>NW_011888875.1:848525-867029 GCF_000151845.1 Pteropus vampyrus
GTGTTTTCCATGTGTCGTTACTTATTATTATTTTTTGATTGTTTATATATATTTCTTCTGGACACAAGAAGAAGATTCTCAAGGACATAGATGATGTTTTTTTCTTTGATATTCAGTGCATTATATTCAGTATACCATAAGTAATGAACAAATTGATGACAAACTGAGTCAACGCGATAGATATTTTTTGACCTAATGAACAGAAGAAATAAAATTGATAAAGGAGAAAATAGATGTTTAGATATCCTAGACAAACTAAAGCAATTGACTTTGGGATGAAGAGGAAATGTTATTCTACTTCTATCCCATTCATATATGAGTATTTTCTCCCCAATTGTACAATATCAACATTATAACCTTCTCTTGGAAAGACCGTATCTCAGAATGGCCTTGAGTTTCATCTAGACGAGTGAAAGGAATCATGACCACAGGCCAACAGAGAATACACATGGAATCATTCCTCTTATTCTCAGTGAGAAAAGCGAACTTGAAAACCAACAAAGAAACTCTCGGCATCAAAAAGGTGCAACTGAAGCCAGCTGTCGTGGTAGGAGGACACTGGTGTCACCCTAGGGAAAAGGGGTAGCTATAATTCAAGAGGGCATGAGATGGACTCAGAGGTGAACGTCAACATAATGACTTGACAGTAGCATATACTGCACTTTGGTGCTGGCTTTCAATCATAGGTGAGAAATGAAACCTTTTCCCCTAGAAAATTAGGACCCACTTATGGCTCAATGAGAATCATCTGAAGAACAACTTGAAGACAGTGGGGCTAGCACAGGGGATCTGGAGCACACTAGGAGGGATATGAGCCTTGTTAGGTTCCAGGAGAAGAGTGATTATAGAACCACATTTTCCTAAGGCCCTTCTCCAGACCCAAATCCAGCAATGTGTTCCGTGAATAAGGGTTCCTCACACAAATAGCAAAGCAAACGCTGCCCAGCACCACCTCTGCTTGGTACACAGTTGCCTTGAATGTCTCTAAGTACTTTCTCATTATCAGGGAATAAAACATAAAAAGGAAATATATCCAACCCCAACACGACTGTTGATTCTCCAGCGGAGCAAGGAGGGTCTTCATTGCTTGTGATCTCCCCCAACCCCGGTCCGCACTGACTCCGAGGCATCCAGTTTTCTCTCTAAAATGACTTTCTTAACTCCTCAGGTGACACCGATCTGCCACCTCCTGCAATGAAAAATATTTCCTTTCTGAACCCACTGACTCCGGCAATGGTGATAACCTCAAAATGACCACTTGGTTAGTAGCTAGTACTTACCCAAGGTGACATTTCCCAAGTAGCTAGATATTTCCCAAGGTGAATCTCGTGGGATGTTAACTGATGTTCGAGTGGAGAGAAAGGATGTCTGTGGTTAAACGTTCTTGGGTAAACATTGAGTTAGAGAGAATTTTGTTCTGCGGGGTTTCTCAGCGTTATGGGTACATGGTCATTTTCCAAGTACCATCTTCCTCCTCCTCCTCAACACTGCCCCTGACTTTTATAGGTTTCAACCAAACAGCAACTAAATTAAAAAGTAAAACAGACATCACTCAAATGTTATCTATGAGCCCCAAAGACCTCACTGATTTGGTTCATCAGAAATTCACTTAAGAACACCCACCAAGATGCAAACTCACCATCCATTAGCAAGTTACTACAACCAACCTGAGGCTAAGTCCCGACGGCTAGGGATGGAAGGTATGGAAAATACCAAACAGTTTTAATATAGGTAAGCCACCATGGAAAATGTTTTCAGAGCTACCTGTCCCCTTTACCCATTTATAAGCCAGCAGCAGGATTACCTCCCAGAGGCACTGCCATTTTCCCCATAAAACGTTAAAAAGCTGCCAAGTTTTGACAACTTTTAAAACCAAAGTTCTTGAGAATCCAGTAGTTTGGGGGCCCTTATCTTTTTTCTTATCAGGCAGGCTGAGAATTCAGAATGTTTGGTCTTCTGGGGCAGGAAAGACCAGCAGCACTTCCTTGTTCTTATTATCTTATCTTTTTTTTATCCCAGTACGTCCCCTAAAGTATTTATACCCTGCAGCTCTTGAGAAGAATTTGGACCAGCTTATACAGGCGTTTTACTAACTCATTCACAGGACATTACTGTTAGAAGAAACTTAGAAAGGTAAACTTGTTAAGATTTGAGGTCATTTTAGAGATTATTTTTTCAATAACTTCCTTTCTGAAAACAAGAAAAGTGATGCCCACAGAAGTTAAGAGCTTGTTGTCTAAGGACCCCTAGCTATAAACCATTTTCAAAATCACTACACTAGCTACTGCATTTTGAAGGAAAAAATTAAGCAATATCTAAATACAGACTGCGAGGAAAAAGATTGGTTTACTTTCATTTTGTAGTGATAAGTTTTATTCTGAATGGAAAATTAAATACTAATAACTAATCTAAAGAGTTAATAATATTTCCTAATATAAAATGTGCCTTCCTAAAAATTGTCTACGGCTTGAAAAGTGATTTTACATTTAAATATGTTTTCATTTTTTAAATGATATTCTAAATAGGGAATTAAGAGTATTAATGCTAAGCCTCATAAATATGGTCAATATGTACACAAAAGGTGACATTTCCTTCCTGAACTATCGAACTCTGAAATTCATAATTCTTGAGACACAGAGCATGGATGGAACAGGCATTGGTTCTACAATGTGATTTTATCGACCGCAGAGACAATATGACATTGGTATGTATCACCTCCCAAATAGCTCTTAATCCCAGAAACTTTCCTCCATTGAATCCATTTTTTTTTTTTGAGTCATGCAAAATAGAGAGGGATCACGGAGTCCAAAATGTCACCATTGTCTCCTCCATCTGTCACCTACGAATCTGTCTGTTCTCTCCCATCTTCCTACACTCTGTTCACTTGTCTGTCTCCCAGTCAATTTTGAGTTCTTCGAAGGCAGGAACCAAGAACCACATTTGACACATAAAGGAGAATCCACCATTAGTTGTCAAAGGAATAAGGGTAAGTAGGCATAAGAAGTCACAATGAAGTACAGCCATGTGATTGATATAACACAGCCGTCGAAAAGAGCATTTCCAAAGAGATCCGTATGGTTGAGAAAAATCAAGATATTCCTTATCAAAAACCAGTGAGTATAACAAACACAAGTTTAGAGAAATAAGACTGTTAGTAACAAGGATAGATTCACAGCTTGGTGACGACATGGCTGGAGTCAAACCCCAGGTTTTATAGCAACACATGTTGGCTAACAGAAAGTTGCATGCCGTTTGTAGTTGGCTGAGTTTGTACGAGTATCACACTTTACTTTCCTAACTATTTGGTCGATTGTGTATTCCTCATTCTATTGTGGTTTCTGGGCATTTTCACACTTTTCCTTTTCTTTATGGAGTCTGAAGTTAAAGAACCTCCCTCTTGCCTTCTGCCTTTGTAATTATACATGGGGATGTATATGAACCTCAAATAATAGTTCCACCCAGGGTTCGGTGCCCTGAGCAGATCCAACAGCTAGGCAGCAGGACTTCACAAATGTCGTCTCGATGTTTTTATTCTTGCTTGGGTGAGCCGCATATGACATGAGACCACTTATCCACCTCAAATTAGATGTTAAGAATTAAAAAGAGAGAGAAAGAAAGAAGGGAAATATCCATTAATGAGCGTTAAATATTAACTTTTTCCTCTCCAATCTCTCAACAGAGAGCCCGAGATCATTTGAATTTCTTTTAAAAAGGAAAACCTCTGAACAATCTAGACTGTAATTTCATACCTTTCTCTACATTGCTACTGGCAGAACTGCAAGAAAGAAGTGACGGAATACTTTCTCCATTTTTCTCCCAAGAATGACTCAAAAACACCATTTGTGTGACAAATGCTGACCATGGACAATGATAGCTCCTGGTCTGTAACAGGTCAATGAGGTTCTAGAGTATTCTAGACTTCAAGCAACAAAACCTAATATTGTTCTTTTTTCCCCTTGTCTAATTTTCATTCTAATTTGCCACTCATGGTGTTTCCTTTGGTTGTTTATAAAATTACTCTGTCCTCTTTGAGGAATAGAATTAGAGATTTTCTATAGAGAAGTGCACTGTAAATATTTACCACAGATAATTGTCTCTCTTTTTTTCTGAAAACTTCTCAGTAGTTTTCAGGGAATAGAGCCTGTTACAGTCAAATAAACTTAAATCTTTTTGCAACCTGAATGCTCATAGAGAAAGAATCTCCTTCAGTTCTTTGCCTTTTTTCTTGCTTCCTCCTTCCTTTCCCGCCCCCCACAAGAACTTACCTTTTGGCTCAAAGATCACTGTTAGCAGAGGTATATAAACATGTGGACCCTGGGGTGCTTGACTTGGTCTTCTTTCCAGCACTGCCTTAGATGCCTTTGTCAATGACTGATATACTTAGAATAAAAGGCTCTCGAGCCAAAGGCACATTCAGCTAATTGTAAAACTCTTCTCAAGAGGGAAAAATAAGAAAATACGATTTTTGAGACCTAAAGTGAGAATTTGACTTAGTATCGTTTTGTTTATAATCATTTTTATTCTCAATTAATCTCAATTTTAATTGAGTTTATTTGTCTTTGTTTGCTTCTGTAGGGAAGCTAGTCCTTTTACTTATTCTGATTCCATACCTTTTGCTTGAGTCTATGGCCCCTCAATTAGATAGGTTTGTCCCTGAAGGAAGAGTGACAAATTTGGCTTCTTACTTTGAAACTCTTCTCTTTTATCATCATCGATGCCTAAAACATAGCTGCTGTCTTTACCTATACAGACTCCAATCATATTACATAAATGTCTAAATTATTACACATCCTTCATGGCATGTTATTCCTGTGATAATGCTCATCTTTTCAGCTCTTAGCCACGGTGAAAAGGAATGTAATTAGAAAGAGAATGTCTGACATGTTAATCACTAATAAATCTAAAAATCATGTGTTATATCAAGGCCGTCTTTTCTCTTTGTGTAATTCTTTTTTTTTTTTTAAGCATTAAGCATCAACAATTTCTTCTGATATTCTCTCTCTGATGATTGTCTCTCTGAAAGCTCTAAATAACCAGTGTTGATTTCAAAACAAGCATTGACCAATACTTTGTTATTAATAGTAAATGTGTGATTGGCATTTGCATTTATAATCAATCTTTGTTGCTTGAACCATTCAGCATTTCTCTGATATATATGATTTCATTGAATAGAAGATACTGAATGCAAATAAGTACATTTTAGTTACAGAAAGCAGCTGTCAGAACACATTTATATTCTAGCAGGAGAGAAGAAATTAATCTCACAGTGGCTTCAATTCAAACTGGTATGATATTCCAGTAATAAATTTCCTGCCCAGATGGAATCATTTTCTTTATCATCAATATTTTAAAACACTTGATCTGTATGAAAATTGTACAGGACTGAAACTGATTTTAAATATTTAAAATATTTTAAATCAAGCCCCAAGCAAACAAACAAAAAAAACCCCATTTTGATTATGTAGAATCCATTAGAAAAAAAAAGAACAGTTTCGAATTTTATAGAAGTTTTTGTTATCATGTAAATTATGCAACCTAAAAGAACCTCATTGAATGCTAATTTTGTCTGCCTTGGAGCACCAAAAGAAAGCATATCATTATAGTCTGCATTAATCATATTCCTATCATATGTACTAATGACACTAGTCATTCCTTTAATATTGAAATAAATTATGAAAGTAACTATTACTCTATTCCTCTGTTTATAGGTTGAGTAGAATTATATTGCCAGTAGGTTTACAGGTTTGCCTTTTAAAATCAGTTTTTTCCTAATGTTAAAATAAAGATTTTTGCAGTCAGAAAATTCTACTGTCACATACAAAAAACATCTCAACCCCCACTCCCACCGTAATGATCTCAGTATGCCCAGGATCATGACCTTAAGGAGAGCAGACATTGGCTCATCAGACCAATGGGTAGAAGCCAATTCCTAAGTTGAAGTTAATCAGTTAGGAATTGCCAGCTTGCAGGAGGTAAAATTCAGGATCCATTGGCTTACATCAACCATCAAGATGGTGTGGAGAGAAGGAAACTGTCTTCAGGATTGCCAAAATCCAAATCACATGTGCTTTTACAGATTAACATCAGCCCTGGAATTATATCTGGAAGTAAACTGGAAAGTAGCCTGGTGTATTCAGTGTAAGTATTACATAACCAAACTGGCAATCCAGAAATCAATGAGAGTTTTTAGGCACTAGCAGATGTTTTGAACTATCTGGAGAAATAATCCCATACACAAAGCAAGGGAAAGGCTCCAATGACACTGACGTACAAGTTTGTCCCTATTTGACAGTCTGTGGACCAATTCTGTCTCAAGTTTTGTTTCTTATACCTTGAAAGACTGGGAAGTAGGGATGCGTTTCTCCAAGCATCATTGAGTGTTCAGGGCATCCTCAAGTGGATGCTATGATTTGTCTCAAGAGAAACAATGGTGGGATGTTTTCAGCAAGATGAAAACCCCTACAAAATCATCATAGTTTCAGATATCTCTGGAATTTCAGACCACTGAAGTCAATCATAAAAATGGCACTCAAGGTGAAAAATGTTACCCTAAAAAAAGAAAGTGAAAATATAGTTTAAAAATTTTAAAAAGAACTGAAAATAATAACCAACATGATGGTCATTTTAGGGTCTAAATAAATCTATATTTTTTCCATTATCTTTGAAATAAATTCAAACTATGAGTCAGGGTCATTCAAGACTTAGCAGTGATAGGGTCACCTAGACATAACTTAAGTCATATGCAGTAGAAGTACATAGGCAGGAGAGAAAAATGAAAAGGAATGATTGTTCTCTTTTGTTTTATGCCAATCTATCTTTCATCAATGGAGACCGTTTATCCTCATGTAAGAGACCTTCGGAAAGGGGTAGAGGATTCCATAACCCTTGCAGTAGACCCCTTCTGATATATACAGTTGACCCTTGAAAACAGGGGTTTGAACTACAGGGATCCACTTATACCAAAATTATTTTCAATAAATACCGTAAATGTATTTTCTCTTCTTTATGATTTTCTTAACCTTTTATTTTCTGTGGCTTACTTTAATGTAAGAATACAGTATATAATGCATACAAAATACAAAATATGTGTTAATCAACTATATTAAAAGTAAGACTTCTGGTGAACTGTAGGCTATTAGCAGTTATGTTTTGGGGGAGTCCAAAGTGGATTTTCGACTGTTCGGGGGTTGATGCCCCAACACCTACATTGATCAAGAGTCAACCATACTTCGCAAGGGACCTAATGAATATTCTTACTTTGTCCACTCAGAATAATTAGTCATCTTTTTGTATATTATAACTTTTATATGTCAGCTAGAAAATTGTCTCTATTTCACCCTTTACTCAATAGCAATAATTCCATGGGCAAGTTAATGATAATGTCAAGAAAATTATAATGCTCATCAATTTTGGGTTTAAAACTTTGGAAAATTTATATACCAAGAATCATCAACAACTCTTAACTTATGTTCATTCTAGAGTAAAGAGAAACGATATTGCTTCAAGATAAAAGCCTATGAGCCTGTGGTTAGCCTGAACAAGGTGAGGCCGTGATTATCTTTAACTTCTAAAGCTCAGGTTAATAGATGAAGTTTTCACATCAAGGTACTTCCAGTTTAGGATATTGCACTTCCCCTAGTCGGGGTAGATACTTTGGTATTTTCCACTAATCTTAGTGTAGACATTTTTTGTTCTCAGAGAAATATAGTAAGAATGAACCATCTTAAAAGCAGAATTGAGTATAAGATATTCAGAAATGCTCTTCATAGTCTGATAGGGATTCGTGGAAGAAGAGAAGGGTAGAAATGATCACAATATACACACAAAGAGGATTTATTCTTACTATTAAATTACAGAAGAGGAATCTGATGTCTAGAGCCACAGAGTGACTTTTCCAAAATAAGTAAAGCAGTTAAGAACAGGACTGGTAGGGTAACAATGCCTTATACAGAGCCTAGTGTACTTTTCAATGCTTTTTGCAATTTTAGGTAGCCAGTTCTAGTAGGATTATATATGTCTATAAATTGGATTTATAATGTATATGTATATTAGGTGACAATTCCTCCTTTCTAATTCTTGTGAGTCACTCTAGCCACAAATGTCCAAAGAACATCATGAGAAGTAGGGGACATGCAGGTCCATAGACATGACTGTTTATATCTTCCAGCTTTCCTAGAACGTTGACCAATTTAGACATTTTGAGATACTCTGCTTCTAACTCTAGCCATCACTAGAGTGGATCTGATTCTCATCTAGACTGTCTGCAGATTAATGGTTCTCATGAAACACCACAATTACATCTTTTTTCCAAACCAATACTTTGAAATCCACCAGGTAGTAAGTAGCCCACAAGAGAAACTTCCCTTCTGTAGGTTTGTATCTTAGGAATCCTCTCTTGATCCCAACTCTCAAGCCAAGGAGACATTTAGATCAGGACTTTTTAGTCCACTGTGACATTCAAATGCCTGGATTTAGAAGACATTTGATGGGATTGCTATAGCCTTATTGGTCAAACAGTCCCTGTTCTGAAGCTGGAGGTTTCTAACCTCCCAACCACTGCTGCTGCTTCTTCTACCAAAATACAGCAAGTCTTATCCCTGAAGAACATACCAGAAGTTAAACAGTAGAGTTCAAACTCTCAAATCTCAAAACGTAAGCTAAGGCCCTTGCTGAATGCCACACAAAAGGAGAGATGTACTGAGGATAGACTAAAACGGAGAGAAATGAACAAGAATTTCTCAACTCAGTGTCCCAATCTCTCAACAAACAACTCTTCCTTACTATGGGTTTAAAAACAAATTGATATTTCGCTTGTCAATCAATCTAAGTTTAACGTCATATCTCAGCTTATAGAATGTTTATCTATGAAACTGATGACAGCACAATGCAGCCAATTTTGGAAAATGATACCAAATTTCTTAAAGATCTGAGTCAAAGTTTTGTGTTTTTCATATTGTAAATTATGAGGGAGGACAAGCTCTGTCAGATAAGCCTACTTGGTGTAATACCTATGCCAGGTTATATTTATAGATTTTTAAAGACCTTTAGACAGTTGGAGATAGGGCTGCAGGATTTTTGGATCTTAGAGTCTTTGCTCTGACGTTGGCTAGATATTTCTTTGGTCAAGTTACTTTATTTCTCTGTGATTCAACTTTCCTATCTGAAAACTAAGGATCCATCTATTCATTTATACAACACCTATCTCAGAGCACTGATTACTTGCAGGGGTATGTGAGAAAGAAAAATGATTTACAGGAAAGCCATTTTAAGAAGCAGGAATCATTGAATAAATATATTATCATAATTATATATCCTCTGCTAAAATGATCCCCAGAGGAGAGAAGGCCTAAATACCAGCAGATAATATAGGAGCTAAAAGTGAAGTCCCTCAAATAATGAATTTGTGGGGAAAAAAAAAAACATAGAAATTTAAGAAACCTAGATAATCTTTGCTCTTCAAATTCAAAGTTTAGACCAAAGTTTGTGCTGATTTTGCAAATGTGTAATTGTACATGTTATCATTTCTTGATAGTCTATTGTGTGCCAGGTAGGGTCTAGGTACTTTATATATATTCTCAAATTAAATTTCAATATTCAGTTCAATCCTATTATTATAAATATTATTATTTTTAATTACCAATGAGGATATTGAGGCATAGAGAAATTAAGCTGGTTGGCTGAGGTCCCACTCCTAATAACTAGCAGAACTAGGATTTAAATCCCCAGCAGTCAGACTGCAAGGCCACAGTCTTGTCCACTATACTACATGGCACTGGCTTAAAAAGAGACAACTATAATGAAAAGTACTCTAATTTTAAGGGTCTATAGGGGACCCCTAGTTAAAGGGCTTTGTTATTGAGAGGTCAATAATGAAGCAAAAAAAGCTCTTTCTGTTCCATCCTTATTCCCTTTGTCCATCTGGGAGATAAAAGGGCAGCATTTAAATCCACGTTTTGCACAGGAAGGAATATTATCCATCTAAGTATATCAAAGAGAACTTTATTTTAAACTTTCTAGCAGTTTTCTCAAGAATAAAGATTTTCAAGGACAAACATTATTGCAAATTGTAACTTGACGGTGAATGTCTTAAAACTCTGCACAGTCATATTTGAAAAGAAGCCAGATTTATGAAAAAAAGAGTCTACTTCAAAAGCTTAATGAAGGCAATTTGTCAACAATTTCACACATCATTTGCTCACAACTTTTGAATAAAAGGTCTCCCAATTTACCTTTTTCCCATGTGAACTTTTAATCATATGCATTTAGTGACTCATTAATCACTATCTTCCCCAGAAAATAATGCAAGAAGAATGCAATCTAAGAGAACTGTGAAAATATATTCAATGTGAAATGCTTATTGTTATGTTTATTTTTTACATAATGTCAGAGAAATGTACATGGAATAACATGAGCTTTAAGATCAGAAGCTGGTCTAAGACAGGGCGAATTTGCTATATAAAAGGTTAAAACAACTTAATGCACCTTAAAGTGTCTAGATCTTAGACTTCTAAAAATTCTGTAGACAAGTAGAGAGAGGAGAGATAAGGAGAAAAACAGATATAGGCGAATGATACAAATTACAGGAGAACAAGCAAAGCCTCCCCGTGGCATGGAGTCTTTAAGTAATTAACAAACTCTTTGCAAAGGGACCTACTTGTCAAATAACTAACTTAAAACCATTACTGTCGATTATCTTCATGCTTTTATAACCAAAATGCCTGAGGGATAAGTTGATGGAAAGTAATTAATAAGACTAAGAATAGGTTTACTCCATATAACTGATACTATTTATAATTCTGGGACTCATAAAGTGTTATAATGATTGAGGGAGGAGATGCAGATGTTTCTGCTATTTTAGTAAAAAGAATACGTATAAAAAACTCTAACCAACAGAAAAGGGGGTACAAAACATTTGAGCTGCGATACTTACCATGGAAACTGTTCTTTATTCCATTTTTTACTGTAAGGTACAACTTCTGTATTGCATACTTGGGTAGCCCACACATGAGACTCAGGTGTGACATCTACCTTGGCAAATAAAGGTAGTTTTATAAGACAAGGTGAAATGCATGGTTCACCCAGATATCTAGATAATTTGGCAAAAAAAGAATTATAACTGGAAAAAAAATGGAAAAAATGGTGGAAGATATGGGAAAATGTTGAAATGAATTATCCAGATGATTCAATCCACTTTTTCAGTATAAAGAAGAATCGTGTTTGCTAAACTATTTGGACCTTAATGATTTATAGTGTTGGTGGTGGAATTTGGCATGTGTTTGCGTGTGTGTCTCTGCACACACATTCATGTTTATGCTTGTGAGTGCTTTGTCAGAATGAAATGTTTGGGCTACACTAACGGCCCACCTGATTTTAATTAGTTTTACCAGATATTTACTAAAATCACCGAAGTTCTTAATTTAGAGATAATTTGGCAAAGGACAAGTGGTTGCTATTTACGCTGGAAAGATGTGAAAAAATGCATGTTGTGGCAGACAGACCCCAGGGCAGTTCCCACATTCATGTTGTAGAAAACCCCTCAAATGTGGGAGGGACCTATGATTTGCTTCCAACCAATACGATATAGCAACAGTGGTGAAATGACACTCCCATGATTATTTTATGATACGCATACACATGTGACATGGCCCCGGACCATCTGTACATGGGAGCTGGCACCACACAGAAATTGTCGTCACCGAGTTACAAGAATCTATCTCTTTCCAGAGCATCGGTTTTAAGCGTTGGGTCAAAATGAGATACGCAAAACAATCTAGACAAAGAAACACACAGTAGGAAGACTCATATGTCCCAATTTCAGAACTTACAATAAAGCAACGGTAATGAAGACAGTGTGGTGCTGGCACAATGATAGACATGTAGATCAATGAAATAGAACAGCGATTTCAGACATGCACGCAATACGTCCATGGTCACCTGATTTTCAGTAAGGATTCTAAGACCATCCAATTGAGAAAAAATAGTCTTTACAACAAATGGTGCTGGATCAACTGAATAGTCACATGCAGAAAAATTAAGTTGGACTCCTACATCACACCATATACAAAAATTAACTCAAAATGGATCAAAGACCTAAATGTAGATACTAAAACTGTAGAACCCTTAGAAGAAAACAGGGGTAAATATTCATGATTTTGGATTTGATAAAATATTTGTGGATATGATACCAAAAGCACAAGCAACAATTTTAAAAAAAGAAAAAGAAAAGTTAGACTTCATCAAAAATAAAAACCTTTTTTTTTCAAAAGTCACCATCAAAAGTGAAATGACAATCCACAGAATGGAAAAAATATTCATAAATCACATCTCTGATGAGGAACTTATATCCAGAATATGTAAAGAACACTTAAAACTTGTTCATAAAAAGATATCCCAACTAAAAAATGGACAACAAAAAAAATCAACACTTTTCCAAAGATGATATACAAATGACCAATAACCACATGAAAAGATGCTCAATTTCATTAGTTATCAGGGAAATTCAGGTCAATACCACAATAAGATACCACTTCTAGAACAGCTAGAATATAGATAGGCAGACAACAACATGTCTTCGGGGTGATGTGGAGAAATAAGAACCCTCATACACTGTCCCTAGGAACATAAAATGGTTCTGTCACTTCTGAAAAAATTCTGGTAGTTGCTCAAAAAGTTAAACATAGAGGATCCTGCAATTCCAACTATATATCCAAGAGAAGTGAGAAACAAATGTACACACAAAACTTATACACAAATACTAACAGTAGCATTATTCATGATAACCAAAAGGTGGAAACAATTTAAATCTCATCAATTAATATATAGATAAACAAAATACGGTATATCCACACACTGGAATATTATTTTGCCACGATAAAGAATGAAGTACTGGTACATAGTACAACACGGAAGATCCTTGAACACATTAGGCTAAGTGAAAGAAGCCAGTCACAGAAGACCACATATATGAATCCATTTATATGAAATGACCAGGACAGGGAAATCAAATGTAGAGAAAGGTTGGTGGTTGCCTGGGGCTAGGAAAAGTGATGAATAGAAAGGGAGTGATGGCTAAAATATATAAGATTTCTTTTTGAGGTGATAAAATGTTTTAGCATTGACTCTGGTGATGCACATATCCGTGAATATACTTAACATCATTCAATTATACACTTTAAATGAGTGAGTGTATTGTATATAAATTATATCTCAATAAAGATCTTTAAAATGAGATATAATGGGCAAAATATATACACCTTTTTAATACCAAAAGTGTAAATGAAGACAATCAAGACACAACTTAAGACACTACTCTGTCATTATCTCGGCACAATTGACTTCTATTATACAAAGAAGTATATTAAGCAAGGAAAAAAATTGAATTGAGGGTAATGAAATGAGATAATGATAGATCACTTCAAGTTCTTGTCAGAAAAGTCCTCAAAACCAGCTCATGTAGTTGGTGACCATTTTCAGGATGAATAGGGTGACACAACCCTTGAGTTATACATAACTGTCAGAGAGATGTGGTCATCGAGATTTGAGATGGCGCTAAGATCATTGGAGCTATTTTTAGTAGCTGTAGTAAAAATCCTGATGGTTGGATTTTCCTTTTGTAATACAAGAGCCTAAATTAAGCTTTGATTGCCACTAGGCATTCACTCCAAGCCACTAGGCATCCACTCCAAAGAGGCATTCCCTTCAAAGATGGCTAGTCCCAATAAACACATTGTCAGCCCCGAGACAGGGTGAAGAGTCAGGCTGTGCCTGCCCTCCCCCAACGCCTTTGTTTTATAAATCTTGGTTGATTTCAGTAACCGACCATTTGAATCACTTGTTTTTCTTTCTTCCTGCACTTTAAATTCCCGCTCTTACATTTTAAATTCACCGATAAAGAGCGAGCCCATGAAATTCCAGGACCCTATCCTCAACCCCAATAAAAAGCAGAATCCCAAGTCAACTCTCTCCCTCTCTCTCTGCTCATGACTTTACTGTGTGACCTCAAGTGTGTTATGTAATTTCCAGGACCTGTGAGTAATAAACCTTTTTTTTATTTTCAAAGTACCCTCATGATTATTGCTGCGGGAGTCTTGCAATTATAAAACGAACCACTAGGGGTGGTCCAGCCACAACATTCGTTATTGACAGACTGAGACCAGCACACAAAAGTAGCCAGCCATTCACAATCAAGAAACCTGTTTTCTCCCTGTAACGCTCATGTCTATTTGATGTCTTGACCAATATCTTTCATTTGTTCCCAAGACACACATGGATTGCATTGGCATTTACTATGGTTTTTCAAGTCACTGGAAAAAAGATGCAAATCTAAGAAATGAGAGAAAGGAACCAATATGGGCTACATGGTGAATAACTAAGGTGTACTTCTACTCTTATGAGATAGTTTCAAAAGACTAGTATGATCGATAATAAAAGATGTAGTTGTAGAAGAAAATCTGGAAGACTTTTACTTCTATGCTTATCTCTGCCAATTTGTGTGAAGTCTGTGAATTGATGAAAGCACTCAGTACTGGTTATTTATTAATATAGCTCTAAAGCATCCTACATCTTCATTGCTATTTGATATTATATAGCTAATCATTACTCTCACATCTTAAGATGAAGAGTCAGTAGTTAAGAAACAAGAATTTTGTTTACAGGAGCATTCTACCATAGGCTTGGGAGTCGATGCCATTTGATGGTCCAACATATAGACAAATTCAATGCCACAGTCCGTCTTTTTTCAGCAAGTCTGACAAGGCTCAGCAACGACCGTCTTTGTAGGAATAACAAGGACAAATAGGAACTGTAGAGTAGCTTAAAGGTATTTTTGTTGTTGTTGTTTTGAGCGTTTACATTATGTTTGGGGCATACCTTTATGATGTGAACACCGGTAGCATTGTGCTGACATTTTGTGGGTATTCCTAAATCATTCTGTGAATTAATTATTTATTCTAATCTTGATTCAATCTAGCAAGTTCTTCTTGAAGTATTGGAAAATTCTAAATAGAACTTTCTGATACTGAGCTCACTCTTCATAAGTACATTAATTATAAATGTGTCTGTGGGAACAACAAGTATCGCCTTGCTGTTGAGAATCCAGGACAACGACAGGTCTTGACAGGGTCTTTTCCTCAAGCATAAATCACACAGTGACTATAGGCCCTGCTTTATATGTACCACTTTATTCATTGATCACGTAAAGCCTCCATAAAGTCCACTTTTATTTAAGAGGTGATGCAAGGAGTACCCTTAGGGACCAGCAGCTGTAAAAAATAAAAAAATAAAAAATATTTTGCTTGATTCCATGTTCTTGCTCTTCTTTAGTTTATATTTTACTAAAAGTAAAAAAAAAAATTTTTTGCTTTCGAGTGAACTGATCAATGACAGGAGGTAGACACCTGACCTCACCTGGTAAATGCCCAGGTCCCTGGGGAAGTTGCAGATAGCTTTCTCTGGGTGATGCTGCTTAGCCTGAGAATTCTCAGATGAGTAGGTACTAGTGGTAAAAATCATCTTTTCTTTAAAATCCATGAGTCTGATGCTCCATTGTCTTCCAGCACTCTGTGTTATCTGTGAACATTCACATGACATTCTCTTTTTTCCCAGCTTCATTGAGATGTAATTGGCATATAACATTGTGTAAGTTTAAAGTGTACAATGTTTGCGTTGACACACTTATATATTACAAAATGATGACTGGCATAGCTTCAGCGAACACCTCCATCAGGCCACATAATTGCCATTTCTTTTTTGGAACAAGAACATTTAAGATTTCCTTTCCTAGCAACTTTCAAGTATATAATACAGTATTATTACCTATAATCGCCATGCTAAAGATACATATACCTTCAACCACAGTCCAGTATTGCACCACACCTACTTTGTTCTAGCACTGTTATTGATTGAATGTTTACGTCCCCTCAAAATTCATACATTGAAATCCCAACCCCAACGTGATTGTGTTAAGAGATTGGGCCTTTGGAAGGTGGTTAGGCTGAGCCTGCATTTATGGGACTAGTGTCCTTATAAGAAGAGACACAAAAGAGCCACCTGCAAACCAGAAAGAGGCTCTCACCAGACACTGGATCCGTCAGCACCTTGTTCTTAAACTTTCCAGCCTCCAGAAACGTGATAAATAAATGTGCTTTTAAGGCACCAAGTCTATGATGTTTATGTCGTGGCAGTCAGAGTGGGCTAAGACAAGCACCTTTCTGAATTGTAGGGCATGCAACCACAAAATTTTAAAAAGAGGAATATCATTCATTAATCTTTAAGGACGTTAACATATTTCTGTGGTTTCCGATGGGTGTATTTCGAGGCAGAAAGCTAAGCTACAGTTAGAGAAACTTTAAGTCTTGCAAATGAGTTTGGGAAATTCTAGAATTAGAACAAAACAAGCAATTATTTTAAAGTATGTTCATCAAAGTTTACTACTGAGTTTCAGTTTCCACTCCTGTCTATTGTTTGTGGTGTCGCTAATTGTCATTTCCATTTGCCAATACCATTCTCTCAGCTTTAAAAAATGTCCGGTTCCCCAAATATGATACTTCAAAGTAAGGCTTATCCTGCTGCAAGCCTAGAAATAGAAATAAATTTTAAACTGGAAGGATCCGTTAAAAAATCCACTAGTCCAATCGTTGTATTTTAAAAAAATGAAGAAACCAGTACCCAAGATTTTAAGGGACGTGGCCAATGTCTCATAACTTTTTAGAGGCAAATTTGGTCTTTCTTCCAAATCTTCCATTCTGGGAAGTAGCATAGGACTGCATTGCCAGCATATAGATAATTCTTGGGAGGAAACATGGAAAATAAAAAGAATTGCTTTCATAGGCAGATTTCTGGATAATTTCCCTCATTTATAATTTCTTTTATTGTTATGGCAATATGTTGTTACAATGAATAAAAATATAGGAGAAAATAAAAATGAAACAAAATGCAGACAATTAGATTTACCAGGTTTTCGTGAAAGATAACATATTTAACATATGTTTCTCTAGATTACAGCAGCCTGGAGGAAAAAGAGTTTTGAAATAATAGCAACAAGAAGTTTTTTTTTTTTGACTCAGGCCGTGCCCACAGGATTGCAAGAAATTTAGCCTCCTTTATATTTTCCCCAAGTAGTTCAGAAAGTCATTATCTGGGGCTGTTTCATGCAAGCACGTGCTCTCATTCCTGTAGCTTCAATGTTAACCCTACCGAGTCTTACTCTCCACCATCAGCCAAGTATCGAGACGCCCCCTGCCTCTATCAAGAGAAAAATTGAGAGATCGGAAGGAATTTATGAAGACGGTGCCATGCATCCTGGATGGCCGTGTCTGGGTTATTCTCTACTAATGCAGTGGTTCTTGTTAATAAAATAAAAAATAAAAATTAAAAAAAAAAAAAACAGTCATGGCAGAGAGTTACTTGTTTCTGGCCCAGAAGACCTTCATGATGTTTACCTGAGGGGTGGAGTCCGCGTCTTGGCAGTGGTAGAACTTGGCCTCACTTGATTTCAGGTTGAGCTCTTCAGGAGAAAAGCCATCTCCCACCGGTGTACGTTTGCTTGCATGTCACTTGGTGTTCCCCTGACGCCATGCTGTGTTGTCAGAGACCAAAGCGGATGTAGGGCACCTATCTTCCCTTCCATTTTAGGGACCAGAGCCCATGCCCAACTCTCTTGCAGCACCAATGATGAAAGCGCGAAGTGACCACTTGAAGGATGAGAGTCTGCAGACCTCATGTTTGGGCACCCCTGTGGGCAAGGCCAGGACTCCTTTAGCAGGTGGGTCCAGTGGGGTTTTTGAGGAAGTGGGTTGGGTCATAAGACTGAGCGGGACAATGGGTTTGAAGTAGAAAGTAGGACGAGAGGGACCGAAGGGATAGAGAGACGTTGGGAGGAGAGGGCCCCCTCAAACACACTCTGAAGACACACTGTGAGACCTTTCCCGTCCTTGAAGGAATCAAGGTCATTCAGTGAGGTTCTTAGCTCTTGCCTTCCCAACTGGCACAATTTTGGGTGGCTTTCCTGGCTCTTCAGGAAAACGGCAGCTTGACCTCCATCTGGGTCAGTGTGTCTAAAGGTTGGAAAGATGATACAGTAGTACTTGGGGACGACCCAGCACCTGCCTCCTGACTTCCCGGTGGGAATGAGAGCCTCGGGAGGATGGAGCTGAGTGGGGGGCCCTCCCCTTGTGAAGTAATCCATGGAGGGATGAAGAGCCTGCCAGGAGGTACACACTTCAGTCCCCGAGTTGCTCAGCACAGCAGTTTCCCTGGACTCTTCTCCACCAGGAGTCTTGAAGGGAGGCCATACTGCCCAATTCTAGGCAGCAGCCATTCAGATCAGCATCCATAAGAAGAATGCATGTCATATGGATTTGTATTGCCATACAACAGATTACCACTGATGTAGTGGTTAAAACAATACCAGTTTATTATCTTATGGTTCTTAGGTCAAGAGTCCGAAAGCATTTCCAGTAGGCTAAAATGAAGGTGTCATAAGCCCACCTTCCTTCCGAAGGCTCT
>NW_011888875.1:867279-889375 GCF_000151845.1 Pteropus vampyrus
TGTATTGTATTGTATTGTATTGTATTACATTACATTACATTATATTATATTATATTATATTACATTATATTATATTAATTATATTATATTGACATATGTGATTACATTGGACCCATCTAGATAATCCAGTATAATAATCATGTCATCTCCAGATCCTCAGTTTAATCATTTCCACAAAGTCCCTTTTACCTGTAAGGTGACGTATTCACAGATTCAGGGTTTTTAGACGTAGGCATCTTTGATTTGGGGGGCGCATCATTCAGCCCACGATAAGGTGAGCAGTCTGTGCAGATACATGTGGAGGCCCTGGGTGGGAACCGCCTCCACCCAAGTTGGGACAGAGAGACGCTAGGCTGTTCTGGACTTGGGACGTGCTGGCCCTGCTTCTCGGGTACTCCCCTCCTAGGCTCCTTGCTCTCAGTGTCTATTCCCACTCAACTGAGGGCTGCACTGCACCTTCATCCATTCATGTGGACCCCAGAAAGTGTACCTTCCACTGTTCACAGAGAAGCCTGGCTGGTCTAGTCAAATAGCCCTCTCTCTCCAGTCACTAATCAATTCTTATGGACCAATTCCCTGCTCCTTTACTTTACTTCTCCCTAGGATGACTTTTTCTCTTGGCGGCTCTTTCTTGTGCAAAAACAGCCTTTTCAGGTCAACCCCACAAAATGTATCAGAAAGCCCACATATATCTGAATCTTCAGGGTGAATGCATAATAGGCCCTTGAGAAAGAATCGCACTGCCATCATGACTCAAGACAAAATTTCTGAGGCTGAAGATATACACCAATAAAACAATATGTTGATTTTTTTTTCAATAAAGTAACATAATTTTTAGTGGGCAAGATTTAGACAAAACTTACTTGCTATCAATTGCAATAAATTATTTATCTTAACTATGCAATTTGGAAAACTTATGTTTGGCATTATATAAATGCAGCCTTTTTCAATAACATAAAGCATTTATTCTGTTTAAAATTTATCACTTTAAGATAAATAGAAAGCAGATTTGTGAAGAACAGATCAGCATTAATACTGAAACTACTACTAATAAATAGTAATAAGATCCTCACATAAACAATGAATTTTATACTCCAGTCTCACTGGCTTACACACGAACCAGGAATGCTATATGGCAGCCACATCCATGCTGCTTCATATGCTAATTCCTGATTATCTAGGGTTAGAATGAAGTGGCTAAATAGATGTTACCTTCTAGTGCTATTTTTAAAAACAATATAATATAAAAACAGTCATGGAGATGCACAATTGATACATCAATTTCAAATCTGGTTTCCCAGTAGAAAGAGGTTCTTTCTGCCTATGCCCCATCCCAACACACACACACACACACACACACACACACACACACACCCAGTCATTGCAGGGCTCAGAGAATCTTGATCTTACAAAGAGGACAAATCTGACAGAGATTGGAGGCACACGAAAACTCAGAGTAGAGAAACAGAAAGCTGAAAGCTGCAGCTGAACTGTCTGAAGTTAAAAATAAAAGACTAAGATTATCTCTGATTAGTCATAAGTAAGTATCCAAATTAAGAAAAGGACCTCTCTATGAAAACTATGCTTTGAGAGACAAAAAAATCTAAAACCACCCAGAAGAGAATGCAAGTTAGACCAGACTCTCATCCTTTCACCTTTCATGTGAGGAGACAGGCTGGTATCGTAAACCGCACCACGTCCTTTCATGTCACCTATACGAAACAACTTCTCATACTGAAGGAGGGTCCAGTCATCCATAACCTAAGGGACACAAGTAGCTTTATGATCTTTGAAGGTCAAGAAGTGCCAGTATTTTTTGTTTCTTATTTTTTTTTTCATATTCCACCAGCTCTGAGCCCCATTCACAAAGGTCAGCAAAATGCCATTCTGATTTATCTTTAGTCAACTTCATAACACTCAAATAAACAAAGCCCTGGGTTTTAGTCTATAGGGGTAATTGGACCAGGAGAACGTTGTTCTTCTACTAGAATCTTGATTCCTGTGCCCAAAGTAGAGAAAGATGAGGAAGTGACATCTATCACAGAACTCCACCTTAGGGACATTTATTGTTCTGTTTACGGTGCATTAGATTTGCCCTCCCTAGATATGCAGGAGAGCCCTGAGCTGACTGGGGGGTCTTGAGCTGCATGACTTTGCTTGGTAAAGTGAAGGGAGAAGAGCTTCCTGGAGTCTCTCAAAGGTTTGAGATCCAGGCAAACAGAGAGAAAGGGACAGAGAATTTGGAATGAGTAGGGTGGCCAAACAAAACCTCTCCATTTGCAGGATCTGCTACATATTTAAATGCTAGGCGTGAGTGTTTTTATTGGGGTGCGGGGGATCACAGAAAATGAGTAGCGCCCCGCATTAAGTCAGCGTGGAGCAGAGCAATAAGAGAAATGCTGGGAGGTGCGAACAAGAATTTGGTAGGAGCCAAAGGTGACCAGGAGAACATGAGGCCCCTGGGAAGTAACAAATTTAAGGAGGCTTGGGACTTTCCACCACGTGTGCGGTAAAGTCAGTTCGCATTTTCTCTATTTCAAGAGACCGGATGGCCTCCGTGGACATCTGTGTTACACTCATTTCAAGAAAGTTGATCTCTGCTTTTGAAAAAAAGTATGTTTTATAAATAAACTTCATGAGCAAAGGTGAGTTACGAATCCACTGCACCGAGTTACGATGAGCTGGGGTCGAGATGCACAGAAGGGACTTGTGTGGTCGAAATGTGGAAGGAACATGGACGTGGAAGCAGTAAGGAGAACGGAGTACAGTTGGGGGAGGGGGTACCGTAGGAGAAGAAATAGGCAATATCAGAACGTGGTAACGAAGGTGGCAGACAAGTGATGCCGCCAAGCTGGCCACTGTGGCGGTAGCGTCATGTGAGGGTTCATTCTGGAAGGCAGCGGCATGGCAGCAAAGGAGGCGGAGCTCCTGCGAGGTCTCCATAATCACACTGAAAAATTTTTGAAGGAAGGAGAACTCTAAGGTTTAACAACCATTTTGAAAACTCAGCTTAGTTTTGGCCATCGTTTTTGTCAATTGTGGTCATTCGAGTTTTGTGGATCATTTTAAATATTACAATATGTGGCAAAGTGAAAGAAGTTTTCAGACAGATTGAGTTACTTTTTTACTGGGCAACATGGGAAATCTGTCAGTGAAGGCAGTAAGTTTCAGACTTCTGAATGAAAGACAATTAATAACATCTCTAGCAGATGAACAAAGTTAGCCAATGTAATTACAGTAGGACTCGAGAAACTGGCCAAAAACATTCCAGCACACTATTTGGGGAAAGAAAAGCTCCCCTACTCCAAGCCACACTAAATCAACAACAAAAAAGTCATTTTTGAAACTTTTTCTAAAGGAAAGTAAAAGTACGCCAGGAAGATCTATTTTAAGAGCCTTAAAAACGATCGGATAGGTAGTCAAGTAAACCTTAATATGCCCTCTTGATGAATTAATCCCTTTAATATTATGAAATGCACCTCTTAATTCCTTACAATATTTCTTGTTTGGAAATCTACCTTGTCTGATATGAATACAGTCACTTTAACTTTCTATGGATTAGTGGTTGCATAGGATCTGTTCTTCCATGCTTTTTCTTTAAAAAGAATTAGCTTTACTGAAGCCTAATTTACCTACAAAATATTTACCAATTTTTTAGAGTGTCACTTGAAGAGTTTTGATCGATGCGTATGGCCATTAGTCCCCACCGTGGTGATAATGTAGGACATTTTCATCACCGCATCAAGTTTCTTCATGCCCCTTTCTGTCAGTGCCTCACCCTTCCCCCGCTAAACTCTGTCAACTGAACTACTCTCTGTCCCTAAGGCTTTGCCTTTTCTAGAGTTTCATGCAAATGGAATCGTACAGTATGTAGTCTTTTGTGTCTGGCGTCTTTCACTTAGCGTAACGCTTTTGAGATTTGTCTGTGTGGATGAAGTGTTATGGGGGTCAGTGGTCTGTTCCCTTTTACTGCTGAGCTGTAAACTTTTATAAAGCTAAAACAATTTGTTTTTCAAGTCATCAGCTGATGGAGATTTAGGATCGTTCTAGTTTGAGGCTGTTATGAAATAAATCTGCTATGAACATTCTAACATAAGTCTTTGTAGAGCTACATTTCCCAGGATACATACCTAGGAATGGAAATGCTGGGCCATATAGTAGGTGTCTATTTAAACTTGTAAATTGCCAAGCTGTTTTTCAAAGTAGCTGAACCATTTTGTATTCCCACCAGCGCTGGGTCAGTCTGTCATCCCACATCCTCACCAACACTAACTCCCTTTAAGTTATTCTCGCCTTTTAGCCATTATTTCTTTTGATTTTAGCTAATCTACTGGGTCTATAGTAGTATCTCATTGTGGTCTTAATAGATATTCTCCTAATACCAGTGATGTTGAGCATCTTTTTATGTTTTTTCCTATTTGCTTATATTCATTTAAGGATATTCAAATCTTTTTTTTTTTACCTTTTAATTGGGTTATAAAACTTTATATATTTGTATTACAAGCCCAGATATATGTTTCGCAAATATTTTATCCCAGTCTACGACTTGACTTCATTTTCTCTACAGGTGTTTTGGAGAGTAAATGTTTTTAATTTTAACAAAGTCCATTTAAATTTTTTTCTTTTTTTTTTTTGTCCTACTTAAAAATATTTGCCTAGCTTGATCTAACTTTGTAGATTTTCTTATGAATTTTAATGGTTTTGGCTCCTACATTTAGGTCTGTGATCTATTTGAAATCAAGTATATGGTATGTGTTAGGATTGTGGGTTTGTTTTTGTTTGTTTGGTTTTTATGTGTGGATACCTGATATTTCCAGCATCATTTGTTGAAAAGATTATTCTTTACATATTGAATTACTTTGGCATCTTTGTCAAAAATCAATTGAAATATATATAGTATATATGGAGTCTCTGTTCTATTCCATTGATTTAGGAGTCTGTCTTACACCAATATCACACTGCTTCATTACTGTAGTTTATAGTAAGACTTGAATTCAGGTTGCATAAGCCCTCCAACTTTGTTCTTCTTTTTTAAAAATTGTTTTGGCAATTCTGGGTTCTTTGAATTTCCATAAAGATATGCTTTTCATTACCTACAACATAATATTTTTAATGTCAACACAAAAGCCTTAGGAATTTTGTCTGGGATTGTGTTGAAAATATAGTTCAATTTGGGGAGAACTGAAATCTTAATAACACTGAATCTTCTGAGCCAAGAACATCTTATATCTCTCCATTCATTTTGGTTGTATTTAATTTCTCTCAGAAAAGTTTTGCTGTTTTCAGCACGCACTCTTGCAAAAGTTTTATTAAACTTATATCTGAATATTTTACATTATTAATTCTTTGAAAATGATATTTTAACCATTTCCATTGCTATTTGATTATTTCCTACTGTGTAGAAATACAATTAACTTTTGTATGCTGACTTTAGATTCTATGACTTTCCTAAACTTGTTAGTTCCAGTAGCTATTTTATATTTTATAGAATTTTCTACATAGATGACCATGTTGGATGTGAATAAAGACAGTTTTGTTTCAGTTTTCCAATGTGTATGCCTTTTGTTTCTTTTTCTTGCCTCATTTCACTGAACAGAACCCTCAATATGAAGTTGAAGAGGAAGGATGAACAATTGAATTGCCTTGTTTTAAGAGGTAAGCATGAAGTCTTTCACAACTTATATGATTTGTTAGCTCTCTCTTTTTTATAGCTGTCCTTTATCATGAAGCTCGCTTCTCTTCTTAGTTTATTGTTTTTTTAATCATAAATGGATGTCGATTTTTTCTAAATAATTTTTCAGCAGCTATTGAATTTTTTAAATTTGTGAATGTTAATTCAATCTTTATGTTTTGAGTAAATCTCACTTGGTCATAATTTATATTTTTGTATTGTATATGTTGCTTGATTAATTTTTTAAACATTTTGTTAAGAATTTTTGCATTTATACTCATATGGCTATTTGTCTGATGTTTTCTTTTCTTGTAACTACTCGTCTGATTTTGGTGTCACTGTAAAGTTGCCTTATAAAATGAATTGTAAAATATACCCCTTCTTCTATTTTCTGCAGAGTTTATGCAGAATTACTCTTGTTTGGTTTTTAAATGTTTACTAGAATACACCAGAAAAGCTGTCTGCTCCTGGAGTTTTTATTTGTGAGAAGGTTTTTACTATACAAATTATTTCTTTTCAAGTGAGCTCTAGCAGTTTGTATTTTTAAAAGAATTTCTCCGTTTTGTTAAAATTGTCATATTTATTGGTTCATAGAGTTGTCAGTAATATTCCTTTATTAGTCTTGCAATATTGTAAGATCTGTGGTGATGTCCTTCCTTTATGCTTGACATTGGTAATTTAACTCTTTCCCCCTGTTTTTAGATCAATCTGGCTAGAATTTTATAAACTTCATTGATGCTCTTCCCTGGACCAGCTTCAGATTTCATTGATATTCTCTCTTATATCCTGCTTTCTATTTCATTGATTTCTGCTTGTATCTCTATTATTTCTCTCCTCTTACTTTGAGTTTACTCTTCTTTTTCTAGTTTTTAAAAATGAGATCTAAGAACATTGATTTAAGAAGTTCTTTGTATTTAATTCTATACATCTCCCTCAAAGCACTACATTAGCTGCATCTAATACACTTTGATGAGTTGTATTTTTTATTTTCTTTCAATTTGAAATACGAATCACTTGTTTCATTGCTTCTTTTGACCCATGAGTTATTTAGAAGTATGTGTAATTTTTAAAATTTATTTTTTAATTACAGTTGACATACAATATTATATTAGTTTCAGGTATACAACATAGTGATTAGACATTTATATATCTTACATAGTGAATAATTTTCAAATATTTTGAAATTTTTTAGATATCCATTTGCTATTGATTTCTAGTTTAATTTCACTGTGGCCAGAGAATAGACAGTATAATTACAATCCCTTTACGTTTGTTGGGATTTGTTTTGTGGCCTAAAATAAGCTCCATCTTTGGCAATATTTTGTGTATGTAAAAATCATGTGCATTCTACTTTTTTTTTTGTGGAATGTTTCATGAATGTCAATAGGTCAAGGTAAAGTCATATATATTAATTTATTAATTTTCTACATACTTATTCTATTAATTATTGAGAGTAATGTTGAAACCTACAGTTATAACTTTAGATTTTTCTATTTTTTTCTTTTTTGTTTTATTAGTTTATACAGATATAGTTTATGTATGTGTATATATAGTTTATATATGTATATGTATATATGTGTATACATGTATATGTATATCTATGTATATATATATATATGCTTTGTTATAAAGTCCATTCACATTTAGGATTATTATGTCTCGATATAGAAATTTTTCTTTCATTGAGAAATATATCTCTGATCACATTTCTTGTTCTTAAATTTACTTTGATATTAATAGACAAAGCTTTATTATCATTGAGTTTTCATGATATATCTTTTTCTGTCCTTTTAATTTTGGCTCACCATATATATAAAGGTGGTATTTTAAAAATCAAATCTTAAAATCTCTCCCTTTTAATTAGTGTTTGGATCATGTGCATTTAATGGGATGATTGGTAAGATTGTGATCCACTATCTTGCTCTATATTTCCTTTTTGTCCCTTCTCTTGTTCATTCCTTTTTCCTCTATTTCTTGATTTATTTAATTGTATATTTTAATGGTTACATTTGATCTCTACAACTAACTTTCTATGTATGATTCATCGTTTTATTTTTGTGATAATCTAAGATTTATAACAGACATCTTTAACATGTCATATCTGCCTTCAAATACTATTGTATATTGAATGAATCTAACAACAGCATTTTTTTATTTCTCCTTATCATCCTTTATGATATTTTTGCCGTCTTTTATTTCTGCATGTGTTATGAACCACACAATATATTTTTATTTTAAACTATTTTATCCCCAAAAGACTAATCTCTAAGTCTCTTCATTTCTTTGTGCAGATTCGACTTCTCATTTTTTATCATTTTTCTTTCCTCTGAAAAACTTCCTTGAGAGTTCTTATAGTACAGGTTTGCTGGCAATAGTTTCTCTAATTTTGTCTTGTCTATAAAAGTTTTAATTTTGCCTTTATTTCTGAAAGATATTTTCAGAGTATAAAATTTTCAGTTGACATTTTCTAGACCCTCTTCTTCAAAGATAATTGCTCTGTTGTTTCCTGGGCTGTATTTTTTTTTTTTTTTTGACAAGTACATTGTCATTCTTATCTTTGTTTCTCTATTCTTTTTGGGTCTTTCTCTAGCTGATTTTAAGATGGTCTCTTATTCACTGGTTTCCAATAATTTAATTGTGGTATAACTTGGGATGAGTTTCTTTATGTTTTCTTTAATAGGAGTTTGTTGAGATTCTTAAATCCATAGGTTTATAGGTTTTATCAGATTTGTAAAAGTATGACCGTTATTTCCTCAAAATTTTTTTCTGTCTCTCCTCCTCTCTGGCATTCCAATTATATGCTTAGTAAACTGTTTGACATTGTGCCTCAGGTCACTGATTTACCATTAATTTTTTTTCTTCTCTGCATTTTCTTTTCAGTGTTTCTGTTGGTATGTCTGCAAAGTAACTTCTTTTAAAAATTTATTGCCTACTTCATTTAATTTTATCCTGTGTAATATACATTTTAGATACTACATTTATCAATTTATAATTTCTCTTTTTTAAATTTTATTTCTATTTTATCATAATTTTGTTTTTCCTGTACCTTCTTGAACATATGGAGAATATTTACAATAGCCGCTTTTAATATTCTTGTTGGCTAGTTCCATTATCTCTGTCATTTCTGGGCCTGTTTCTGTTGAATAATTTTTTATGGTTATGGATTTTGTTTTGCTGTTTTCTCTTATACCTAATAATTTTTTTGGATGCTGGTTATCATGAAGTTTATAATTCGGTTTAGGATGCTAGATTTTTTTTCATTTTCCTTTATATAGTTTTGAATTGTTTCTAGTTCACTCATTATTGTTTGGAATCGGCATGATACTTTTGAGGCATGCTTTTATGCTTTTTTAGGGCATGCCAGAGCATCATAGTTTAAGGCAAATTTAATACCACTACGAAGGTGATATCTTTTGTGGACTCTACCTAATGAATCATTTATTATAGGGCTTTTCTGCTCTGACTGGTGGGCACAGGAAATATTCTCAACTCTTAATGAACTCTGGGAATTACTCTGCCTATAATTTTTCTGTCATTTTTTCCCTGCAGCCTTAGATATTTTCCAATCTTGTATCTGGAGGTCAATACCCAATGAAATACTTAAGAGATCACCTCCATAAATATCCAGAACTTTATGGAATTCCCTCCTCTCTGGCATTTCTCTTCCTGAAGATACTAGCCACTTCTGCCTCCATAAAAGGAACAAAGCCTCCAAACTTTGTCCTCCCAACTCAGCAAGACTGCTTGGCTCTGGCTTTCTCCTCCTTTCACTGCAGCCTAGAATTGCATCCAGATAGTGAACTGGTGCCGTCAAATGGTATCACTTCATTCGTTTTTATTTTCTCAGGAAGCACAGTGCTGTACTGCCTGTTGTCTAATATCTGAAAAACCTTGTTTAATGTATTTTGTTCTGTTTTCTAGTTGTTCAAGGGAAAACCATTACTCTAGCATGAGAAGAAGCAGAAGAAGCAAACTCTTCAAAAAGAGCTTTGATAAAGACATGTGAAGATAAGTCACTGTAAAATATTAAGAAGGAATATAGCATAATCAAAGCAAAATGAGAAGACAATTTGGACACTTACTCTAGAATTTTCCTGGTATTCCTCCTTTGAAAGGAAGCAGAGCTTGGCATCCATCCCAGAGAGCGAGTATTCAGGTAGGAAAAAAACAAAACAAAACAAAACTGCATTTGGAGTGAGAATTCTGAAAGTGAGTACTGGTTCTGCTAGCTACTAATATGTTACCTTAGAAAGTTTCATGAATTAGTTACTTAATAGGTAACATTGGTCAGTGAACTTGTTTCCTCACTAGCAAAATGGTGGTAAAACCATCTCTTTCATAGAGCTCTTGGAGAAACAGCTGGACATAAGAATGATCAGATATGTAAAAGTTAAAATATGAGATTTCTAATCCCATTTCTGCCATTAACATGCTTTGTTGACTACAACTATAGAAAGTTAATCATTGGGAGAAATGTTATACTTCATTAATTTTAATACTTTTAATTTATTAATAAGAAAATTCAGACCTTAAACTTGTATACATAATTTATAATATTTTTTACTACTAAAATTATTCCAGGATTCTGGGATTTGGAAATAAAAGCATTTCTAGGCTTCAAGTTTTGACTAAGAAAAATGTAAAGTTTTCTAATATTTTAACATGTCAAGAAAGCAAAAGAGATGGTCTTAGTATGGCCATGAGTTTGTTAAAAATGTATAGTCAAGGTGATAAAGCTGGGAACTGGCCAGGTATGTGGAGGGAAGGCAAATAGCTTACTTTATGCCAAAGAAAGTATGAACTGGTGATAAGAAATATAGTGCTAAATATTTTCCATATTCTGTACCAAAATTTGGAATGAATAAATTCAAATGTCATCATAAACTAAAGATACAGCTAATATAAAACACTGAAAATATTTGTGAGAAAACTTGAGATGGGAATTCAGTAGAATCTCAAAGTAAAAATAAAATTCCAGTAAGAAAGTCTGGTTAGGAGCTACTTTTATGACTCTAGCTTAGCGGTTAGCCATAATCCCTTTGCAGTTACAATATTAAATTATTATTTGATATCATTTACCCTCATTAAAAATTAGTTTTTATAGTTTCTACTTTCACAAATATGGAATCGGTATACTTTCCCTATGTCTCCTGGTAAGTACAACTTAAGAACCTGGACATTAAATAGAAAACACACATAAGAATACTTTGAAAGATGGAGAGAAGGCAGTAGTCAGGCTAGGACCTCAGGAGCCAAAGAACAACATATAGGTAAATCCCTGGTTGTTGTTTTTTGTTTTTTGTTTTTTGTTTTTTTTTGCCTTATGTATCCTGGTTGGAAGTAAAGGAGCCAGCAACCTGGAAATGCCAAAGGATGCAAACGAAAGAAGCCCCAACAGAATCCCCTTCTCTCCAACCAAAAGACCAGGAAATGAGGAGTTTCTCACCAACAAAGTTTGAGGGAAGAGCCTAAATTCCATTTTCTCCAGGCCATAATGGAATGCCCCAAACTCCTTCTGGGGCGATGTCAGAGAAAGCTGAGTAGGATCCTGGATTTTACCCCACCGGGCAGTAATGAGGGGCCCTCTACCACCCAGCTGGTGTGATTTCAGAGGAGGCTGAGTGGAGAGTCGGAACTCTTGCTCCTGCTTTGCAGTAACAAGGACACCCACTGCCCCGTGGTGTCATTGGAGGCCAAATGGGAAACAACAATGAGGCATTTCTATCCTCCAGCCAGGTTGGGATACTTATATGGGCATGAAAATTCCCATAACTGCCAAACACTAATGAGGATAACCTTCTTTTAGCATTAATGAAGGCTGAGATGGGCACCTGGAAGGAATGAGGTCAGCTCCTCCACACTTCCCCAGAGTAGTGCCAGAGAAAGCAGCTAAGAAGTTTAAATACTTCAAAGCCTCATAACATAATAACTGAAGTGTCTAGGTTTCAATAGTAAATCATTCATCATACTAAGAACCAGGAAGATTCAGGCCGGATTCAAAAAACAACAAAAATAACAACACCAAGATGACAAGGATGTTAGAATTAACTGTCAAAGATTGATAGCATTCGTCAAGAAAAATTTTTTAGTAAACAATTAAGAACATGTTTGAAACAAATGAAAGATAGAGATCCTAAGCAGGGAAGTAGAAAATATAAAGAAAAAACTAAACAGAAATTTTAGAACTAAAAATACAGTAACTGAATTAAAAACTCAATGTGCAATATCAAGAGCAGAATGGAGGGAACAGAGAAAAAAAGGGGAAAACGGAAAATAAGACAATAAGAATTACTCAGTCTGAATAACAATAAGGATAAAATACATTGAAAAAAAATAATACAAACAGAGCATCAGAGCCCAGTAGGATTGCGATGATTAATTTTATGAATCAACTTTGCTAGACCATGGTATCCAAATATTTTGTCAAACATTATTCTAGATGTTTCTGTGAAGGAATTTTTAGATAAGGCTAACATTTAAATCAGCAGACTTTGAGTGAAGCACATTACTCTTCATAATGTGAGTGGGCTGCCTGCAATCATTTGAAGGCCTTAATTTAAAAAAAAAAAGAATTATCTCCCCAGATGAAGAAGTAATTCTGCTGGCAGATCGTATTTCATCTTGAACTGCAGCTCTTTCCTGGTCTCCAGCCTCCTGGCCTACTCTACAGATTTTGCCAAACTTCCACAATTATGTGAGTCAATTTCTTAAAATCTATGTATTATATAGATACAGACTTATCGATATATAATATGTCAATTTGTATATAGAGATATACAGGCAGAAAAGAAGGCCGAAAAAGTACTCAAAGAAATAATGGCTGAAAACTTCACAAATGTAGTGAAAGATGTAAAAACACAGATTTAAGAAGCTTAGTAATACCTAAAAAGGGTAAACTCAGTGAAATCCACACCAAGACATGTTACAGTCAAACTTCTGCAAACAAGACAAAGAAAACATCTGTAAAGCAGTGAATAAAGAAATGACATCTTATTTATAGGAGAAAAATAATTCAAATGACAGTGGATTTCTCTGCCCAGACATCATGGGGACTGGAAGTGGCACAATATTTTTCAAGAGCTAAAAAAAACTGTCGACCGGAAACCAACTATACTAGCACCTCAATTTTGGACTTCTGTCCTCCAGAACCACAAGAAAGAAAATATCTGTTGTTTAAACCACCAGTCTGTTATATTTTGTTATTGCAGCCCAAGCTGACTAAAATGAGGAGAAATTGGATAAAGGATGCATGCGGTTCCTCTAATTTGCTATTTCAGGCAACTGAATAGGAATAACAAATACCTGAAAATAAAAGTTTTAATTAAAAAAATGTTTTGTATAAATATATGCGAATTACTTTGGAACTATTTTTAGAATATCTTAGCGTGCCATAGAAATTACTTTCCATTAATACTGTACTTGACATTGTTCCAAGTGTTTTCAGACAATATCTCTCACCAGAACTTTGTTATATGCTTGAGAGCCATTGTTAGAGATGAAAAAACTGAATCTTCTAGAGATAATCTAGCTTGAATATAGTCGTATAACTAATAAGAGACTCTAGCTTTGACACCTACTCAAGGACTTTTTCCATTTCAACAAGCCAACCATGAGAATTATGAGTTTGCTTAGCCATAGAAGAGGATGAACTGCCTCTATATCCCTCAGAATAAAATGAAAATCATTGGAGAATTATACAGAAACACATTAGGGCCATGCTAAGAGTGTTAAGAGCTGTGTGAGTCTCCATCTATCAATGAGCAGTCAAAGTTGACTTGATCAGCCCTTTATTGGAGATGCATATGGACAGGATGCCTTTGAGAAAGTAGAGAAGGAGTGAGTCCAAGGATCTCACAAGCACACAAGGGTTAACTTCCAGTTAGTTATTCTAGCCCCAAACCTCCAGATGAGGCTTTCCTGTGCACACCCTCTGAATGCAGAACTTGTAGAAAACACTGTCTCCACGGAATACATTCAAGTATAAATATGTGAGGAATGTATGGGGGAAAGTGGTGATTCTCTGTTTGCCTTTCATTAGGAATGGATTCCTGATATTCACTGTCCCAAGCAGAAAATCAAGGCCAGTTCCTAAAAACCAAGTGTCTTTTCTTTGTAGGCCTCTGCCACATTTATAAAAAACATTATACAGTGCAAAAATAACAGAGCTGGGCTTCGTGTTCTCCAGCTGCATTCTCTGCCTTGGGAATAAAATGGCAGCTTCCGCTTTTCAGCCAAGAGCCCAAGGTTTTATTTTGCATTCAAGAATTCAGGACAGAAAGAACTTTCTGAATAGTTGTTATTTTGTGAAAACAAACAGTAAGCTAAATTTATTATAATAAGAGCCCGCTTGAATTTAGAGATTGGGGTGTGTGTGTGTGTGTGTGTGTGTGTGTGTGTGTGTGTGTGTGTGAGTGACTGGCCACGGCATTTGGTTCACTGTTATTACTTTAATTTCTATTTTCAGGATATAAATCACCAAGGTGCTTTGACAAGAGGCTTGTTAAATGTAGAATGAAACTAAGTTATTCACCTGTTGAGTACATCTATGAAAACCAAAACTTATCTTTTAGGTTGTCTGATGGCTCACTTTACCTTTCAGATAATAAGAAGGCCAAGTAATCAGATGACCCCCAGTGTTAACCCAAACATTTTACCTGATGGATGCACCACAAGCCACAGTCAATGAGTAGACCTTGAGGCATCACAGTTAACACAACCTTTGCCCAGATCTACTGTCAGGACCTTTAATTCTAATATCATCATGGCCATACTTGAGAAGGTCACTTGAATAGAGGACAGAGAGTTTGCTTAGGACATTCAGATCATCTGAGTCTGGTGCTTTCTTAATTCGTAGGTAATAATAATAGTTACTAGTTATTAAGTTGCAGTTATTCGCTATGCACTGAGGTAGATGTCGTGCCTGTATTACCTCATTTAATCTTCACAAGATCTGAAGAGGTGGATCAGACTCACACAATATTGCATGTGAAGAAACCAAGCAGATAAGTACCTATCCTGAGATTGCACACTTGGCAAGTACAGAGATTGGGGCCAAATATAAGCCTGGCTCTCAAAACCCATGTGTTTTCTCTCCCATTCAACACTAAAACTCTTCAAGAGCAAAATCCTTGAGTGATCCAGTGATTATTGTGTTGGAACAGAATGTCGTTTTATCTCTTTTAAGTTAAGTCCTGGACATTTGGCTAGTCAATACTTGATGACTTCAGAAACCCAGAGTGTTTTGGTGACAGGAGTGTAGGACAACATAAGCCAGGAGATCTGGATTCCCATTTTGTTTTCACACTAATTTTGCAGTTATGACATGAGATAAGTCAGTCCAGCAATCTGTGCTACAGTTTTCTTATGTGTCGAAATGACATAATATGCACATTACTTTACCAGTTAGGAATGTTTTCAGATGCAAGTAACAAAATACATGAACAACAGTAGCTAAGAGCATAAGAATACTTATTCTGTACTTAATAAAAAGTTTGGTGGTGGGAGGCCTAAGGATAGATCAGCAACTCAATAATCATATCAAGAATCCATTCTTTTTTGTATTCATTGTATCTCACTACTTGCTGGTTTTTCATCCTCATGCTTATTGTCTTATGGTTGCAAAGTGGCTGTTGCAGCTCCAGTATCATATCTATACTCAGCAAAAGAAGAATAAAGAAAGAGCAGAATCAATAAACTCTCCTTCGTAGCTGTTTTTTTCATCAAGAAGCAAGTTGTATTTCTCAGAAATCCCATAGTGCACTTCCCATTCTAACCTCATTGTCAAAAACTAGGTCACTTGGCCTCCCACCCATAACTGGGAGTCCAAGAAATCAAGTGCCTGGCTTTTCAGACTTAGTATTGGAAGGCAGAAAGAGAGAAAGTGGTTCAGAATGGCTTTTGTAGGTCATCATCTGTGTCTGCCACACTCGGAACATCAAAGGATTTGTTTCATCAAATCAAACTTTCCCAATTCATTTCTTTTAATTCTAAATAGTTTGTAACCAATACTTCAGACATTGTATATTTTGAATCATTTTTTTGATGTAATGTTTCATACATGTAAAGTACAAAAATGCTAAGTCAATACCATAAGTATTCAAGAAATAAATTATTTTAATGCAGGGGAATGCTCACCTGTGATCTAATGCCCAGTACATTTTTTATGTCATTTGAAGTCACTTCTTACATTTGTGTTTTCTTCTTTTTTTAATGAGTGGTAAACTAGACATGAGATATGTATAAATAATTCCAGAACATCTGGATGAAAAGGAAAAATAATCAATTATCTGGATGTTTTGTCTGCATAACATTGAAACATGTAGCAGTGTGTAGACAAAACATCTAGATGATTGAATATTTTGCTTTTCATCCAGACATTTTGTTGTCATGTGGACAAAAAGCACTGCCAAGTTAGGGACATAACAGAAGAAAACAGGGTGTAGCAAAACTTGTCTGATTTGTAGAGTTCAAGAATTGTCATTAAACTTATTATGAGAAAGGAGAATAATTAATGAAATATGTGTCAAATTAATTTTCAAAAATTCTAGGCTGTATTGGAAGAAGCTTCTTACTATGGGTTCACAGTGATCATAATACATGATGGTTCCATTACGACACACTTAATAGAAAACATACAAACCATTAGTTATGTGACATTGTGTTTATTTTATAAATGAAGCAAAGAACACACAGAAAAAAATGGTGACTAGTAAAATATGTCTTTATGTCCTGGAAGGACAAATATAGCAACTAATTCCAGTTGTCTAATTGTAAGTCAATTTATTAGCCCAGATTCAGTTCAAATTCAGTAATTATTTACCTTTGGTGTTGCAAGCGCTGTGCTGGTCTCTTTTTCATATGTAGGCCATTATTCAATTTATTCTACATTAATTCTTGTGGTTGCTATTGTTATTCTCATTTTATAAATGGGAATCTGGGTCTTAAAAGTGAAGGAAAATCTCCAAAATATTACAGGTTGATTATTTCTACCAATAACATGATGCTTAAAAGTTTTTTTTCTTTTCATTTATCATGCATTATTCTGTGTAAAAGGAAAGAGCGTCGTTGAAAATGAAATTTCCGAAATTTGGGTGTCATGATTCCTAAAAAACTGGGAAATATGGCTAATGCACTGTGTCATGCTATTTTATTTCATGTATGTATGTATGTACATATACATATGTATGTATGTATGTCCATGTTTTAAATCAAATATGCTTGAGAACTTGACAAAGAGTGATATTAGTATTCAATAGGAATCTATTTTATCCTCGAAGAACCTGATAGGGCAATATCCTCAAATACTGTCTGAAAGACCTCACTGAGATAACAAATTGGGTTTTATGAGCCGCCATCCCCATTCCTTCTTAAGCAGACAGTTCCAAATTCAATACAAAGAGATCATTAGTGGAACACTATGTCTTTAAAGTCAGTCTTATGTAGTCTCTCATTCTTCTGCAGTGACTTAGTTGGATAGGTTAGCAATGAGAGCTAAGATAACGTTGTTTAGAACCAAAAATTGTGTGATCAAGACCCAATGGTCTGGGATGTTTCACGTCAAAAAAAAAAAAAAAAAAAAAAAAAAAAAAAAAAAAAAACCTCAAAAAACAGCATCAGCAGGGGAATGAGAAGGAAAGGAAAAGAATTCTTCACTTGGGCCATAGTGGTTTATTAATCACAACAGAGAAGTTTGTCAATGTGAAAACCCCTGAGTTCTGCAGCTACTTTGTTAAATACAAAATCTTCTGATTTATGACTGTGGTATGAGAGTTGGAACAAGCCTCTTTTCTACAGCAAAAACTAACATCAACTTCCAGACCAGGAGCTTCAAGGTGAAGCCCACCATGCAGCTCATTTATACATTTTTTTACTGTGAAACTTCAACACCCTTTAATATAATGTTTTTAAAACCTGTATTGGGGTCTGGAATTAGAGAGTGGTCATCAGTTGCACATCTTTGAGAAGATACTAAAAATTACTGAATGGTACTTTAAAAGGGTGAATTTTATAGTAAGTGAATTATATCTCAATTTAAGAAAACTGAATTGGACTAATTCAAATGGCTTCTTGGACATCAAATAGATCCTACAAAGCAATATTTAGGTCATTTAAGTGTAAATGAAACAAAAACATATGGAGTAAATTTCTGCAAAATTGCACATGATTTCAAAAATTAAGGGGGAAACTTTCTTGGCAAAATCTAGTTGGGTTTTATCTAATCCAAAACTCTTGAAAAATAAATTGAGACATTTCATAAACCAAAATATAGCTGGTTTTTCCATTCAGTACGTATTTGTTATATGCTGTCCTTCTCACTAAGTACATTTGTACTTATATTGGAAGGCACAGGTAGTTCAGGTACCCAGGTATCATACAGCATAAAGCAAGGTCATGTTGCAGAAATTTTGCTACAGTATATTAAACACTATTTTCAAGGACATATTCCTTACTGAAACAATTAGAAGAGAAAACCTCTTGCAACAACCTCTAAGTTAAATTCAAGAGCATAGAATAACTAGAATCTCAGACTATTCAGTGTCCATCCCACCTCCTCTCTATGTTAACAATCTCTGGGAATATAAGTACCATTGTTACTGAAAACGTAGTCTTCTATATGGCTTTATAAAACCCAGTTATAAAAAGTAGTAGATATTTACACAAAATGTCAAATTTTTGAGATTGTCATGCAAATCTTGAAATCATTTTTAACCTATACATCTTATTTATTGTTTCCTTTCTCTTCTGTTACATTCTAAACTATAATTTTCCTAAGCAGCCACTGTGAGGGTCCTTTTCACAGTTCATGTCCAGTACCTGATGGATCCTTTGCACCCCCAAAGATGGGTTGGATAAATGCTCTTGACAGAATGTAATTTTAAGTCCCTCACTTTTACTCAAGTGTCACTTTTGAAAGGGACCTGCCTTGACCACTGGCACTCTCTTTCCACTGATCCGTTTTGTTTTGTTTTTTTTTTTTACACTTCCAAAAATGGCATTATATTATGTATCACTACTTGTTTATTGTGTCACTGGAATACTACTCTATGAACCCAGGTACTTAGTTTTGTTCCCTACTCTTTGATAATCTGAGGACAAATTATCAGAAGGTAGAAATAAGACAATCAAGTGGACATTGGCCCCAAGCCTACTTGTGTGTGCTCTTCTAAAGTTGAGTCCTAAAAATAATTTAATGTATGTTGTATTTGAGCAAATATTGCAGAAGAAATTAAATTTATATTCTAGAATTTAAGAACCACTCCTTTAACTGAAATGTGATGTCAGGTTTTCCTTTCTCCCTGATATAATTCTTCTATACTTGAAATAATTGACTGATTGAGGTGGTCAAGTATAGCATCATCCTTCCACTTAAGAACAATTCATTAGATAGTCATTGATCACCAGCTACTTATGCCATTTTCTTTTCACTAAAGAGGAAGTCTGTCCATGTAATATACCAAAAAAGCACTTCTAATTTGGGGGAGATTTCTTATATCAGTCATGGGAATTAAATTTGCCATTGGTTATGCGATTGCTTACTGAATGTACATTTTGCATGCTACATCCTCTGGAAGTAGATTTTGCTAAGATTTTTTTTTTTTTATGAAGTTTTTCAAAATTTTAAAGTACTGCTGTCTCATCATTTTCCATAAAATGCTGCTTATGATTTAAAAAGAGAGCATTGCCCATTTCACAAATAGCCATTTCTAAATTATTGGAATTAATAAAAAGGGACTACTGGACCTAGTTTATGCACCTCCACCGACCTGCTCAGATATGGCTGTCCCAAGAGCCTTGGTGACTTGCCCTGATTCCTGGTCCACATGGAGCCACCAGTACTTCATGTTTCTGCTGTGATGGTAAAGCCCCGCCCTGATGCTATCACGTGTCTCAACGTCGTTGATTTTCAGACTTCACCACGGACAAGACAAGGGCCTTCAACAGTGACAGATGCAGGAGCTCTCACATCCATGTCCTACCCAGCTGGACCCATAAAGACCCTGGCTTCTTCAGCAGCTACGCAGACAGGCTGATGCTAATGCCCTTGGAGGAATCTTTGAAGTATGAAAAGCCGGCAGATGCATTGCTCTCCACCCCTCCCCCATGCAATGTCCTGAGAGGCGAGACCTCCACATTGCTTTAGTGGAAGTATTTCGATATTCACATAACCATCTATGTTTTCTTGTGAAGCTGTGGCCAGCCTGGTAACGCACAAACTTGAACTTATTTTCTCCTTTCCTCTTTCCTTTCCCCCTCATCCTCACTGAAGCTTTCCCTTACGCTAAATCTAGGCTCAAGGGCTAAGACAAGCAGTCATAGAGAGCAGTGCCTTGAGATCGGACTTTGGAATTCGAATTCTCACCTGTTGGAAGGTACTATGGGAGACAAGTTGGGTAGTAAAAATTATTAAAAACTTCCACCTATGGAAAATTGAGATACTGTGCAGGTTGAAAGCAGGGCATTGGGAGATAATGAGGTTGCTGCTCTTGCTTAGTATGGGGGTGTGGTGATGCTAAAGATGGTCCTGGTCAGTGGATATGTTCATTAGCAGTGGAGAACTTGTAAGAAAGAGACAGACCACACTCACATAACTTTTATCATAGGAATTGTTATCATCGTTCTATTTTATTAGTAGTTATTATTGTTAATCTCTTAATGTGCTGAATTTGTAAACTCGACTTTATTATAGGTATGTATACATAAGAAAAAGCAGAATATATGTAGGAGACTATCCATGGTTTTAGGCATCCACTGGGTGTCTCGAATGTATCCCATGCAGGTAAATGGGGACTGCTGTCACAGAGGAAAAAAAGGAACACGTTCTATCTATTACACTGTTAGAGTTATCCACATCCCACCCACTTCCATAAACGGGATCTAGAAAATTTATCTCTGAATTTTCAGTTGTGTAGAAATATCCTTAGTAAAATTTTCGAGCAATTTCCCTGAAAAAAGATTGTGATATGAGCAGAAGCATTTCAAAACTGTCTCTAGGTTCCTGGGGAGGCACCTCTCTGGCATACCTAAATATCTTATCACACAACCCAAATAAATTTCTTCTTTTCTTAATTCTTCCCATCACAGCACTTGCGTTGTCCTTTGGCCTTTCTCCACCTGGACCTCTGTCCCCACTTCTACGACTCCTCAGGACTTCACAGAGCTTTATGCAACACAAGACCGTCGAAGTTGAAAATCATTGTATGTGTCAACAAGATATTATGAGATTGACATAAATGCAGACACAGAGATGGATACGAACAATAATGATACAAATCCTTCATGTTTAAGCAACATGAAATTAACAGTTTACCTCTCTAAGCCATCATTATTGATACAAGTATTAGCCAGTCTGTTGTAGAAGTAATCACCAGAACCAGTGTCACTTCTTGCTTCCTTCCCCAAAACTGGGTCTGATTTGCTTGATAAATTTAAATACTTTTCAGAAGGATCCTTGTTAAATAGCTGGTAAATTACAGATTTAAAACATATTTTCAGTTTCCTAAATTTTTTCTACAACTTAAACTGAGAATCATGCAATATTTATCTAACCAAAATGCTATCACATTTTAACCTTCATAGAATTTCTCTGAATAGTGTATAAAAATTTTGGAGTGCACAAAAAGAGCTAGTTTGAGAGTCATTTAAATAGCTCCAACTGTGGTCACCTATTCTTCTTACTTGTATAAGAAATTCTGATACTACATTGTGCACATGTTCATAATAAACACATTAAGTATTTGGATCTGTTGAAGATTTTTCTCTTTTTTTTTTCTTAGTTAAATATATCGGAAAGTGAAAATTATTTATTCAGTGAAAATGTCACATAGTGTGAGTCATTCATTCAACAGTGTTTGGTTAACCCGATTGGAGTGGGGGCAGGATTGTTATAAATCCAATATTTACCCAGAGGATTTTTGGCACTGGGAGTTTACTAAAATCAAGAAAAAAAAAAAAAAAACTATCTAGTCTAAGCTTGGGAAGACTCATTGGCATCCAGATGAGAAACAAATCCACTTCATATTTCCAAAGCAAGTAAAATTAATTGTGTCAAAAATTAATCCTTCGGAGACTTCCGGAATGTGTATTCATTCCCATTCTAATTACCGTGCCATCCTAGTGACCGTCTTTGGCATTATCTGCACGTTTCCCCATCCTCTTTCTTGTCTTGCTTTTTGTTCATCATGCTCCTTATTTCTGAGTCACATACTATTTCTGAACCCATAACTGAAACAGGCAAGTATATAGGAGATTTGAGTAAAGAAAAACCACATCATATTTTTCAAATTCATATCTCATGTTAAACTCCCAAGCAATTTGTTTGGCTCTGGGAACTCATACTCTTCTTTTTCATGTGTGTCTCATCAGAAAAACCTCCTTGAACACTCTTCAGCTTAAAGTTAGGTGGCATCTTTGGCCGATGTTGGGACA
>NW_011888875.1:889425-891575 GCF_000151845.1 Pteropus vampyrus
CATACTCTTCTTTTTCATGTGTGTCTCATCAGAAAAACCTCCTTGAACACTCTTCAGCTTAAAGTTAGGTGGCATCTTTGGCCGATGTTGGGACACACCGGCGAGTCACTTCCATGGAAGACAAAGGGAGAGAGTTTATGTTAGTTACATGTTGATAGAGGGTACAAACTTGTGACAAGGAGATGAGTTAAGTTCTGGAGATCTAATGTACAATGTAGTGAAAATAGTCAACGATATTGTATTATATACTTCGAAGGTGCTTGAGAGAGTAAATCTTAAATATTCTCACCACAGAAAAAGAAACAATCATTCTGCAATATAATTGAGGTGTTAAGTAATACTGAGGTAGGAATCATACTGCAATATATCAATGTACCAAATCAACACATTGTATACCTTAAACTTATACAATGTGGAAGCGGCAGAGTCCAAGATCAAGGAGCAGTCACAATTGGTGTCTGGTAGGGGCCAATTTCCTAGTTCATAGCCTTCTTACTGTATCTCCAAATGGCAGAAGAGGCCAGTAGCATGGTGAGGGTGGCTGTTCATGTGGTTATTTTTTTTTTCTTCTTCTCTTTTTTCTCATTTCTCCAATTTCCTCATTACGTACTTTACCAAATGTGACTTTATAAACCATCATGAATAATTTCTGGAATGAGGCATTGTAGATACAAAGAAGAGAAAAAAGAGGAGAAAGAAAGAGAAAAAGAAAGGCAGACATTTGGCATTCTCCTATTCCGAGGACTCTTCAAGACAAAACACTTTCTTATTAATTTTTACTTTTTCGACATATTCTATGATGATTAGTCAATGAAAATCACTATACGTTTAGGCCTTTGATTAATTTATCACTATTGTTTTTAAAAATATCCAAGTCATTGGTAATGTTTTTAAGATCACCTTTTAGAAACATCTCCTCTAAAACTGAATTTTCCTAAATATCAGAAACTTCCGATTGCATCTCATTTGGTTGGAAGATTTCCACGTTTTCTTTTAGATGACATTCTTTGTCGGGAGTCACTTTATTCATCTCATCAGGCTGATATGAATCCCACAGTATTTTCAATGCCTGGGTCTTCCGTACTCCACTCAACACTCATAAGCTTCCACCCTAGGGTGTACAGAATGGACTATTTCAACAGCGCAAACAACACTGAAAATAATTTTAGGCAGAAAACAAATGCTACTTCATCTCACTGCAGTTATTGGTGGGGGGAGAGGGTTCTTACCTAGACCAGACAGGAATCATTCATATTGGCCCTGAGCCAGACATCCAAGTTGATTTGACAATTATGTTCAAATGCCAAGGAAACTTTTGTAACCACACAAGTTTAGAACTTTTGTTTTATAACTCCAAGTTTTCCAAAAATGTTGGCAATAAGCTTTATAATCATAAACTCTATTTATCAGCAGTGCTTTCCAAAAAGTCCTTCCTAAAGGAGTTTTAAAGAAAAATATAAACTCTGGGAAACTGATTAGAAAAAAAAAAAGGGTGAATTTAGCTCAATATCATGTGTTGGCCCATGAGCTTGCCCTTGCTACCTTTTCTTTGCCTCATATTCTTCAGCTGCATTTCAGTTTCTCAAACTCTCCAAGGCCTTCCCATATCTGAATCTTCTCCCAGTTTTCCATCATTTTTCTTTTGAGTTTTAACTTGCCTTTCTAGTTTCATTTTAAATGAACCTTTCTTATGGAAGCATTCTATGGCCCCAACACTAAGTAAGGGTCTTGCTGTTATATGCACACTTAGAAACCTATACTTTTCCTTTTTAGCATCTATCATTTCCATGATTATATACTCAATGATGTCTTATCTTATTCGTAGCAGTAATCACATCACTTACCACAGAGCCTGGGAGATAATGATTCTTCAATAAACATGTGTTTATTGATTGAATAAATATGACATGACCAAGAGAAGAGTCTACATTTAATGTTGTTAATTTGCTTTTTTATTTTCATGTTATACAACATGAAAGTGAAAACTAAATTTGCAAGATGAAATAGCTTTTCTTAGTCAGAAAAAACTCGTCCATTCCTTTGTTATTTGTGTCTCTTTGCAAATATGTCAACTCATAGTTCCATATTCTGTGATGCTTTGTAATTTCAGGTAAATTAGAGAGTATAATTGCCCACATTTCCAGAGAAAA
>NW_011888875.1:891625-896341 GCF_000151845.1 Pteropus vampyrus
TGCACACTTAGAAACCTATACTTTTCCTTTTTAGCATCTATCATTTCCATGATTATATACTCAATGATGTCTTATCTTATTCGTAGCAGTAATCACATCACTTACCACAGAGCCTGGGAGATAATGATTCTTCAATAAACATGTGTTTATTGATTGAATAAATATGACATGACCAAGAGAAGAGTCTACATTTAATGTTGTTAATTTGCTTTTTTATTTTCATGTTATACAACATGAAAGTTAAAACTAAATTTGCAAGATGAAATAGCTTTTCTTAGTCAGAAAAAACTCGTCCATTCCTTTGTTATTTGTGTCTCTTTGCAAATATGTCAACTCATAGTTCCATATTCTGTGATGCTTTGTAATTTCAGGTAAATTAGAGAGTATAATTGCCCACATTTCCAGAGAAAAATAAAAGCATTGTCAAAATAATCTTCCTCTGACTGCTCTATGAACTGGCCTTTCAATGCTATTTTAAGATAAATATGTAGCCAAATTCCAGAGGGCTCACAAATTGAGATTCAGCAGTAAACTTAACTCTGGGTAGTCAATTATCCAAGGAAATGCCTTGGTAAACTGGAGTAGGAGTCAGGAGACTTTGGTCCGGTCTCAAAGTTTCCCAATTCTTTCATCGATGAAATGAAAAGTTTATTTATTCCTTTAGCAGTTATTTATTTTACACCTTCTATGTAGCACCATTGTGTTAGGTTATAAAAAAGATGCAAAAGGAGAGAAATGTATAAAAAAAAGTACTCAAATTAGCCACAGAAGTAATAGGTCCTATAAACATTAATAAGGACACACTTGTGCTGCAGGCTCCCAGGTGAGTTTTATGTATTTCAAGTTATTCAGTGTGTTCCTAAAAGTTTTTCTATCTCTAATATTAAATTTGATGAATGGAGAGACACAATGCCTATAAATATATCAAAGTCTCTGACAATCCTCACAATCACTAAAACTATTTAATTTTATTTAATCAAGTATTTTCCGAAAACTTTAAACTATATCTTTCTCCTAACTAACCTGTTAATAATCCGGGTTCAAAGAAAACTTGTAAACATTCCAAGAAAACACTGCATTCAAATCATTGGAAAAAGCCTAAGTTTCAGGCTAATAATGATCATGGAGAATTCAGAAATCAGGAACAAGTGAAACTTGTCTAGGGTTCCTGATAATGCAGTGGGTGAGACTGGTCAGATAGAGCAGAGACAGATTCTAAAGGAAGTTAAATGTTATACGAGGCACCTGAAGGTTACTAGTAGGCAACCATTTGCCTTTGGTGCTTTCTGATCTGACAGTGTGTGGCAGGGAAGAGACCTGAATGAGGCTAGTATTTCCAAGTGATCTATGGGAAAGAGAACTGAGTGTAGGTTGGATGGGAAAGAGAGACATTGAAAAGAATCCAGAAGCTCCTGCTCGGGGTTGACTGCCTGCGGTAGGAAAATAGAAATGAGAACAGAGTTCTTAACATCTCACAGGAAAACATGACTAAACTCAAGGAGGGATAGAGATGAAAGAGGGCAAAAGAGTAGAAGTAGCTCCATGGTCTTGGTTTCAAACCATTTTCTATTGGTGCCAATGACACCATATGGCAGCTGGAGGAAGGAACCTTGTTCTGGGGTGGAGGAAACTATGTAAGATTGTGACAGAGATATAAAAAATAGCCATAAGAGTCACATCTGAAGTTAGAAAGAGAACAGCAAGGGCCAAATCTACCCTGAGATTGTCCACAACTGGTAATGCATGGGGAAAGAAGGAATAGGTAAGACCATTAAATTCTGTAAGCATTCATCAAACTACGATTATTTCAAGCACTGTTAGTTGCTGTATACACAAAGATAAAACACAATGACTTCCAACAAATATCTTATATTTTAAAAAGAGAGAACAAACAAACATAGTCTGTAGTGATGGACCGTGATGAATTGCATTGCCTGGCGATCACGCCCTGGACAACCCTGAGACTTACGCTGACTGATAGAATGTGGTGAGAGTGAAGCTGTATAACTTCTAAGGCTGAACTTAGGCATTTTCAGCTTTATCTTTTGCCATTTGAACATCCGTCTTAGAACCCAGTCTCCATGTTCTGAGAAACCCACTCTTCACGGAGAGCATACATGATAGATGATCAAAGGTCAACAGTTGACATTCTCATCTGAACTTCAAAGCATGCCATCTTGGATATTGCAGACCAGTCAAGCTCCTAGATTGTTGCGGTCCCAGCTCATGTGGGGCAGAAGAACTGTCCTATTGAGCTCTGTCAACCCAAAGAACCATGAGAGATGACTAAATCGTTGCTCTTTAAATCAGTAAGTTTGCAGTTGGTTTGTTATGATGTTATATATAAGTGAATGTGGTCAGCTGATAGAAAAACACAGGAAAAGTGATTAGTTATGCAAGGATGGTCTAAGGAATCTAGAATAAGTTGTAAAACCAAAAACCAATTTAAAGAAAAAGCAAGTATTTGCCAGAGACAGGAGGCAAAAGTATTCCAGGAAAAAGACTGCAGTAAAATAGCTACATTTGAGGAACTACATAAGACAAAGGGCATGTGTATTGGAAGACTGAAAAGAATAGAATCTAGAAAGGTTGCTGAGTCCAATTTTCTGAAAGTATTATATGTACTAGGCATGAAATTTATATCGTAGGCAACGGAGCTATTAAAAAATCTTAAGACAGAATATAGCAGAAGTGACATATTACATATTTATTTGACAAATATTTATTAACACATTCCATGCAACTGATGCCGTGATACATGTTGAGGACAGATAAAATGATAATAACAAGCAGTCATGCTTCATATTTCATCAACCTTGCAATGTAGCCAGAGAAACAGATGGATAATTATGAAAGTAATGAAAAATTATAAGTTGCAATGGATACTATGACAAAAAGGAAAATTTTGCTGTGAAAGACACATGGATGAATTAAAGAAATTTCTTGTACCATCTTGACATGATAAATCAGCAATAAATGGTGGTAATATGGGTAATGGACTGTAGAGAAATAGAAGTATTGGAAACAAAGAGAATAATTGCAAAAATAGTGCCATAAGACAAGAAAATAATGATGAGGGCCAGAGACAGAGCAGTGAGTGTACAGGTGGTAACAGGAATGTAGAGATGGGAAAGTAACATTTTAGAAGCCGAGGTGGCAATTGTGGGAAACCGATTTGCTATCTAGACAAAAGAGGAAAGAACGCTGAAGACAACTTCATTCAGTTTTAATCTTGAATAAAAGAGCTTTATCAACTGAAATAGAAAACACACTAGGAGGCTCAAATATGGAGAGGAAACATAATTACATATTTGGTTTGTGAGCCTTGAGTATGAGGTACTTTAAGGAGAAGATTTCTCATTGACATTACAGCCTGTATTATTCCATTTATATAAAATGTAGTAAACGCAAACTCATCCATAGTGACAGAAATATTTGTTGTTACCTGGGGACCAGATTGGAAGTGTTGGAAGGGGCCCGGCAAAGAGATTGCAGAAGGTCATAAGGAAACATTAAGGGGTGATGGATGTGTTTATTATCTTCATTGTATTTCAAAACTTATCCAAGTGTACAGTTTAAATACAATCAGTTTATTTTATTTAAGCTGTAGCTCGATAAAGCTTTTTATATAAAGAAATAATGCATAAAAAGAGATTTATGAAGAGTGGTACAAACATTTACAAATGCATGCATTTGCAAACTTGGACAAAAAGAGATTGAAAGGAGCTTGAACTATTTGTGATGTGCAAAATAAATTATTATTTGAATTAAAAAGAAAGAGAAGAACATTTTTTTATTGATGGAGAAATTCTCACATTTACCCTAAAACAAAGGTAACGAGATTGGATATTAGTGATATTTATTTCTGCTAGTGGGAATTAGAGGGGGGGAAAGTTGACAATAGAATTATCAGAAATGAGAAAGTAGATTAAAATGAAGATGATGACAAATTGAGAAATATAGAAATGTCTCAGAAAAGCAGCCTTGACAAAGTCATTGCTTAATGAGAAATAAGACAGGGAAACAAACAAACAAAAAAAAAACATAGAAATTGGCTTAAGCAAGTCAAATATTCCTCTTCACTGTGAGTATTGGCATGGCCTGGGGAAAAAATCATCATAAAACATCAAGGCAGAACAGAAGAACCGTGAAAAAAGAGCAGAAGAATAGGCCACCTAGTAAATAAAAATATAACAATAACAACAAATTAAATGTTATAGTTAATATAAAACAAAGATAATAATCCCAAAATAAAATAGTTTGGGGTCTATGAATCTCCTCTTTTATGCAAGGCCAGTCTCAATACTTATTTATTTGTTTATACACTAAAATATTTATTGAAACCTCTCTATGTGTCAGATATCGTTCCAAGTGCCAGTGTTATATTAGTAAATAAAGTAGATTAAGTGCTTACTTTCATGGAACTTACATTTCTGTTTATTGTATTGATAAATATTAAATTGATTAACTAAATCATTTGTAAACATGTGAAACTAGTCTTATTTGAACAACGCTGCAAACTTTAACACAATGTTTGTAAAGTATTTCTGCTTTTTCTTATGACTACTTTCTAAGAGTAGAGATATCAATAGTAGTTAATAAAAACTATTTTCATTCTTCGGTTTAAACAAAAAGGATGGTGGGTCTATCTTTTTAAATATGTTTTCAAAAGAATAAAGTTCAAATACAAGTGCTTCTTAAAATTAAAATGTTGTC
>NW_011888875.1:897801-900340 GCF_000151845.1 Pteropus vampyrus
TCTAGTTCTCCCTTGATTTCTGAAGACTGATGATGAATCTCACAATGAAAGTAAGTTTCAAATACTCTTCAGTACAGAGAAGTGGAAAGGAGAAAGGAGAGCCCGACTTAAGAGAAAAATCACTCTAAGGCAGAGTTTAAAGTAAATGCAAGAAGCCAAAGGATACTTGGTTTGTCACTTTTTATGAAGTGCTAACAAGGGAAAGAGCACAACTGCAGAAAGCCTTCTCTTTAGATGTCTTACTGCTCGAATTTTTCTGACGTGAGGTTATGGAATATGAATGTTCTTGAACAAATCTTTTAATAACTAGAGCCTACATGTTGCCTTTTAAAAAATATTGATTTGTCTCCAGGAGGAGAACCCCCAAACCATAATTGTCTGGCTTTATTTAGTTTGGGCTAAAAGGCAAATCCTATACCTAAGAATACACCAGTGCTCTCCAAAACAACTTTAACTAAAGTAGTTTCTTTTAACCAGAAGTAAAAACGAGCACAAAGCTATTCCAAATGTTCCAGTGTTTAGAAGATGTAAAATAAAGACATTTGTCAAAATACTCTTGGGCTGGCTCATTGGGTGAAGCCATCTGTCTAGAAGTCGGAGACCAGTCTAGGAAACAAGAATTCTCATTTTCATCCCCGTGAACTGCAATTCTTGAGGTCTCCTGGAGAAAGGAAACAAAGCTCTTTGAATCCAGCTTCATCATCTGTACTCGAGGAAAATCCGGTGTCTTTATTTTAATTTGTTGTAATATTCGATATAAATAAAAGAAAGTTTAAAGAAAGGTGAAGGATCTTTTCTGCCTTTTGTTCAAATGGTTAATCAAAGATGTCTAAAATGAAAATGAGTGTATCTCTAGACCGGCTCTGCTCACCAGTTACTACTACCTCTAACCCCAGGAGCTGGGACCTGCCCAGCTACACCCAAACCCATTAGCTCCAGCCACTCAGAGGCACCCATCAACTACACCTCAAGTGAAGGAATGAATATGACCATCATTCTAATTGATTAAGTATAGACATTTGGAGTGGGAATTCAACAAAGCCTAAAGCTATTAGTAGCTCTATCTGTTAAAAAAAAAAAAAAGAAAAAAAAAAAAAGAAAATTAAAAGCCAGTTTATTATAAGAAAGAGACAGTAATAGATTGTTCTCGAAGGAAAACACACTAGCTAAAAGGAAGGAGCCAGAATTTATTTTGACATGAGGTCCATGGCAAGAGCAAGTCTAAACTCTTATCTCTCCCTAAAAGATTAAGTGTATTTTTGCTTTGGAAAACACGCATCATCTAAAAAACTTCATCTCCTTGTAAAGGTGTATTTAGATAGCATTTCTTTTACAATTTTAGATAAATCCAACTGGATGACTTTTCAAAAGGTATCATAAGACCTAAAATGATTACAGATACTCTGAAATGTAATATTCTGTAAATAAAAACCAGGGGAAGGGAGAGGGATGAATAGACAGAGCACAGAGGATTTTTAGGGCAGTGAAAATTATCTGCATGATACTATAATGATGGACACATGTCATTTTATATTTATCCAGACCCATAGAGAGATCCCTAATGTAAACTATGGACTTTGGATGATATTGATGTGTCAATGTTGGTTCATCCATTGTAACAAATGTCCCAGTATAGTGGGGGATGTTAATAATGGGTGAGGCTGAGCTTGTATGCAGATGGCGGGGGGGAGGTGCATGGAAAATCTCTGTACCTTCCTCCTAATTTTACTGCGAACCTAAAACTACTCTAAAAAAAAAAATCTTAGATAAAATACAGGAAAGCAGTGTTTGGGTAATAGAATAAAAATAGAAGTGCAAGAGAGGGCTATACCCCTGAACTAATCTCTTTATACTGAACTGGTATGGTACATGAACTAAATGAGGAATCCAGAGGAACCAAATGAACAGACATATCTTGGGGGAAAAAAAGGGAAATTGGATAGAATAAAGGAAGTTGGGACCAATCAAGAAAGACGTAGTGAATATTAGTTGTATTTGAAATGAGAAACAAGACCCAAATCTAAACACGATTTTACAAATGAATGTCAAAAGCACTGCTGAGGCGAATAGCATTTTTAGAGCTGAGTTCCCCAGGAGGGTTGCCTCTGCCCTAGGCTGCTACTGAGCTCTCGAAATGTGGCTGGAGTGACTGAGGGAGTAAATGGCTATTTTATTTTAAATTTTCATTTTTATTTAAAACCATATTCAATTTAATTCTTGGAAAGCTTTTCAGTATGTTTGGAACCCTCTTTTAAGTGTTCTTGGAATAAGTTGATCATGTGGATCTTTTTCAGCTGCATATTTTATATCTAAATACAGATCAAGTATTTCCAGTGAAAATTTAGTGTCCAAATGGACGGGCTATAAGTGTAAAATATAGACTAGATTTTAAAGACATAATACAAAAGGAATGTAAAACATTTTTTACTGGTTATATGTTGAAATGATAATATCTTAGATATATGGGATTAAATAAAATATATTGTTAAAATTTTTAAAATATTCTATATGATACTATAACGGTGAGTACATGTCATTA
>NW_011888875.1:900390-903341 GCF_000151845.1 Pteropus vampyrus
GTTTAAACAAAAAGGATGGTGGGTCTATCTTTTTAAATATGTTTTCAAAAGAATAAAGTTCAAATACAAGTGCTTCTTAAAATTAAAATGTTGTCATCATTCCTTTTCATCCTCTCTGTAGTGTCAGTCACATCTTGGCTTTCTCTGGCTGAGAAAAGAATTGAAAATTCATTGCCAGATGCATAGTTCAAAAGTCAGGATTGTAATATCATTGCCTAAAGAATTCCCAACACCAGGGAATCTCCCAAAGAATGCTCAAGTCCGTGTTTCTTCAAAGCCCCTGCAGGCAACAGCCCAGTTGGACTTTGGGCTGCCAAAAGAAACATAAAAGTGAGAAATTATCTGCAAAAAACAACACGCCCATCTTTATTGGGCCTGCCTTATCGAAAAATCAGAATATCCAGCTCAACTCACCCTTTCCATTTCAAAAACAAAATACAAAAATACATTTTTGATCATTGATCCTAGCTAGATGTGCCTGGTTGGAAGTTTGGCTGGCCGAACAACCAAAACAACAACAACAACCACCACATTTTTTTTTTTTTTGAAAAAAAGCAAAAGCATTCTATATCAACAAAATACGGAAACACTCAAAGTGTTTTTCTCTTGGTAGAAAATCTCCCATTATTTTATGCAATGCTGCCTGAGAGTTGACTTTGAATTGCATGCAAACAGCAAAATTGCTACAGTCCTGATATTTGGAGAAAGTGATAACCCTCTATTACTTTCTAACTGATTTATTATAAGTAAAATAGTACAACTTCATTATCCTACTCTTTTATCACAAACAAAAATTTCCCTGAGCTAACTGAAAGTTAAATAGTATTTCTCACTTGGTCCAAACAGCGGATCCCATAATGTATCCAATTACACAGAAAAATAGATTATTCTACTTTTAATATGAATAAATTATCTGTTTTCAATCCTGATGAGATACTTCAAATGTTAGAAGTAAAAACTTCTGATGGTATTTCATTATCATTTCACCCTTCATATCCCAGCCATTCATATCCCTAAGTTAAAAAAAAAAAAAAAATGCTATTTTCAAGATAGCTTTAAGTTATATCTTTGTTCCTAATAAGTTTTTATAAAAGAAAATCTTATTTCCTGCCAAATTTAGTTTATTGGCCTTTAAAATAAAAATTAATGTTCCCTAGGCATTATAGTTGCCAAATGAAGGGAATTCATAGCATCAGGCTTTATGTGTGATGTGTAGAAAAGCAGGAAGTGCTGTGATTCTGGCCTTATGTACTGTATCTGCAAAAAATCCTCTAGTTCTCCCTTGATTTCTGAAGACTGATGATGAATCTCACAATGAAAGTAAGTTTCAAATACTCTTCAGTACAGAGAAGTGGAAAGGAGAAAGGAGAGCCCGACTTAAGAGAAAAATCACTCTAAGGCAGAGTTTAAAGTAAATGCAAGAAGCCAAAGGATACTTGGTTTGTCACTTTTTATGAAGTGCTAACAAGGGAAAGAGCACAACTGCAGAAAGCCTTCTCTTTAGATGTCTTACTGCTCGAATTTTTCTGACGTGAGGTTATGGAATATGAATGTTCTTGAACAAATCTTTTAATAACTAGAGCCTACATGTTGCCTTTTAAAAAATATTGATTTGTCTCCAGGAGGAGAACCCCCAAACCATAATTGTCTGGCTTTATTTAGTTTGGGCTAAAAGGCAAATCCTATACCTAAGAATACACCAGTGCTCTCCAAAACAACTTTAACTAAAGTAGTTTCTTTTAACCAGAAGTAAAAACGAGCACAAAGCTATTCCAAATGTTCCAGTGTTTAGAAGATGTAAAATAAAGACATTTGTCAAAATACTCTTGGGCTGGCTCATTGGGTGAAGCCATCTGTCTAGAAGTCGGAGACCAGTCTAGGAAACAAGAATTCTCATTTTCATCCCCGTGAACTGCAATTCTTGAGGTCTCCTGGAGAAAGGAAACAAAGCTCTTTGAATCCAGCTTCATCATCTGTACTCGAGGAAAATCCGGTGTCTTTATTTTAATTTGTTGTAATATTCGATATAAATAAAAGAAAGTTTAAAGAAAGGTGAAGGATCTTTTCTGCCTTTTGTTCAAATGGTTAATCAAAGATGTCTAAAATGAAAATGAGTGTATCTCTAGACCGGCTCTGCTCACCAGTTACTACTACCTCTAACCCCAGGAGCTGGGACCTGCCCAGCTACACCCAAACCCATTAGCTCCAGCCACTCAGAGGCACCCATCAACTACACCTCAAGTGAAGGAATGAATATGACCATCATTCTAATTGATTAAGTATAGACATTTGGAGTGGGAATTCAACAAAGCCTAAAGCTATTAGTAGCTCTATCTGTTAAAAAAAAAAAAAAGAAAAAAAAAAAAAGAAAATTAAAAGCCAGTTTATTATAAGAAAGAGACAGTAATAGATTGTTCTCGAAGGAAAACACACTAGCTAAAAGGAAGGAGCCAGAATTTATTTTGACATGAGGTCCATGGCAAGAGCAAGTCTAAACTCTTATCTCTCCCTAAAAGATTAAGTGTATTTTTGCTTTGGAAAACACGCATCATCTAAAAAACTTCATCTCCTTGTAAAGGTGTATTTAGATAGCATTTCTTTTACAATTTTAGATAAATCCAACTGGATGACTTTTCAAAAGGTATCATAAGACCTAAAATGATTACAGATACTCTGAAATGTAATATTCTGTAAATAAAAACCAGGGGAAGGGAGAGGGATGAATAGACAGAGCACAGAGGATTTTTAGGGCAGTGAAAATTATCTGCATGATACTATAATGATGGACACATGTCATTTTATATTTATCCAGACCCATAGAGAGATCCCTAATGTAAACTATGGACTTTGGATGATATTGATGTGTCAATGTTGGTTCATCCATTGTAACAAATGTCCCAGTATAGTGGGGGATGTTAATAATGGGTGAGGCTGAGCTTGTATGCAGATGG
>NW_011888875.1:904581-927072 GCF_000151845.1 Pteropus vampyrus
TGTTAGCATAGATGCTTCAACTGTAACAAATGTCTCACTCTGGTGGAGATGTTGTTAATGGGGGAGACTGTGCCTGTGTAGGGGCTGGGGTTGTATAGAAAATCTCTGTACCCTTCTTTCAATTTTGCTGTAAACCTAAAGCTGCTCTAGGGAAAAAAAAAAAAAAGTCTTCAAAAAAAGGAGTTAAGATGGCAAATTTTATGTTATGTATATTTTACCACAATTAAAAATTTACAAAATTATAAAAGAAAAACCGGATACTCTGAAATTTTAACTCTACTTGTTCAGAGTTCGACTTATTTATCTTGCACCATCCCAGAAAGAATGAAGCTGAGTTGTTTTTAAGGTGGGATCGTACTCATGGAGCTTACACAAGGCTCCACAAAAACTGTAAATGGTAGTTCCTTTTAAGGTCGTATATACCCTTTTGCCAAACAGACAAAATTCGCCCAAACCCAAAATGAGCATGAACTTCTCTGGCTACACTGAAGCTTAACATGCAGAACGAATCCGATGGATGTTGTCCTGTGCTCACTCCAGATGCTGACCAGATGTGTGTGCGTTCCAGCCCATTGGCCTGTTTGGGGATGTCTGGACATTTACATTACAGTTGGTCTCTGTTTTAGTGCCATTCAAAGGCAATTTGCTTAAAACAGAAATTATGGAATGTGATTATTGTCACTTGAAAATGGTCATGTTGTGGCATGTCATCGCTTCTTTGTCTCTTCGGTACTTTAATATTGTTTTCCACTTTTAAATGAATGAATAATCTCTTGTTCATCCTTTAAGACCCAGCTTCCAGGCGGGGTCTCCAGGAAGCCTCCCCTTGGTTGACACTATCACGCCTCTGTTGCATTTCCACCCTGCCCCTCATGCTGCTGTGTTTTTCCTGTAGACCGGCTTCCTCGCCTCCTCCATGAGAATTCTCTGCCTTTGGCGATTCATACCTACCCCTATTTCAGCTGAACTTTTGCTTTATACTTCACTGAAAGAAGAGAGATCTGTGAGCAGGATCCCTGCTCCCAGAACCCCAGGTGCCACCCCGTGTCCACCTTCCCCTTCAGCATCTAGACCTGAGCACAGCGAACGATGGCCTCTGAGTCAAATCCAGCCACCCCGCTGTTTTCGTATGGCCCACCAGCTTACAATGTTTTTTTTGTTTTTGCATTTTAAATAACTGAAGAAAAAAAAGATGAATCATATTTCATGGCATGTGAAAATTACACGAAATTCAAATTTCAGCGTCCATAAATAAAGTCTTTGGAACACCACGATGCTCACTTGTTCACTCATCGGCCATGGCTGCTCTCTGCTATAACGACGTGGTGAGTAGTTGTGGTAAAGACCACATGGCATAGAAAGCCTAAAATATCTACTCTCTGGCCCTTTATAGGTTTGCCGACTCCTGATATCCATGAATCTCCTTTCTTCCTCCCAGTAGAACAAAGGGAGCCCCCTCCTTCCCTCAAGGGCCAGTCCTCCCGGGTACACCTCCTTGCTATGCAAGTTCCTCATTCAGGTTTATCCTTTGACCCCTCAAGCCCCTTCTCTGCTCCCTTCACAGTTGGATTGTTGACACTCTACAACGAATTTTATTCCCAGCTTTCTGCTTAATCATTTTCAGCCTTACTGTTTTTTCCTTATCTTTCCATTCCTGAGCATCTGTCCAGACTCTTTCCTCCTCTCTCTCTATCCTCTCTGATTAGGTAATCTCCTCAATCACCATGAATTTAAATAAAAAGCTTCCCAATTTTATCTTCAGAACTTTAGCCTCTACCTCTCCTCCAAAGTACAGTGTCACATGTCCAAATGTCAAGTTGACATTCAGTCTTCTCAGTTTTAATGCATCCTCAACTGAATGGTGGTTTTTGCCTCATAAATCTGTGTCTATTCTAATCTCTCTCATCTACCCAGTTGCTTAAGCGAGATGTCTAGGAATTAATTTGGACACTTTCCTCTCTACTACTCTCCACACCCAGTAAGTCCTGTTGGTTCTACTTGAATATCTCTCTTGACTGCCTCATTCTCCCTGGGCTGAAACTGGCTTCTAAGTGGCTTAGTCAAATCCTTTGGGTAGGTGACAACCAGCTTCCTGAACTAGAAGGGTGCAAACCTAGGCAGTGGGCTTTTCCTGAAGGCCAGACAGGGATTGACTCCTTATGAGGCCATATCAAAAAAATCAAGCAAGTAGGACAGGGAGTAATCCACCCGTGTTTTATCTACAACAGTGGCTTTTTATCAGCTTTTGACCTCAGGAATCTTTTACACTCTTAGAAATTATGAATGGCCCCAAGAAGTTTCTTAGGGGAATTTCTTTGTGGTTTTTATTTGATTGTTTGTTTGTTTGTTTGTTTTATATAACAACTACCAACATTTATCTTATTAAAAATTAAAACCTATAGAATGCTTCAATGGCTTTTTTATTTCTGCTTTGAAAAACTGTAACAATTTCTGGCTCTTAAAGAGCTCATCAAGTCAAGTACTTTTTCTTTAAACTCTAAATGATTAGTCTCAAAATTGTGCTGCAAATTAACTAGCACCATAATATATAAAAGTGTGTTGTTGTGCAAAACTCAATAAGGTACATTATTAGCATCTATAAAACTGAAGAGAAGATGGTTTTTGGCCTATATTTGTTTCTCATTTGCAGTTTGGCCCAGTTTCTTTGAAGTAGATTCTTTCCTTGCAAAGAGTAGAGAATTCCTTGATATGTCAGTGAAACACGAAGGTTTCAGCTGTGGGTTGAGAAAGCAAATCTTCTAATCATCCCCTTTTTAAGCCAGCAACCTGTCAAATAAAAACCAAATTTGGATTTAGGTAAGGAGAAACTCTATTCCAAAAGATGATTGCCATAAGGAGACAGGGATGTTGCAATTCCATAAAATCTTCCAGTGTCTCAAAGGTCAGGCAGAAAGGGCTTGTCTTTTATAAGGAGGAGTAAATGAGCTTAGCAAAAACCGGGTGTGGAAAAGTGAGGTGACCTCATGGAGCCATGATGGGACTATTGCCTAGGAAATGTCTTCCTCTGTGGCCAGCTGGTGCTCAGGAGAAGCTGATAAGGGGAGGAAGCTCTCATTCCAATGCTGGCTTAACCTCGGGCAAGTCAAAAGGACAGCCCACAAAACCTAAGACATTTATTGTCTGGTCCTTTATAGAAAAAGTTTGGTGACTCCAGTTCTAGAAAACACTAAATCCACTGATTATTTTTCCATCTGTGATAAAGCTCCAGAAACACGATTTACCAGGACATAAGCTTCACGATGGCAAGGAATTTTATCAGTTTTGTTCTACCCTTAACCCTAGAATACTGCATGGCACATAGTAGGTGCTCACTCAATGTTTGCTGAATGAGTGAAAAAAATGTACAAGAAAGCAATTTTAATTGTAAAATTCAATCTCTGTTTGAGCTACGTAGAGACAAATGATACTTTAATTGTTTAAGTTAGTATTCCATTGCCTAAAGTAATAAACGAATTCTTTGATTTTTGGCAACATGTCGATACAGCTGAAAGTTATATAAAACAAGAAGACATTATGTACGTAACGAATCTAAATAAGGACAAGAATAATGGATTTAAATCAGGGGATATAGTAACCTGAAAAATTTCAACTCTGACTTGGTGTCTTGATTTTTTTTTAAAGTACATTTATTTTGGAGTTCATATTCCCACTCGCTTTAGCCTAAAGAGAGTCATCATTTTTTTATGGGTCAGATTTTGCACACGAGTAGAAAATTCGTCATAACAACCACTTTGAAGTCACAGAAGAATAAAAAATAGGACGGATACTTTTTCCTTCTATTTTCTCCCTTTCTTCAATATATTTTAACATAAATTTGCAATGTTTTTAGCTACCAGATCTGCTCTGGCCAATAATTTGGAGTGACAAATTAATCAGTATAATTTTGCAGAAAGTACAATCTTTTGAAAGATATCTCTATATTCATTCAACTAAAAATAATATATGTTTAGGTACCTACGATGTGCCTGGCACTACTAGCCAATGGGGTATAGCAGTGAATGAAACATTCAAAGTTCCTATTATCATGCAGCTTATCTTCTGTATATCTATGTCTGAAATGAAGAGAACAATTTTACCTCAATTTTCAAAGACTATAGGGATTACTTTTAGAAGCAGATGAATTTCAAACCACTTATGAACCCAGAAACCATCTTAAACAAACGAACAGAAGCTAAAAAAGGAACGAGCGAAGCGTGGAAGAAAATTCCTCGGATGTGGAATGGGAGACTTGAATTTTAGTTACTCACCCCCACTAACGGGCCATATAACGTGGGGCAAGGCATGTGACTTCACTGATGCACATTCCGTCCTCACCTAGGCTCTTCTGTGCAGATGGCTGCATGCTCCACATGCCCCATTACAGATCCCCTCCGGCTAGTGCATTCAGGGTGGACCTCATCTGATGCTCATCATCATGAGGTCTGCTGTGCATCACTCAACTGGTTCTCATTACCTCCACACCCACACTATGGGTGCCAGATTCTTTCTCTTTTTCTTCCCTCTTCTCTGTTTCTTGGGCCAGAGCCCATGAATGTCACAATGTGACCCTCTCAAGGGCTACAGTGGACCAGACCTAAGACAAATCACATCATCAGAATCTCCTGGTACCTCTTTCTGCCCTTTAGAATTTGCTTCGCCTCCAGGTCTGCCATTCCTTTATGCTAAAGACCATTTCGTCAGCCTAGCTCCATGATTCAAACGGTTCTCAGCTTTCCTCCTCAAAACTTACCTGTCCTTTTGTCTCAGGCCTTTAATGGCTGAGAGATTCATTCAAAAGGTGTCATTTCCCTCTCTCACCCGTGTAGGATATCATATATATATATATAGATATATATAAGGATATCATATATAAATATGAACAAATATATACATAAACAAATATATATATTTGTTCTTGAAACTGGAAGACACACCTCTCTCTCTCACGGATCTAAGCTTAGTGTCACAGAATTACCACCAAAAAGTGTCTATGAATTAGTTCAATCCTTCGCAAGTCAAACACTGCTCTATCCTAGACAGGTTGCCTAACCAGAAAGAAAAACAGCACATTCCCCATTGAACCTCTAGAATTATTAGCTCGACACAGATCTGAAGCAAACTGATATAGAACACATACCACTTTTCAATCAATGTAGCATCTTTTCTCTGGAGTTGCTCAGCCTCTGCGTTCTCCACCCCACAACGAGCGTACCAAAAACGGAGAAAACATTCCAGATGCCGCTGTGTTATTGTTCAGTAAAATGCCACTTTCATCTGGTCTATGTTATTTAGGATCCATTTTTAAACATGAATAAGCATCTTATTTGTTCTTTGGATGACTGTTGAGCACTTGGCAGCTGCCGGCATTGTTCTACAGGCAGTAATTCTGACAACACCCTTGCTCACAGAACCCAGCAGAGGGCATGGGAAAAATCAGACCAGTCTGTTTGAGAGAGTGTGAAATACCCAGTCCAAGTGAACTTTTATTTACGATATAGTCCAATTCCTCTAATCCCACTAAGTCTATCCAGTTGTTTTTTTTTAAGTATTAATGATGTAAAGAACTCAAGCCCATTGTCTGCTAACCATATACTAAACCAACACAAAGATGATTCCGCGAATATTTTGACTCAATTAACTGTTTGTCAAACTCCAACTTGGAAACAGCTATAAGTGCAACCGCTGTTAGCAATGACAAGATACTGACACATTTTCCTTGTTCTGCGCTTTGCATAATGAAAAAGCACCCCCACGACAAACATTTGGAATCTCCGTAAATGCCACCGACTAATTCATCTTTCCCCGCCACCTCATTTGGGGCAGGGGCTGAGACATTGCAAAATTAAGAGGAGAGGATTTACATAGGAGCGTTTGTTTTTATCGAAGGCTTGCCTTCTTTTGATTTTCCATGTCACGCCGCATCAGCTAAGCAATGGAAATTTCTGGTTCCCTGGCATCCTGGTCAAAGCCCTTTAAACAGAAACAGCAACCACGAGCCACGATAATAGGTTTCCCATTTGTAAGAGCAGTTGAGTTTTGGAGTCGGAGCACAGAAGGTCTTTGTGTAAGCTCGAACTGTTGCAGGGGTGGGAGAGGGACGGGTTGTGTGGAGATTCGCTTTTCCACGTCCTCTAATTTGTTTTCTTCCTGATGGAGCTTTTATTTGTCACTTAGACACATTGCGATCAAGTAATGTGGGCTATGGGAAAATAAGAGAAAGCAAGAAAAAGTCCAAAAGTCTAGAAACTGTCAAAACAAGTAACCATCGGCACAGTACCATTCAAGGTCAGTCTGTCTGTTAATGCTTTTTCCACCTAGGCTGTCAGGCCCTGATTTCACAAACTCCTGCTAAAAGGCATGGTGTGGTATAAATAAGAAGTATTTCCTTAATCGGGTACATGACTCCTGCTCCATGGAATGATCGGTCCATAGAATGGTAAATTAATACCCTGAATCAATCTAATATCTACCCGTTCAGAATTCCATCACTCACTGGTTTCACAGCTGCTATTATGGAAGTCAATTAATGCCAACTTTCCTTTTACACTGATTATTGACCCATCTTTCATTAACTTTTTTACGATAAGTATTTTTCTAGAAATACTATGGAATCATAGAATTTTAGAGCTGGGAGAGGATTAGAGATCATCATTCAACTTTTGGACTTAGGAATCTAAGATCAAGAGTGGAAAAATGACTTAAATGAGGATAACAGGGCCCCAACAGTATTTTAACTTGTGTTTTGTTTGTTTGTTTGTTTGTTTGTTTGTTTTTATCTCTTCTTCAGCAAAGAGGATGCCAGAAAACTGCATTGAATCATAGAGAATCACTTCAACTCCTCTTGGAAGCTAGGGAGGAAAGACCGCCCACAGGTCACAGACGCAGAGCTACTATTCAAAAGATGAGCAACTCATCTTTTGAATAGTAGCAGGCACTGACCTGGACCTTGGCCACATACCTGGACATCTGCTGTGCCAGGTACTAAATTTTAGCTACTGAATAATCAGGAGGTCTGCAGAAAATGAGGAAGGTGCTGGAGCAGCCAGGGATGGGGCACTTGGAAACCGTGAGGCAGAAGCCGTGTAGACTAACCAACATGGAAGTGCCTGAGTGTTTAAACAACAGGTGCATAATTCCACACTGTCGTGTGCCAGCCCAGCTCGGAAGAGTAAATACAGCGTGAGTAGCCCATTGCTTGAGAAAATGGATGCGACTAACCATTTCGTGCTCTAAGGACTTAATGTAAAATCTCTAGGGCGATTGTCAGGGAAAAGTGAAAGAAAGAGATTCTAGGTCTGTTGGTGGCACTGAGTCTGATATCTTGTCTCACTTTACGTGTTGGAACATGTCTGTGCAGGTGAATTAAACAAACAAATGCTGCAAGAGGGTATTGCTTTGGAGGGCATACAGAAAAGAGACTTAGTATCTCTACTCCCCATCAAAGGTCAGCAGTACCAGCCCTCGCCATGGGCACTGCAAGAGAGCGAATGCCCTGCCCTTTGCCCACTGCAAGGGGTGGGGAAAACTTTGTATATAAGACACAACTTAATAGCATAGGGCTTACTAAGCCTCCGGGGCTCTTCTCCATGTTCAGCGTAGGGAGTTAGGCTAGAACTAAGACAGGCTCTGGCCTCAGGACCATCAGAAGCCCTTGTAAAACCCTGGGCACACTTCAGGAATGGGACCTTGAAGCTCAGCTGCTATAACTTGCAAGGGGCGGTGGGCGAGTGGGTCTCAGGTGTGTTGGCTCTGGGTATGGGCCGAGACCTATCCATTGACATGTGAGAAAAGCAGGAGACACCTGGCTTAATCAAGATAGCATGTAACTAGGTCCCTCATCGCCTGGCTTCTGCTGCTATATTCTATTTCCCATTACATTATAATGATGACGTATCACACTGGGACATTCCTATGAAATAAGGCACAGAACTTGACTCTCCATACATAGAGGCTTATGGGAAACCCATCATTAAGTATTACTGGTTTCAAGAATTTTCCATTCACCTAGTCATTTACTTCTTTCCAATGACTCTAAAATGACTGATTCCTACACTGCCTGAAGATAGTGCTGAGTTCAGTATCTATATTTTGATCCTTCATCTATCACTTTGTGTGTCAGGATCTGAGCTAGACCCTGGGAAAATAAAGATGCGGTGACAGGTTCTCCCTGTCTGTCTCTAAGCTGTGAGCAAATGGACTGCAATCATTAGCATCCTGAGGCAACACAAAGGCCCTTCAGTCACTCCATTTAATCAGCTTTCGAATTGTTGTTACAGAGATTTCAATGATCCAGTACTAGAAGAACCAGTATTAAATCAATACACAGCCAGTAGTTAAATACCCCAGACTTCCAATTCATTGTCCTGGTGCCAAACTTAGGTACCTAAATTTTTCCTTCTCATCAAATAAATAATTCTTCCCAAGGCCCCTTGATCCCTGTAGAGGGTTGAATGGTGGTCCCCCAAAAGATACGTTCACATCTTGACCTCTGGAACAATGAATGTGACCTTATTTGGAAAAAAAGGTCTTTGCAGATGTAAGTACAGTATGATCCCAAGGTGACATCATGCTATAGGCACACTCTACATCCAATGATAAGTGTCCTTATAAGGAACAGAAGGAGACACACAGAGGAGAAGGCCCTGTGAAGATGGAGGCAGAGATTATGTTGTGCAGCCACAAGCCAAGGAACACCAATGGCCACCAGAAGTTGGAGGAGCCAGGAGGGATTGTCCTCTGGAGGGAGTACAGTCCCCTGACACCTGGATTTCAGACTTCTGGCCTCCAGAACTGTGAGAGAATCTATTTCTGTTGTTCTAAGCCACCAAGATTACAGTAATTTGTTACAGCAGCCACAGGAAACTAAGAGTCTCTCATAGACCTGCATTCCTGTAAGTCTCCTCAATTACTTTCATTTAGACATGGCTTCGAATATGAATGGTGGTTGAAATATTTAGTCCACCCAACTGCATTTGGTCATAATTTGTTTCCATATTCAGTGACTCTCCTTCAGGTCTCCTGTTGCTTTCCTGCATCTGTACCACCATATCCAGCTGGCAGCCAGAGTTCTCGAGCCATCTCTAAATGACAAGGTCAGGACAGCTGGTAGCTTTTTCTCTGCCTCTTCTAAGTGGCAGGGAGTTAGATGGACGCAATGGAAGGGCGAAGGGATGTTATGAACATGCATGTGAGATATATCCTTATTTTCAAGGAATTTGTAAGACCAGACATGTATACACACACATACACCCACACACGCACGCACGCACGCACGCACACACACACACACACACACACACAATCTTTACTACAAAGCAGGGCTCATTAAGAGCCATAGCAGGAGAAATCCAGTGCTTTGTAAATGCAGGAAAGTCTTAGTCTCCCCAGGCAAGAGTAATTCTTCTCTCTTCCAAATTCCTGAAGCCTTCCACCATTTAGAGATGGCTCAAGAGCTCTAGCTGCCAGCTGGATGTGGTGGTAGACCGTGCAGGGAAGCAACAACAGCAGTGGCCAAATTGTGTTACGTTTCTTTCTTATAAACTTTCCATTTCTGTCAGCATTATTCTTGGAGGCTTTCCTCCTTGGTAATTACACACTAAGATGCTGCTGCCTGACCTGGGCTGCTGCCTGGGTCCTTGGAGCTCTCCTCCAAAGAGCAGACTGGAATGCCCTAGTTCTTCTGCTTGGTCCCAACCATATTTCATTTAAGCTCAGCCTCCTGTAGTTTATGGAACTCAGACAGCTCGCTCTGGAGGATGCACGCCCCTGTGTGTTCTTGCTCTGTTTTCGGCCTCACGTGCAAGTATGCTTAGCAATTAAATTTATCATTCTTTCAAACCCGAGCCCTGCTCTTTTCTCTATGGTTGGACCACACCGCTTTCAGTATTGAGGGGAACAGCATGCTTTTTGCATATGTTTGTTTTTCTATTGGTATTTGACTCCTGAATTTTGAAAGAGTCTTTTCAATGTCTGAAAAAAAAAAGTTTGGGTTTCCTTTCTCTTTTCCGTTTTAGTCTGTCTTTTTTTTTTTAATTTATTTTAGTCATTCTTGGATTGCATTCCATCACGTTTTTATTTCAGGATTTTTCTGAGATTGTTTTATTCTTTTTCCTTGAGGGGTATTCTGCCTGTCTTCATACACTATAAAAATGCAGGCGTTTCGGTGATAAAACGCACTGGGGAGTTATTTTGCTGTGAGAAAACTGGCCTCTGGGGGGCGTTGCAGAGCTTACGCACCACACACCTCGTGGCTGGCTCCTTCTACTTCAAATACACGTGGTGATGGTTGGATTATGTAGCAAATGCTTCGTTCAATATTTAATGGGGGTGTGCAAGTCTCCCAAAACATATGTGAGCCTTGAAATTTGAAAATAGGAGATGAGAAATGTCTAGCTAGACCATTGGGTTGTATTAAGGAAGGCTGATCCGTGTTTATGGTTAGAGGCACAGAATGACTGACCCAGATTTTGGCTTCTCACCTTTAAAATGGCCATAGCTGTAGAAATTCACAACTCAGGTGGATCATGCTATGTTTACGTAGCCTGGCTGTGATCACCTTTAAACAAATTGAGAGAAGAAAACACTTTTTACTTCTAAGTGCTCAGTAGGTGTGTATTCGATTCAATTAAATGAATGAAGCCCTGAGAATTTAAAGATTCTTTTTTTAAAAAAGTAAAATGTTTGCCAACATTCCTTTATTTTTAGAGGAGATGACAAGTGAGCATTTAAATCATGCATTAAAAAACTTTCTAAGCTACGCTCCGCAGTTTATATATCTGTGCCATGAAAACATGGCTGTAACCCTGATTCGAAGAAGACTCTGCATGTTATTATGGCCCCCAAAAGAGAAACCTAAATCCAAAATCCATTCATGACTAATGTAGATTTTAATAAAGATTTCATGAGGCAGCAGATATCACATAGCAAATTTTAAACCGATTTCCCACAGCCTTTCTTTACACAAAACTCATTCCCACAGACTTCTCCTTCCCCTTCTCTCCTCGATCCCCTCCCAAACAGCCCCCCAGTCTGTTCCAGGAACTTCCAGGGAGGGGTGAGGGTTTGAAAGCCCTTTGCTGTGAGGATGAGGGCCCGAAGGGAAATCAATGGTGTTATTTTCTAAGGAGTAGTGTTTTGCTAAGTAGGATAAATAAATTTTGACCCAGAGCTAAACATCATAAGGCATAGAGCAGATTTCAGACACTCAGTGGTAGAAGGATGAGGGAGCTGGGCTTTGGGGGTGAACCTAGAGATCTGGGCATCCAGAAGTCCGTCTTGGTTTGCAATTTCTGTCTGCAGCTGGGCTGTTTATTCACCAGAACGTCCTTGTCCACCTCTCCCAGGCACCTCTCTCAGACACTGCAGTGTCTGACCTGGTGTAGAGAATTCCCCCAGCTACTTCTCAAGGTGACTCTGTAATGTTACACATCTCCCTTCATGGGGCAGTCCAGTCCTTTCAGTCTCTTCAGCTCCATTTCCAGCTTCTTCAGCTCTGAAGGGCCCTATTTTTTGCTAAGATTTCTGTGATATTGAGAAAGCTCTGGGTAAGCCACGCGAGACCTACGGGTAAGCTGCACCCTTGAGCTCAAACATACCACTATCAGGGTTTAGCTGAGCTCAGCAGAGTGAGTTGGTGCCCAGCATGAGCCTCTTACTTCTTTTTCTTCTTTAGGGTCAGAGTTAGCACTCAAGTGACAGGGCCAATAGTAGCCATTGGACGAGGGCCATTCTTGCTCCAGGTGTGGAGGGGGAGAGGGAAGGAGGGCTAACGCCTGCTATGAGACTCAGCACGGGTGGGTGAACTACTCCTAGCAAGTCTAAGTTGGCATCCCAGCAGCTCTCTTGTAGAGAAAAAAAATTGTGACCCAGATCAATCTGTTTAATGAGGAGACTCAACTTGTTTGGTATGCTTGAGCCATTTTCTCTCCACTCATTTCCTGCTCAATACTGGGCTCCTTTAATGAGAGATATTTGCTCAGTTCTATAACTTTCTGGTAACCGAATTATCAGGAAGTCTACTTCTAGTTTTTAAGACTCAGTCCTGATCACTAAGAACTTTTGGTCTTATATTTTGCTTACAAGTCTCCTTCCTCTCCTTTTTCACACTCAGATGAATGTAAATTGTGAATTGGAGTAAAGAATCAGGGTGAGTCTGCTCTCAACCACCCCTCTCCTTTTTCACACTCAGATGAATGTAAAATGTGAATTGGAGTAAAGAATCAGGGTGAGTCTGCTCTCAACCACCCATCTTCCCTTTTCCCTAGGCTTCCCTTCAGAGCAGGAAAGGAGAGAGAAAACCATGCCCCTTATCTGACTGGTCGCCATGAGGCTGCAAGCCTCTCCTTGGTTGATTCTAACTCCTACTCTAACTCATTGTCTGTTGGCTCAATGAGGGAAAGTGGTGGCCCGGTCTCCTCTGCATTGGAGGCTCCTGGTGACATTTGGCTGTCTGTAACTGATCCCTAGCTAGCAGCATCAAACTACAGAGTCTTAGCATTGAGTCTTTTTAGCATTGAGTCTTTTTTGTCCTTTACTCTAGGCTGTCCTTAGCAAGCCTGTAAACACACTACCTCTCACCCTCCACAATCTCATCTACCATCTCAATCTCCAGCTCTAGTGCCTATCAGCAATTTGCAGGAACCATCTTCCATATCTCTCCAGACAAGGGATGAGAGAACAATCTTGCTCCTTCTCCACCTGGTCATACCTCCACACTGTTTCTCAGTAATGCAGGATCCCCTGCAGGAACAACAGAGGTGAAGGTTAGAAGCTAAAAATGACCAAGCAGACATCCAATCATGGAATTAAGTGTGGTTCCCGTCTTGCAGATGTCTCTTATTTTATCAGTGAATCTCTTGGAGTCTTTCTCCGTAGACTATGGAAAGGAGAAATAGCTTCTCTCGATGAGCATTGCTTAAAGGTGCTATGATTATGTAAAGTTAACCTTTATTAACTCATTTCTCTGCTAGCCTGCTCTATACTGATTTTTTATTTATTGTATTCTTAACTACATGGTGGTATTCATTTATTCTTTCATGTGATTAAACATCTTAGTCTGGTTTTTTTTTATGGATTTTGGATTCTCCATCTCTTTGAGATCTTTATTACCTTCAAATTAATAAAGGATATTCTGGTATTTTATTCCTAACTTACATTTATTAATTTAAAATTTAGATATTTAACCTAAGTGGAATTTATTTTTCTGTATGGTGTGAGGTAGGTATTGAATTTTATTTTCTCCACAATCCCTTTCATCGACTTCATGAAATCCTGAATCTTTTACAAGATTTGCAATTTTCACTAAAATTGATTTGTCTAATTTTTACATTCTTATTTTGAAATGTACAGAATCTGCCTATCAGCTAAAAAGGGCTGACAGTGATGGAGGAATCGACATAATTTGGGATGAGTGGCTTCAAAAAAGGAAAGATATATAAAGCATATTTCTCGGTCTCAGTACTTTAGTCAGTACTTTTGGTTATGATGTTATCTTTCTTCTGATGTAATCTTTTGGGTTTTGATGATATCGTATTTAATGATATCTTCCAGATGTGATGAAGCAAGTGAAATTCGCAAAGTGAACGGCGCTGTTACCTCTGAGCAGCTCCACATTAACTCGGTTCCTTTGGGTGAAAAGCAGCACAGAGCTGTGCTTCTGGAATGATGTGGTGCCATGAAACCTTCCCAATATTTAGAGCAGAGGAGACAGGCATGTCGCCCAGTACTGTCATAAGATTTTCTAAAATCCCTGTTATTCAGTGACCTCCCCAGGGGGGAAAAAAAATGAGGGCTTTTATACCTCAGGCGATAAAATGAATCATACAGATAGTAAACAGCTATCTGGGCAGAGAAGAAACTTTGGTTGCTGTGCATTTTGTTAAAGATATTATATTATAGTTCCAGCTACTACACTTTTACATTCAATCAATAAATAACCAGTTGAGTTTCCCTCCCTACTACCAATTGGCAAAGCTAATGGAGAGGAGGATTCAGAGGTAAGTAATAAATAGTCATCATTTTATAGGGGTCTCTTTCCACGAAGAGCTTTTTCTAGGTATGAAGACAAAACTCTTATTTAGGAAATAGAACTCTGCAGGAAAGTTAAGTGCTGTGGGAGTGATGCATCGCTAAGGGCTACCATTACAAAGCAGCTGCCCGGAGGAGGTGAAAAGTCACCGGGCTCTAAAGAACGAGGATGCATAGAGAAAGGAGAAGGTATTTCAGGAGGGAGAACCGTGAACGAGGAAAGCAGGTGGAAATTCTGGAAATTCAAAAGTGTCATCTTTCTATTTGATTGATTTTTCAAAACTCAAATGTGAGGTAAAAATGCTGAAAACTTTGCTGAGAAAATGTGCATGAAATTTTAAACTTAATTTGTCCTATAAATAATAAGGAATATCTATGAAGATTCTTCCTCCCCGCCAGATTTGCTCCAAAGAGTATTTATTCTCCACACAGAAGCTGTCTGATTTGGTTATCAGTGTAATAGATTCTCATATGCTGTGAAGATGCTGTACTTTCAGCATCTCCACAGAAGATAAAAATTATTTAGGAAACACACATCTATAATCTAAAAGGCACAGTTCTTAGAAATCTAAGGTAGTTATACACCAATCCAAAGACTAGATCATCTCCGAATACTCCGATGGACAAGTCTGTTAAACATAAGGTATTAGTCAAAGAGGCTTAAGCAGAAGGCGGACAGTTGAAATAATAAGAATCAGCAATTAATAGAAAGAGATTCCATGTTTATTTACCATGAATAATAATGCTTTGAATGGGCCCCCAAGTTGGGCTGTACCTCCGGCGCCGAAGTTGCTCATGGTTTTGAATGGCATGCTTTCTTTGCTCTTGGCATCTAGGTGATCTTCTATCTTGGTAATGCACCCTTTCCCCACTTTCAGAGCTCCTGGCGACTTACAGTACTTTGCAACATTCTGGCTTTTGAATTCTCCTTTCCCCCGCTCCCCCTCCTGGTGCCCAGGGAGCTCCCCACCCGCCCTTTGTCTCTTCCAACACCCTTGGACTGCATGTGAATTTTAGTTCTTGGAACCACCTCCCAATTAATGTATAGCAACCTTCCCCACCCCCAACTCCATTTAGAGAGTCTCCTGGCAGGAGTGGGGAAAGCTCTGCAAAGCATTCCAGCCCCAGTGGCTAGCCCCGCAGGCTTTCTTTTGTACTGGTTTACTCAGTTAGCTAAATGATCAGGGAGGCATGAATAATCCTTTTTTCCCTGGTGCCCTAGGAACACTTAAGGTGCTTTGTAATTCATGCAAAACTGCCATGGGAGAATTCTGTCTCCTGAGCTGTTTTGTCCCATCCCCCTGAGGACACGTCAGTTCCAAGAATGACCCTGAGCCTCACAGTTCCAATCTCAGTTCTCCCTTTAGATGTACCTGCTTTATTTACTTTTCTAAAACCAGCAGCTTCTTATTATTTTTTCATTCAAGGGCAAGATCCAGGCACCAAGTGCGATGGCAGGAGTTCATGATTGTATAGTAGGACCCATCCCCGAGTCCCCACATGTGCAAAGCAGCCGTGGGCATTAATGAGAAGACAGGAGGCCTGCAGCTTTATTTCAAGTTTTAAACCTATTGTGACATTTGGCTTGCCGAGCTTGGAACCTCACAAACCAAACGGCATCCACACTGTATAAAAATTCCCACAAAGTCTCTTACCCTGGTCAGAGAGATTTCAGGGGGAATAAAATGTAGAGTAGAAATTCTCAGTGTCTTAATTAGGAGTATAGAACCATGCATGTTTTTCTTATTCAGAATAGGTGACTAGAAAGTCAAAAATACTTTCTTTAGTTCACAAGGCAGCACGCTTTCAGTTTAAGCTATCCAAAAAACATACTGTGTTCTTGTGTACTATTTCTCTACACCTTGAAATGTTTTATAAATGAATTCCAGGTAACTAAATGATAAGTGAGGTGTTTGTTCCTCAGCTCCGCATTACCATTCTATCCTTTGGAACAGGGACCAAGATGCACAGAGGGACCAGCTGGGCCGGAGGGTCTTGAGTTGTCATTTGTCTAGCAGCCCCCTGTGTCTTCCGTATCCTTATTTTTATGCCTTCGTTCGAGAGTTCCCGTTTCTCTGAAACTCAGGCCACCTGGCTATAACCACCCTCTAAGCTTCTTCATCACCGTCTTCTACTGACTTTCTGGTCAATTCTATTTACTCATCGCCTACTTTAGAACCTGATCTACTATCCTCTCTCTGATAATTCCTACACTACTTAGCCAGCATATTCGTGGCTAGAGCTACGTAGGTATTGCCTGTCCGGGGATACTTGATGACCTCCAGGTGACCTCTTTCTACGCCTGACTGACAACGTCATATAGAAAGTACATCCGGAAACCCAGCCTTGTCTCCTCAGTTCCAGGGACCTTTCACTCTGCATTGTATCACTCAAGATTTCTAGGCTCACATCCTAGATCCAGTTGTCACCAAATGGAATAGTGCCTCCATTCATAAATACTTAAAGTTTCTTTCATTTTCAAAATAACATCCCTCCCTAGATTCTGTGGTTATCATCCAGACTTCGCTTTGCATCTAAACCTCTCTAAAAGGTATTCTACCCTTGCTACGTTCCTTTCATCATCCTCTGTCATTCCTCAACCTCCTGTGACACGACATCCATCTCCACTGCTCTACTAAAAGCATTCTCACTGGAGCTACCCAATGCCTTCATTCACAAAGCCGGTGGAATTGCTTTTGGATATTTCTATGGCCCTTTGTACCACAGGGCCCCTGTCCTTTCTCTTGCACCTGTGACAGCCTATTTGTTTCTGCGTACATCTCTCGCAATTATTTTTCTTTGCCTCCTTCATGTGTATATGCCAATCACTCCCAAATCTATATACTTAGCCATTCTCCAGACTCATAATAAATGTTACCATCTTCTAGTTCTCTCCACCTACTAGTGCACCAAGATCCACATGTGCAAATCAGAACTCATCATTTTCCCTCAAAATGGCCCTCATGCTCTTGTGTGCTCCAATGGGCCAGTGGTCACAGCCAGTGACAAAAGCTAGAAGAGCAGGCTGACCTTTAATTCTTCCTCCTCTTTATTCCCCACTTCCAAGAAATATAAAGCCCTTAGCATGGGACCTGGCTCAGAGTAAGTGCCCAGTAAAAATTGTCAGTTGACATTAAGAACCAATTTCTAATTTAGAATTTTAAGAAAATGAGATTTTTCGAAATGCATAAATCTAAACATGGGGCAGGTTTGGTAAATAGTTGGCTTAGTTATAAATGTACCTAAAACAAGTAGCAAATAATAGATGTGGTGTTAATATTAATTTATATCCTTTCTCTCTAGGGAAGTAATGGAACATTGTAAGTCTAAGGAGGTTTGCTTCTCGGCTGTGCTTTTCCACAAAACACTTCCTCCGTTTTATTGTCTGGAATTGACTTTGGACTACGTGTGCCATGCCTTGTTAGCTCCATGCCTCTCTCTGTTCTGTAAGGTCTTTGCCAACCCTTGGTGGTGAGGAGGGAGATTTTATACCCTACTTGGTGATTCTCCTAGAAAAAGGGAAACTTTTAGCTGAGAATGGTTGTTTATATCCTGAGAGATACTTCTTCAAAATGTAGAAGTCATAGACTTCATATGTGTCTTAAGTCATACTGCCACTATTCCCACTGGTTAGAGATGCTTGGGGAGAAGAGAGGGTTGTTGTAAATGGCTACATGCTCCCCACTAATGATTTTTTAAACTTTCTAACCTTTTGAAGTCTTTTTTAACCCATTACCAATCACTGGAAAAAATTATGATATCTTTCTAGGCAACACTGCAGGACTATACTATAACACATTTGTACGTTATGTATAACGCACCTAAGGAATTTAAGCGACAAACCTGGAAGTCCTATCTCAACTCTGACTTGGTAGATGTTTGTCCATATGGAGGAAAACTCTCTTTTTCAGTATGTTCATATGAATTGACAAGGACTCCGTGGCTTCCACTGTACCTTGCAGTGACACAGTGTCAGAATGTTCAGCTTCCATGTCTGAGAGAGCATTTCCTGGTGACTGCTTTTGATGGGTAATTGTTAACTTGTTCTACTGGTGTGAGACTAGTTCTATATCTCTACTTCTGTTTTGTTTTGGTTTCATGAGTTGACCGAGGACATATAAAGGCACCGGCCACAATGCGTATGACTGCAGTGTCCTAACTTGACCCCCTTCAGGGCCGGCCCCCTGCTGGCAAGTACTGGTGTGTGTGCATTGTCCAGCATCCAATCCCACCAGCCTCCTCCCTTGCCTACTGGTGTTAACATTTTGAATATCACCCTTGACCATCTCTGCTTTTGATCTGAACCTTGGTAACTAGCTAAATGCCGCATCGTTCCTCTATACCAGTGTGTCTCTGACTCACACCTAATAGATGGAATCTACTTCCAGTGGGCTGATTTATGTATCAAAATTCAACCACCAGATTTTATATTTTCAACACACAAATTTCTTTACCTGGCTCCCTGACATTTAGAAATGTTTGGCTTACAGGCGTCCTCTGCTAGAAACAGATTGTTCCGTTTAAGCCTACATGTGAAGGTACTAAAGTGTTGTTTATTTGCCCACAAATGTGTACACTTTAAGCAGTCGGTCTTACCTACGACTTCATGCCTGCCGTCTCCATCACCTCTAGCTGCCATGACAAAATACCATAGACTGGGTGGCTTACACAATAGAAATTTATTTCTCATTGTTCTGGGGGCTGGAAGTCTGAGATCAGGGTGTCAGCACAGCTGGTTTCTGGTGAGATCCCTCTTCCCGGTTAGAGGACCCAGCTCTCTGATGTTTCTTCTTATAAGGAAACTAGTCCTATGAGACTAGGGCCCCACCTTAATGACCTCACTTAACCTTAATTACTTCTCTATTCCAAATACAGTCACACTGGTGGTTGGGGCTTTAACACAGGAATTTAGAGCAGGGCACAGTTCAGTCCATAGCACCTGCTTGCCTTGTGCTGGTTACATAGCAACTGAATCATAAACAAATTAAAGGATTTGTAAGAGAGAAGGCAGAGTTCAGAGGAAGGGTAATGTGCGTTGTTAGTGGAACCATCAGCAAGGTGCCATGGCTTTCTTTATTGATAGGTAGAAGCTCTGAAGCAAAGCCGTAAAAGAAGAGAGGGCATATTTTATCAAGGACCGAAGTGGACAAAGCATGTCAGATTAAACAAATAAGAAATACAAACTTAAAAAGTAAAGATTAGCAAAACAGTGAGAGCCATCTATTGCTAGCAAACCATCAACCCCATCTTGCTGAATTTCCCACAGGATTTAGGTGAAGGAACTTAGGCCCACAGATGTTCTAAGACAAGGAGTTCTTGGAGAACCAGGACGAGTCGGACATCCTATCTGTCCAACGTGGCACAATGTTATATGAATATAAGAAAGAAGACATTCCTCACAGAATATTAAACCCCCAGATGCTCTTGAACTGTGACAAGGTGATGCCATAATGATAAATACAAAACTACATTTTCATAGAACATTCCTCTCCAGAGAATGGCAAATTCCAAACTCCCAACCAGTTCCCCCAACACATGGGCCTCGTTAGAGGCCCCGTCCCTTGGCAGGCGAGACAAGCTGCATTTAAATACTAACTCGAGCTGCTTTCCATAATGTATGCAGAGTGGGCTTTGACCATGTGTTGGAATGACATCAGCAACCCACAGACCCAACTACAGAGGTTCAGAATCATTGCATGCCAGAGAGAGGAAAAGGGTGGGGGTGTTATATGTCAGGGAAAAACTGACAAACTCATCCACTCCAGCTCACAGGACTCACAAATTTGCCTCAAATTGAGTGGAGTCTTAAAGAATCTCTGATCTTAGTTAACGTAGTCCTCTATGCATTATTCAATAGATATGAAGATGAAGTGCTGGGAATATGTCTTGTATTTGCAGTATCAAATGAGTTTTATAACAAAGCCATATCAAAGCCCCCTTTGTGGATCTGCTCTGGGATCTCAAAATGCGTATCACACAGGAAATAGACTAGAGTCAGACACCTTCCTCCAGGCTGTTCCCAGACACAAATCCTTTTTCACAGAACCCCACTCTTCTAGCTAATAATAAGAGACCTGCTTTTATTTTTAAAAGTGGACTAACACTGTGCCATCCCATCATATGAAAAAAAAAATGATTTTCCAAGTTTTCACAAAATAGTTCCCACAGTTTCTTTGGACTGGTAATGTTCAATCATTTTCTTTTTCTTGACTCTGATGGCAGTTCTGATACCTGCCCACATGCAAGTAGAAGCCAAAAGTCTGAAACTTTTGCTGACAGGGAAGAAGATAAATTGACCAGGCTGCTCCTGTTCTATCTGTGAGAAATATTCAAGTTAAAAATAAGCATGGATGATGAAATAGATAGACTTATTCTTCCTGCTTGAACATGTTACATGCCATCCAGGCAAAGAGAATTTCACTGGACTTCTAAGCTGGAAGAAAGAGGGTGTGGAATTTTTAATGTTTTCAGTCTGGAAAGAGCAGTAAGTTTAAGGTTGGGAAAATTGGTTCGAAATTGTGTCTAAGAGTTCTTGGCTGTATGGCTTGTGCCAAGTGCGTCATCTCTCAGGAATAAAGTCTTCTCACCCAATTCAATGAGACGAGTCCATTGGGTCATCTCTTTTGTCCCTTCCACCATGAAATATCTATGATGCTAAGTCTCTGATACTATATTTCAAAGCATTGGAGAAAATGCTTTTCCTTCTTTTGTATGACACCAGCAAGAAGACACACTTAAGCAGACCCAAAAGGATGAGCCATAAACTTTGTATTGACTGAATGTTTGTGTCTTCCCAAAATTCATATGTTGAACCCTAGCCTCCAATGTGACTGTATTCCTAGATACGATCTGTGAGGAGGTGATAAAGGTCAAATGAGGTTATAAGAGTAGGGCCCCAATCTAATAGAGCTGGTGCCTTTAAAAAAAAGGAGAGGATGCCAGAGCACTGTCTCTTTCTCTCTCTCTCTCTCTGCCACGTGAGGCCGTAACCAGAAGACAGTCATCTGCAACCCAAGGAGACAACTCTTATCAGACACTGACCCTGCGGGCACCTTTGTCTTTGACTTTGAGGCTTCATAACTGTGAAAAAAATTTCTTTGTTCAAGCCACCCAGTCTACAGTATTTTGTTATGGCAGCCCGAGTAGACTAAAAAGTACTTATATTTTTAAAAATTGTTAAAAATCTCAATTCTTACTCTCACCATGATTCCAAAGATTAGATTCTGGTTCTATCGAAACACATATAATTCTATACTACTAACACTTTAGATTTGATCCTTTTAGGCAAAACTACTTTATCTCTGAAGTCAAAGGTCCCCTAGCCCACCAACCACAGAGATCTTATAAAACTATGATTTCAATTAATCTAAACATCAGACTTTTTGCTCCTATATCTAAGTTGCTGAACACTGCTTGGAAAAACCATTCGTTTAGATGAAAATAAGTCACGTGTGACCTTTATCTGGACCCAATAATCCCTTTAAGCATCCTTAGTCAAACAACCTCTCCTTTGCTTCTCAAGAATTAGTCTATGCTTCCATCTCTTCATCTCTTTATCCCCATCCTGACTCTCTGCAGGTGCTTCACTTCTTGCTTCATGGTAGCAATAGAAGCTTGCTAACCAGAAACCCCCTTACCCGCTGCCCATCTATCTTATCATTTTCCACACATCTGCATATACGCACGCCCCTGCTCTCATTGTACTGGTTAAGGCATAGCCATCCTTGAATCTACTCTCTGGAACCCAGCCCTATCTCCTTCTCCAAGATTTTGTTCTACTCGTTTTCCCCATTCTCTACTGGATCTTTAGACTCTACCTCTTGATAGCCTCCCCATCTCAGCATCTAAAGAAACCTCAAACTATATGCCTGTCTCGCACTTTTCCTTTCCAGGACAAGCTTGGTGAAAGAGTAACCATTGCTTGCTGTCTCATGTCCTCTTTTGCCATTTTACTCCTCAATCTAGCTGATGGGTTGGCGAATACAAACACATGTATGCCATCTAAGAGGGAGCATGGGGTACTAAGAGATGTACTAGGCATAGACGTTCTTGGTTCTGGTCTTGGCTTGCCCACTGTGTGTCTTGGTAAATCACTTCCCTTTCTGAGCCTCAGAAAGAACATGAACATATTTTATAGATGATAAAATTAGATTCAAGTACTTATATGTGCGAAGGCCTTTATTAATTATAAAAGGCTATTTAAATATTAATTTCTAATTATTCTTTCCTGATATTATTTACATTTTAGACTGAATCTGGCTTTTCCACATTTTAAGACTCTTTTGCAAAACAAAAAACAAAAAAAGGGGGGCTTATAATGATGAAATTTGAGGCCCTGGAGTGAGTCACCCCAAAGGGTGTTTTGGGAAAATGGTCATCATTTCAGTATACTCAACCTCACCCTGATATCAAGTCACTCTTGACTTAGGTTCCACATGCAAAAAGAAGTAAAGAATTGAGCTATGA
>NW_011888875.1:927122-929576 GCF_000151845.1 Pteropus vampyrus
ATTTCTAGGTTTGTTTATATGTTATAAGTTACATGACATGAATACGATTATAAATGTATATACTTTATAAATATATAAATAACATTTGGAGATGCAAGTATTAGTTTCCTGTGACTGTTTAACAAAGTGCCACAAACTGAGTAGCTTGAAAAAATAGAAATTTGTTGTCTCACATTTCTGGAGGCCAGAAGTTAGAAATCAAGGTGTTGCCAGGGCTATGCTCCTTCTGAAACCTACAGGGATAAATCCTTCCTCACCTCTTCCTGGATTTTGATGATTTGCTGGCAATGAATGGCAATCCTTGGCTTGCATCAGCAACACTTCAATATGTCCCTTTATCATTGCATGGCATTCTTGCCTTGTGTGTCTGTCTCTTCTTCTTATAAGATATTGGATTACATCTTCTTATATCATATTGGATTAAAGGCTCTACTTTAGTATGAAATCAACTAAATACATCTGCTAAGACCCCATTTCCAAATAAGATCACATTATAAGGTACCAGAAGTTAGGACTTCAAGCTATCTTTTGGGGGACAAATCCAAACCGTAACAGTAGATAGATATAGTCAAAACTTTGGAGACCATTCTCCTAGAATTTTTTTTTCTGAGGCTTCTCCATCTCTGAAAGCTCTGCTATAAATAACCCCCCATCTTATTTCCTCCTCTTCTTCACTCATTCTGGCATTCCTACCATTAAAATATTCAACATTATCAAGTTCTTTAATCAATAGACCTTTCATTTTTTCATTACCCATCAGGACCTGTATGGTTTTGCTTCTCTCCTTATTCAGCATACTCTCAAATTACAACCACACTATTGCAAAAAGCCCTTTCTTTCTCTCTTTCTTTAATAAGCTAATGTAGCGGCAACCCAAGTCTATTTAACCCTACTGCTTTCTTACTCTGCATTTGTATCTAAGTAGGTAAATATTGAGGGACCATATAACATCAGATTTTCTGTGCATGCTTTGAATTTAACACCACAAATCTCACATGGGCACTGTCAATCCTGATACATTTCTTTAGTCAGTTTTCTCTCACACATTCAGAGACAATTTCATATCTTCTCACAGTTTCCTTGGACCTTTACCATTTCCTTCACTTTCATCTGATGGCCATGCTTCTTATTTCATTGATAAAATGAAGGCAATTAGAAGAAATTTTCTTTGCAATATCACATTTACTAACATATCTATCACTGTATCCACGTATGCTAACTTCTGATCTGTTCGGATGGGTGAATTTTCAGCACTTTTCTCTCAAGCCGATTGGTATAACAAACCTGATTTCCTTTCATAATCACCTCTGTGATCATACTCTCTCTCATCTCGCTCATCAACTTCATCTTCTCCACTGTATCATTCCCACCAACAAGTAAACATTTAAAAATCCTCCTTTGACTCACATCTCCCTTTCCCTGGCATCTCATATTTCCGTATCCATGAACAGGAAAGGTCTTCAAAACTATCATCTAAGCTTTTGGTTTCCCCTTCTTCAGATTCCATTCTCTCCTTCACTTTTCACTCCGGTCAAGCTTTCCTCCCCAACTCTTCATTAAAATACATCTTATGAAGGACGCCACTACTACTTTGATATACCACAAAAAAATTCAACCTTTTCAACCACTTCAATGCACAGAATTCTTATTTTATATTAACCGTCAGGACCCTTGTTGTTTTTCTTTTTCCTCATTCAGCATATTCTAAAATTGTGACCACACTCCTGCAAAGACTCATTTGTACTTCTCTCCCTTTAATATAGTCATGTGGCCGACCTCTAACCTATTTAAAACTACTATCCTCTGAGTTGGCACCTGTATCTGAGTAGTAAATACAGATTTAAAAAATGACAAAATCAGATTTATCAGATAACTTCAAATTTATGACCGCGATTATCAAATGGAATTGTATTAAATTTTCTGTACTCATCATACTTAAATCTCTGCAAAATGAGACATTGCTGACCCTTTTCTCCTTTGAACACATTCTTCTCTAAGCCTATTCTCAGACTCGTATATTTAATTGTTAACTCAATCTCTCCACTTGAATGTACAAAAGATATCTCAAACTTAACTCATTCGAAATCTTCCTGTGCCCTAACCTTTGCCCATATCACCAACAACTCAGCTTTTCAGCTTTACATCTAGGAATTAACCTTGATTTTTCTGGTTCTCAAATATCTCACATCTCATCATCTCAATCAATTATATTGCTCCATCTCTAAGACATACTCAAAACTTGGCCACCTCTCACACCTAGTCTAATGAAACACAATCTCTTGCCAGAACCATTGCATTAGTCTCTTGATATGAGGACTGAAGGCTGGTAAAACAAGGAAAGAATTTTATTTCTAAAAGTCAGGACTCTATAAACTCTTGTTTGTTCCCTCTCCCAAGACAATAGAAAGTTAAGCCTCAAAATACTTAAAGAGTATAGTTGACTATTGTCAAATT
>NW_011888875.1:929626-931339 GCF_000151845.1 Pteropus vampyrus
GGGGGGCTTATAATGATGAAATTTGAGGCCCTGGAGTGAGTCACCCCAAAGGGTGTTTTGGGAAAATGGTCATCATTTCAGTATACTCAACCTCACCCTGATATCAAGTCACTCTTGACTTAGGTTCCGCATGCAAAAAGAAGTAAAGAATTGAGCTATGATAACAGCATGCTGAAGGTCACAAACTACTTTCCAAATGTTTGAGGTTCAATAAATTTCCAGATGTATTTGGCCCTGAGCAATTTTATTTTTTTTAAACTCATGTGCGTTTTAAAGAAAATTTAGCCATATGTTTTTGATTCATTTACACTTCAGTCATTAAAATTTGGTTTATTTCATAGTTATCTAATATCCAAGAAGGTTTTAAAAAGTAAATGTTTAAAAGTACTTTCCTTAAAGAAAAAAAAAAAGCCATTCTTAAAAAAAGGTCAAATAACAGGAAGCTGTGGTTTGCCAAGAGCAAATAAATTTTATGCATCCAAAGTTTCCATTTTGATTCCCGATTGCAAACCTGTCATCTCTGTGTTGTGTCTAAAGAAACCTTAACAAAACAAATTCCACTTGCCAAAATAAGCAGAATAGTGCCAGGTGAACACAAACCTAAAATTAACAAAACATGGTCCTTGGATCCATAATCGCAAACATCTACCAGCTGATTTGTAAATAGATACGGTCTCTATAGTTTGGAATCAGAAAGAGTACTTAGGTTATTCTATTGATAAGTCATCTTTGGTCATTCATTAATTTAATAGCTTGTCAGTTTCCCCCTTAAGAAAGTGGAGCTCATAAGATCTGTCCTACCTATGGCAGAGTGTTGAAGATAGCGTCAAACAATGTATGGGACATTACAGCCCCCTTGGAAAATTTCAAGTACTAGGTAATGACATTGTATTCAAAAAACAGTAGTAAAAGTGCATAATTATTGCTGTGGAACACCGAATTTTGCAAAAATGTCAACTTTTGGTAATACAATGTAATATTATTTGTGAAAAAATAAAGAAATTTGAATTTGGGAGTTTGCCATATTTACTTATTTATTCATTTATTTATTATTTTAAATATTTTTTATTTTTAATTATGGTTGACATACAATATTATATTAATTTTAAGCAACAACATAGTGATTAGACATTTATATAACTTATGAAGTGATCATCCCAATAAGACTAATTTTTGACTTCTTTAATTTGTAATCATCATTTTTCTAATGCTGTGACATTTATTCACCAATATTTTTTCTTGACCCAGAGGTATTCAGGAATGAGTTTTAAGAATTTTAAAATTACAGGGTTGTAGTAAATACCCATTAAATCTTTATAATATGCCAGTACCTTTAATATACAGTTTTTATTTCATCCTCACTTAATCCTGGAAAATGATATCATAATCCTGAATTTACAAGTGAGGAAATGAAAAGAAACCAGTTGAAGGTTGCATAATAAGTGTGCAAAACAACACTCAAACAGTCTTTAGACTCCTTTAATGGAGTTGTTCCCAACTTCCCAAAATGTAAAGAAAAAATTTAGTTTAAAAACATACTATTATTCTTCCTGGAAATACAAAGTGATAAAAATAAATAAAACGAATATCTTTAATGTTTTCCTGGCTCAACCTTTACTTGCCATGGACGAGTGATTATTTATAATGAATCTTTAAGTACTAGGTTTAATGTTTAAGCATTCAGTTAAACATTGCCATGATTCGATTAACAAG
>NW_011888875.1:931389-934002 GCF_000151845.1 Pteropus vampyrus
GTAGGAAACCTGCAACATTCTTCACCCAGGGTCCAGCCACCAATCAACTGAGTTCTTTAGCAATCCTAGAGACACTCCCCAAGTGGTGGGCAATATGTTTTAAAAGCATTTTGGTTGGGCCCCTGTAGCTGACTCAGGGCCTCTTTCTTATTTGTGTGAAGTCTGCTTATTTATCCCAACATATGGGCTAAATTACACCTTCCTTTAGATATGTAATTTAAATCACCTTTCCTGTCCAGCCGCTTGTCAAAATTTGGCCACCTATAGGGACCTAAAGAGATTACACGCCGAAAATACAGAGCTTTACGCCAATCCCAATGTCTGCTCTTGAGCCTGAGGCTAGGTAATTTCACAGCTCGACATTTTGACAAACATTTATTGACTATTCACAAAGTACTATGTAAGTTACTCTGGGGGATACAGGGTTGAATTTTTACCTGCATCCTCCAGAAATCCACCATCTGGAGAGTATAGATGTGTTTGACACCACACGAGGCGGACTGTGATACAAGCCATGGTGGAAGCACAATTTGAGGGGTGGAATTTGGATGAGGTCCTGAAAGACCCATAGCATGTCAAGTGCAATCATGGGGGCAGGAGGGCTGCACGGTGTGTTGGGAATGGAAGAATTACCACTCTCACTGAAGTGAAGGCTCGCATGTGTGTTTGAGGGGTCCAAAGCTGGAAAAGAAGTTAGGAAAAAAAAATCTCAAGGTGCTTTGAACTTCAGCCTTCAGACTATAGCCCATATTCTGATTGTGATGGTGACTTATACAAGTTTTGAGCAGAAGTGTGATACCACTAAGCTTGTGTTTTATCAAGATGAGGTGCAAGTGGGGGACAATTTAGAGTAGAGAAAGCCTGGAGACAAGAACGCTAATAAGTTGGTGTAGATAAGGTCTTTTGCCTTTGGCACACCACCAAGCCTTCATGGCCTTTTCCTTTGAAAATAGTTCTCCCAGCCAATGCACATCAAGTGGCACTGATTCCACTTTTGGTTCCAGGTGTGGCATTTGGCTTATGTGGCATCAATAGAACCAGTGTGTTCTCGTAACTACAAATGATTGGTTTTATAATAAGAAACAGGTTATTCATATTGGAAATGCATTTGGAAGCTAGAATTGACTGCCACACTGTACATGCTCAATGATGCATATTTTTAATATATGAAGGCAACCATTTGCCACTCAAAATGAGTAAGCCTGGGAATGGAGCTGAAACTGGGATGGAGCAAGAGATGCTCGGACCTACGACGCTGTTTGAGGCCTGAAGTGAGCCTTCCTTAAAGTCGTCTCTACTCTAAGACTTTTGCCAATGAGAGACTCATAACTGATAAAGTAGAACATCATGAAACCCCAGGAAAACAGTGCTAGTTCAGGGATTTACCCTCAAACAAGGGTCCACTTGCATCAGTCAGCTGTTGACACAATAATTTTGTGTATTAAACCATCCCATCCCTAACTCAATGGCTTAAAATTATAATCATTATTCTTGTTCACATGTCCAAGCTGTGTGGAGGAGAGCTGAAATAGATTGGCAGTGCAAGCTGGCTTCGATTTGTGTATTGGACTCTTCTAGACTCTTCCAGACTCTTCATTGGAGATTCAACTCAAGTTTGCTCTATGTTTCTTTATTGTGAAGATTACAATTGGCAGCAGCGCAAGTCAGGCATGAATGTAAGATGACAAGCCCATACATGAGAGTTCAGGTCACTCCTTTGCTGCCCTCACAGCCACTAACTTTGTTTTGGCTGAAAACAAGACACATGGTTGAACCCAAAGCCATGGTTCATCACAGCTCAACCTACCTATATAAGGTCAAAGCAAAATTCATATGGCCAAATCCAACTTCAATGGGAAAGGTAAGTATACTCTTCATAAGAATATGAGAAGTAAATATTTTTGAACAAAGATATATTCTGACCTACTATTCTCACTAAGCAGATAGGAATTTATCAAGGACTGGAAAGTCTAAGTACAGCGAGACTTACAACCAAGTGCATATTAGAAGGTTGAAAATAATGAGCTGTAATATTCTAGGAGAAAATTCACATGTTGAGGAAGAAAGGAGCCAAGGACTGAAACTTGTGGGAACACCAGATCTAAGCAGAGGCACAGAAGCCCCTTGAGAGAGGGAGGGATAAGGGGACGAGAGATCCAAAGAAAGACACTGACTGAAGAGGAAAAGAACTTGCAGATATTTGAAGTAGTTGTTGAAGGTTAAAATATTAAAGACTTTTGAAGAGCTCAAAAAGAACTGGAACTCCGACAATGCCATCCTTAGTACCGGAAACGGAAGTTATTAAGAGGACACCTATGAAGCAAATGGGAGTTAGAAACCAACTACAAAGCACAGGAGAGAAAATTAGAGAAAGTGAATGGCCTTTGGCAATATCGCAGAGCATTTTCTCCAGACGTTGTCTTCTTTCTTCTCACCAAAACAAATTCTGCATTTTGATTTTAAAATTTATGTTATAAAAATGTTATGTCATTACAAAATCTTTGGAAATACTGTTTTTGTTTCAAATATGGTATTTCTTTTTACAGGCATCATAAAACTCATGTGAGTATTTCCTATGGCAGGGCATTCAGATTCTCCTCTTTATCCAACATG
>NW_011888875.1:934052-935287 GCF_000151845.1 Pteropus vampyrus
TCTATTACACTTTTCTAGAGCAGATGGGTCACCTTCATTAACATTTTTTAACAAAGCCGTAAAATATAGAACCTGGTTATCAGCCTCCCACATTTGCCCAATGGTTTGTGTGTCCGCGGTCTGCACATGGTTCCCGGCTTCTCTAATTCGCCAGGATTTTTTTTTTAATAGCCCTGTGTCAGTTAGCTTTTCTAGCATAATAAATGACCTCACTACCTAACAGCTTAAAACAACATTGATTTAGTCCATGATTCCCTGGATCAGCTCAGCGATTCCTCCAATCTGGGCTGGCTTGGCTGATCTTTGCTGGGCAACCTCACAGGTAGTCAGGCTGCTAACTAGCTGGTGGCTGGATGTCTAGGATGGCTTCACTGAGATGTCTGGCAGTGGCATTGGTGGTTCAGAGTGACAGAAGTGACTGCGTATTGAGTCTCTCATCATCTAGGAGGCTAGCCCCAGCTTCTTCCCGTAGTGGTCTCAAGGCTCCAAAAGATGAACTGAAAGCCTCTTGAGGTGTTGGCATGGTGCTGGTGCGATCTCACTTCTGCATTTTACTGACAAAAGCAAGCCGCCGATATAATACAGATTTAAAGGTGAGGGAAATAGATTCCATCTTTTCTGGGGAGGAGCCATGAAGTGATCATCCCAATAAGTCTAATTTTTGACTTCTTTAATTTATAATCATCATTTTTATAATGCTGTGACATTTATTCATCATTATTTTTTCTTGACCCAGAGGTATTCAATAATGAGTTTTAAGAATTTTAAAATTACAGGGTTGTAGTAAATACCCATCAAAGATTCCATCTTATCTGGGGAGGAGCTATAAAATATAAAGCCATTTTTGCTATTTATCATAAGTTTTCTTACCCATTTCCCAATTCTATGACTACTTCCCAAAGCTAAATAAAACTATGGAAGTAAAAGAAAAACGAAGATGTTCACTCTAAACCACCTTTGATATTTTGTTTTGTAGACAAATAAAAGAAAAATCTCCCACAGAAGTCTGCTGCTTGATTCAGAGTTACCAGTTCTGGCTGCTTAAAGACAAGTGGGATAATGAACCTTCTTCGAATTTATCCCTTTTTTAGATTCCCAATAATTGATCACTAAGTTCCACTTCAATGCCTCTAGGGATACAATTAAGATGTTTTGGCCTTTGGGAGATAAGGGAGAAATTGAGACGGAGGCCAAGAAGTTGACAATTTCTTCCCATTTTCTGTGAGAGTAAAGGG
>NW_011888875.1:935843-937510 GCF_000151845.1 Pteropus vampyrus
TGGATTATTTAATATGTAAAATTCAAACTTGTTTTTTTCCTCATTTCAATTGCTTCTCTTTTTAATTTTATATATCGTTTTATTTATTGGTTTATAAAATTTCTTCTTTGTTAATTATGTATTTTATCCATTTTCCGTTGAAGAGTAAGGATTTTTCAATGGTTTTATGAGGTAAATTTTATAAATATTGAAAATATTTATTCTTGTTTTATTTCCTATAAACCGTTGATCAAGTATATGCTAGAGGATTTCAACACTCATTAGCTTACAAAAAGCATATATTTCCTATGTACAATTCTGCAGATAGGCTGTGTCTCCTCTGGGCTCAGCTGAAATTGGCTGGACTTGTTCTAGGCTGTAAGCTGGATTCAGATCTGCTCTATCACTCTGCATTCTCCTTAGGCCAGTGGCTACACATGACATGTTCCCGTGGAAAATGAGAGGACTTAAAATGACGAAGACAAACCATAAAAGCACATTTCCTACAAACCTTTGGTCAAGCATATTCAGCAGCTGTAATGCTACATAACAAATAACCACAATACTCGGTGGCTTACCTTTTCCTTAGGTTAGGACTGGTTCTATCACTGTTCATTTCACATCTGCTAACAGTCTATCTGCAAAATAAAATTATAAGGCAAACTCAACATCAGCAAGGCAAGGAATATACTCTGCCTACTCTAGTGGGAGATTTCGCAAAGTCACATGGCAAAGGGCATGGATGTTTAATTTTATAATGAGAAGGGAGAAAACTATCGGGAGGCTCTGATCTGCCACATCGAAGTTTTTGGGGTTACAATTCTTCAAAGTGAACATTTTAATGAGATTACTCTCTCATCATTTCTTTTGTGAATTCATCCATGATATTTGTGCGTGTATATTTTAATTTTAATTTTTTTAAATTTTTTAGGCAAGGCAACCCTTGGTTGACCTCACAGATTGCAAGGAACTTGTCAGGTTACAATCTCTTAATTTTTTTTATTTTTTACACCTACAGCACCTGGTCTTCTTAGGTGGTCTCCCATCCAAGTACTATCCAGGCCTGACCCTGCTTAGCTTCTGAGATCAGACAGGATCGGGCTTGTTCGGGGTGGCATGGCTGTAGACTGTGCATGTATATTTTTAAATGAAATGTTTTTCTCTAACACTCTAAAAGTAACAATTACAGATTTAATTTCTCTTTTAAATGATATTTATTAAGTACAGAAGCCACATAGAAATTTCCAAGTTGGTAGATATTTTCATTAATTTCTGGTGCTCGGGAAGTGTAGTTAGAGTACATAGTATACAGAATTTGTGTTTGTGGACTTGCCTGTGCTTTAGACATCATAGGTAGTGGAGGAGTTTTTGCACAGCCCTGAAATGAGAAGTGCTTGGCTTGTGTTTCATAACCCACAGATCCACGCAACCCATATCAGTGTTGGCACCTGATGGGATGTGTTAACCACCCAAAATTGAGAATCACAAGGTAGAACACTGCATTAGGTCTTGGTTCATGGCAAAACTACTCCTTCTATCACATGGGAAACCTGATGCCTAAAGAAAAACCTAGGAGTAAAACTTGACTTTTTCTCACAAAACGAAGAGGATATTTAAACTAATCTATACCACTTGCAAAGATGCCACAGACAAAATTATCCCTTAAAAGATACGAACACTTATATTTA
>NW_011888875.1:937560-940073 GCF_000151845.1 Pteropus vampyrus
AGATTTAATTTCTCTTTTAAATGATATTTATTAAGTACAGAAGCCACATAGAAATTTCCAAGTTGGTAGATATTTTCATTAATTTCTGGTGCTCGGGAAGTGTAGTTAGAGTACATGGTATACAGAATTTGTGTTTGTGGACTTGCCTGTGCTTTAGACATCATAGGTAGTGGAGGAGTTTTTGCACAGCCCTGAAATGAGAAGTACTTGGCTTGTGTTTCATAACCCACAGATCCATGCAACCCATATCAGTGTTGGCACCTGATGGGATGTGTTAACCACCCAAAATTGAGAATCACAAGGTAGAACACTGCATTAGGTCTTGGTTCACGGCAAAACTACTCCTTCTATCACATGGGAAACCTGATGCCTAAAGAAAAACCTAGGAGTAAAACTTGACTTTTTCTCACAAAACGAAGAGGATATTTAAACTAATCTATACCACTTGCAAAGATGCCACAGACAAAATTATCCCTTAAAAGATACGAACGCTTATATTTAAAATTAAGTCTCTGTGTGGAACAATCTTACTCATAAGTTGAAATGTTTTCTAAACATGAAGTGTGATTACATTGATTTGACATTTTCTCAGCAGTATACTTAACACATATACAAGTGAGAGAATTTTTTAAGTCAATTCACATAAGTTATATCACTAATAACATTTTTCCAGCATTTAACATGTCTGGAGAATATCAATTCCAGCATACTTTGTCAACTGAAATAATAAATAAAGCTTACCCATTGTGGCAATGCTATGCTAACTAAACATTTTGACTCATATTTGTTTATACTGCATTAAATTTGCTCTCTTACAGTTGGGGATTTTTCCTCCCCTCTAATGGCTCAACTTTGATTGTCGAACTTGTTTGGATCATTTTAGTGTCTGTCTGCTCTCAAATTTCCAACTTCCTGAATTAAAGTTACATTCTTTAAATATGTGTCTCTCTCAGATATCTCCTCTCACGTACAGGCTTTGCCTATTTCTTGATTGACACAAAAGGAAGGAGAAGGGTTTAGATTCAAGGGCACCATCTATTAAAATTTCCTTATGTGCCCTTTAGCACTGTTGAGGTTTCTTTCTTAGGGTAGGACATTGCTGCTGAGAGTAAATTGACCATAGTAATACACACCTCTGGTATCCAGGTTAGATACAGATAAACGCAAACTGAATCTGTAAATATTAAATCATTCATAAATAAGATTAAAGATATCTTAAAAGCGGGAGGAGCAGGAATTCTGTTTCTATACCTTCTGCTGTAGACTGAATGTTTGTGTCCCTTCAAAAGTAGGATGTCAAAATTTAATTTTAAAAAAATCTAATTCCCAAGGTAATGGTGTTAAGAGGTGAGACCTTTGGGATGTGATTAGGTCATGAGAATGGGATTAGTGCCTTTATGAGAGAGACCTCAGAGAGATGCCTCACCCCTTCTGCCATATGAGAACACAGTGAAAAGCTGGCTGCCTATAAACCAGGGAGCAGACCCTCGCCAGACACCAAATCTGCCGTCACTTTGATCTTGAACTTCCTAGCCTCCAGAATTTGTAAGAAATAAATTTCTGTTGTTTATAAGCCACCCAGTCTATGGTATTTTGTTATGGCAACTCAAATGGGCTAAAACAGCCTCCCAACAAAAACAACTATAATAACACTGGACAAAATATATTACAAAACCTTTTCTAGCATTATTTAGCTGGCACCAAATTACAGTAATCCTTGAGACAAGAAAAATATGCAAAGTTAATCCCATATTTGTTTTGGCATTCAGACAGCAAGCACTTTCCTTTCTATGGCACTCGGAAGTGGTACTCGAACAAAACCAAATGAATTTTGCTAACATGAGAAGACCAAGATAAGAATTGCTGGCTGTTGAGTCAGATAAAATTTTGTATGTCAGGATTCTTAGGAGGAGAAAGTATGGAAAGGGGAGCTCTGAAGTCTCACAGGCTTCTTTTGAGTCATTGGCTGGAACTGAGCTGTGTTTGCACCAGGCAAAACTATGTAATGCCTAGCAGAGTGGCTGCTAAGATGAGAGCTGCATGGAGATACAGAGATCAAGAAGCTCAAAGATGTGAGAATCAAGTCCAGCCAGAAAGGAGAGATATGATTAAGCAACTTAGACATTTAGTGTAGACCCAAGAAAGATGATGTTTTTGGAATCAGGAGCAAGCCATAGAGAAAGGGTCAAGCCCTGGAGAAAAGACCAAGCCCTAGGACAAAAGACAAATTCTTTGTCCAGTTCTGCTTTAACAAAGCATAATTGAAGACTTATAAGATCAAGAGGGTGGTTCAATAATTTCGCTGCTGTCAAAACAAAACTTAACACTCTTTAAGGGAATACAATCTATCCACACGCCCTACAACAAAATATCCACAATCTTTTCCATACAGAAAAAAAAATTAGGTATGCATGTATATAAGGAATTGACTTTCAAGAAGTATGCCAAATCTACTAAATGGAGAAAGAAAATCTTTTCAATAAATAATATTGGAACAACTGAATAACCATATG
>NW_011888875.1:941613-952725 GCF_000151845.1 Pteropus vampyrus
TAAATTGACCATAGTAATACACACCTCTGGTATCCAGGTTAGATACAGATAAACGCAAACTGAATCTGTAAATATTAAATCATTCATAAATAAGATTAAAGATATCTTAAAAGCGGGAGGAGCAGGAATTCTGTTTCTATACCTTCTGCTGTAGACTGAATGTTTGTGTCCCTTCAAAAGTAGGATGTCAAAATTTAATTTTAAAAAAATCTAATTCCCAAGGTAATGGTGTTAAGAGGTGAGACCTTTGGGATGTGATTAGGTCATGAGAATGGGATTAGTGCCTTTATGAGAGAGACCTCAGAGAGATGCCTCACCCCTTCTGCCATATGAGAACACAGTGAAAAGCTGGCTGCCTATAAACCAGGGAGCAGACCCTCGCCAGACACCAAATCTGCCGTCACTTTGATCTTGAACTTCCTAGCCTCCAGAATTTGTAAGAAATAAATTTCTGTTGTTTATAAGCCACCCAGTCTATGGTATTTTGTTATGGCAACTCAAATGGGCTAAAACAGCCTCCCAACAAAAACAACTATAATAACACTGGACAAAATATATTACAAAACCTTTTCTAGCATTATTTAGCTGGCACCAAATTACAGTAATCCTTGAGACAAGAAAAATATGCAAAGTTAATCCCATATTTGTTTTGGCATTCAGACAGCAAGCACTTTCCTTTCTATGGCACTCGGAAGTGGTACTCGAACAAAACCAAATGAATTTTGCTAACATGAGAAGACCAAGATAAGAATTGCTGGCTGTTGAGTCAGATAAAATTTTGTATGTCAGGATTCTTAGGAGGAGAAAGTATGGAAAGGGGAGCTCTGAAGTCTCACAGGCTTCTTTTGAGTCATTGGCTGGAACTGAGCTGTGTTTGCACCAGGCAAAACTATGTAATGCCTAGCAGAGTGGCTGCTAAGATGAGAGCTGCATGGAGATACAGAGATCAAGAAGCTCAAAGATGTGAGAATCAAGTCCAGCCAGAAAGGAGAGATATGATTAAGCAACTTAGACATTTAGTGTAGACCCAAGAAAGATGATGTTTTTGGAATCAGGAGCAAGCCATAGAGAAAGGGTCAAGCCCTGGAGAAAAGACCAAGCCCTAGGACAAAAGACAAATTCTTTGTCCAGTTCTGCTTTAACAAAGCATAATTGAAGACTTATAAGATCAAGAGGGTGGTTCAATAATTTCGCTGCTGTCAAAACAAAACTTAACACTCTTTAAGGGAATACAATCTATCCACACGCCCTACAACAAAATATCCACAATCTTTTCCATACAGAAAAAAAAATTAGGTATGCATGTATATAAGGAATTGACTTTCAAGAAGTATGCCAAATCTACTAAATGGAGAAAGAAAATCTTTTCAATAAATAATATTGGAACAACTGAATAACCATATGAACAATGTCAAGTCCTCCTCACACTATTCAAAAAATGGATTCAAGACAAAAAGAAATAAATAGGCCAAACTTTAAAGCAATAACTATAAAACTTCTCAAAAAAAAAAATCAGAAAATAACTTATGATGTTGGGGTAAACAGAGTTCTTAAGAACAAAATAAAGCATGACCATAATATTTAAAATGAATAAATTAAACTTCATCAAAATTTAATGCTTCTACTCTTAAAGAAATACTAGGAAGATCATGAAAAAACAAGCGACATTCTGTGAGGAAATTTATCTCTCTCTCAATCTATCTATCTATCTATCTATCTATCTATCTATCTATCTATCATCTATCTATTTATCATTTATCTATCTATCTATCATCCATCTATTATCAATCTGCTTATCTATCTATCTATCTATCTATCATCTATCTATTTATCATTTATCTATCTATCATCCATCTATTATCAATCTACTTATCTATCTATCTATCTATCTATCTATCTATCTATCTATCTATCCATTCATCTAACCATCCATCCATCTACCTAGTCATCCATCCATCCATTATCTATCTGACAAAGAGGGCTTGTATACAGAAATTATAAAGAACTCCTACAACTCAATGATAAAAAGTCAAATGTAGATATATAATACAGCATCTATACCCAACTTATAAAGTTCTAAAGTACTTTATAAGTAATTGTCACAATGGTGCTGCTGTTTTATGAAAGTGATGAAGTGCTAAGCAGGCAAGGAGCCAGCTGAAAAACTAGAAGGCTACTGTAGGCATTTGGATGCCTAAAGTTATAGGTACTTTTCTCTAACTTTTTTTTTTTAAGTGCGAATGATAGCCCCAAGGATGTTAGGTGTTTTACAGACCAAATATTTAGGAAATGAACCATGACCTCTCCAAACAAAATTCCAAATTAGCCAGAAATAAAACATTAGAAAGATCTCTGAATAGAAAGCTGAGACATCTGTGTTTTAGGATCAGCAGAACGAAGCATCACTAAGCCTTATTTTCCTTTTGTAAAACATGGAATTTGGACAGTAGGCCTTCTAATATTCCTTCTGAATCTAAAATCCTATGGTTTCTTCATCCGTTCATTTAGTTCTATTATTTATTAAACACTGTTAGTGACTACTACCTATATCTGCTACACACAGGTGAATGAAATAATCTCAACACTTACTGAACTCAATCCAATGGAGAGACACAGACGGCAACTGAAGATATTTATAAACTGCTAAAGGAATTCAAATCCAAGGATTGCCCAAGCAGGACCTTCAAGTGCTTGGTATGTTCAGGAGCAGCAAACAGTCCCATGTGGAAGTGATGTGGTATGTTTTGAATCTGCACAGTGTCACTCAAAGAACACTGGCACATTATTAGAAATACAGTTTTTTTCAGGCAGCTTGACTAAAAGACATGGAAGAGAGTTAACTTGACTAACCAAAACAAAAAATAAATATTGTCTTCCTTGCTGAAAGTGGCTATTACTCTCATTTCCTTCACTCTTTGTAGTGCAGAAGATGTTCAAGTAAGATAGAAATAAATTTAAAATAATAATGTTTTCAAAAGTCATGTGGTTGGATCTGTGATGACTTTCATGCCACTAAAGCTGTTCTTCTATTCCCATTTATTTTGGCAAACTCACAGTTAAGTTAAAATGGCAGAAAACTGAGCAGTGTAACATTTCAGGATACCAACACAAGAAACATGAGTTGGCAAATATTAAAGCAAGTCAGTTAAATCTGTTCTATTTTTACTATAGCTGAACCATTTGAGCTATATTTCACAGTATATTTATTAAATATTCCATTTATGGGCTACTATTGTATTTCAAGATAATGCTATAGATAAACACTTTTTTAGGTATTCATTTTAAAATATTTTATGGGAATACACTTTCGATGCTCAGACCACAATCTTATAAAGTCTTCTTAGTAGCCAATGGTTAAATATAGGAATAAAAATAGTCCATTTATCAGTCAGGGTTTGGTCAGAAAAAGTAGAAATTATGCTAGATATTTTAACAGGAAGGGGAGTAATACAGTTTTACACAATAATTGCAAGGTAAAGAAAGCTGAAATAGCATCAGACAATCAGTAAGTAGAAGAATCCTAATAAACCTACACCAATGATCTTCACTGTTGACAGCACTACAGGACACCTGAAAGCCACTGGCAAAACCCTGTAGCTGCCATCTGCAGATGTTTAGCTACTCTTGGAGAATAATGGCTTCTCTATATCTTTTGCTTCCAAATCTTACACAAATGCCTTTTATTGGCAGAATTTAAGCCAAGTCCTTATTAGCCAGCAAATCTGGTTACTGTAGTTTCCAAACTGCCCTGTGCCATGTTACGTGACAAAGTTTAAAAGAACAGGGGTTGTACTATACATATCAAGACACAATATCTACTTTGGTTCACCATACATATATCTTTTAAATTCCAAACAACAAGAATATTACCTTTTGGCTGACCTATTACAACTATCTCTCAATTTAATGGAGATGTGCTCACCCAAATTTTCTTGTACCCGTCCCTAGACATTCATTCCTTTTCACTTCAGTTTCAGTCCCTATTTGATATTCTGTAATTTTCAGACTGAACTCTAAGTTTAAGCAGCTCAAACGTTTCTTATATAAATTAGGAGAAAAGGAAGGAGAAAACAAATTTGGCTAATATAATATCTACATAATACAGCAAGGAAGAATACCAGCACAATTACTATAGTCCTTTCTACAACCGATCATAAAGCTTGCATTGGTTTGGAACTTCTGTTACCCATTCCATATTCACTTTGTCCCTAGGCAGCACCTCAGGGGGATGTGAGCTTCTGCCTCATGGAACAACCTTAAACTTCATTCCTGAGTGTTCTAAGCCATTAGTAGCCTTCCCTCTATTGGGTAGCTGTGATTTTCCATTAACAGTATTCGAAGTATTGAGAGGCATGGTCTGACAATGCCCTGCACACTTCTCCCCCTCTGATGGGGCATCAGCCCTACATCCCCTTGATAATCAGGATTACTCTCCCATCAGTATAGTGTTTCCCTTCTTTGTTGCTATCTCAATGGTATTGGAAGTCCAATATGGCTAGGTTGCAATCTGAACTTCAAGATCACTGAGCTCCCTGTAGAAATTCTCCTTTTTTGGGAACCAAGATCTCAGTATCTGCAGAACTCAAGGTTATAAGGACAGGAAGCATAACTTTTGAGAGAAGCTTATTAAGTGAAAAGATTGAAAAGAATTATGTCCACTTCTATTTCTTGTTTCTTTTATCTGTGATTTCCTACTTTAGGAGAAAAGCACCATATCATGTTCACAGGCATTTGGTTTCGCTTCGTTAAGGTATTGTCTCCCAGCCGGCATACAGCTGAGTCTTCAATAAACTATTCAATTTTCCTATCAGGCTAGCTTCTATTATTGTAAAATTGATTTCTTGGTTATAAGTGATGAATTCATTAACACCATGATCATAAATAGAGTTATCGGAAAGCTCTAGATGATGATGCATGCAGAAGCACTAGGAGTACAGGGGCTAATCCATAGTAAGAGGAAATATCTGTTCCACTGAGGATACATCACTATCCCTTTCATAATAAAATAGTTTCACTCGAATTAACCTGATATCAGATGGTTAGTTACTCTGGAAAATGATGCCACATCAGGGTATCAGTGTTAGTCTCTGCTGTTGGTAAGTTGGATCTCCAGCGATGATCATGATCAGATCCTCTTTGGTTAGAGGACACCCATATTTTTGATCCTAGACATAACCTCAATCCTATGACCATGGCTATTCAGTTGATGGACCCATAGAGTGAGCCCTGAAGAGACTAGGAGAAAGTGCTAATAGGCCTTCACAGTAACATTTGATTCGTATTCTCATGAAAAACAAATATTTTCATACTCTCTGTGCCTTCTGAGAGCTCCTTTTGTATAACTTCCTGTCCCTTACCCTATAGAATAATTCCTTTCAGAACCTTGATCATCTGGCCAACTTTTAGATACCATCCATGAATTCGTATAAAATTTTGTGTCTAGTCACTCTCTTCTCATGAACAATGAAAGACAAGATGCTTGGAGTTCTTTCCGGTGAGAGAATTTCTCTTCCCTTTTGCCTTTGGGGCATCCCCTGAGGGAGCTATGAACTTGCAGCAGTCCAAATGCAAAACCAACCTACACAAGAGCAGTTGTTTTCTTCCTCAGTCAACTGATTAGAGGAAACTCACCGTGAGGATATAGCGTGAGTTGAGGGAGGGCTAGTAACACATTAGGAATTATTGTATGAGAGTCTGAGTCCTCTTTTATCAAATTTATTAGTCCTCAGAATCTACTTAAGGTTCACTTTATATGTATGCCACTCCCGCCTGAAGAAAAGTGTTTTTAGACCATCATTCTGTAAATTCTGTAATACTGAGTCATCTTGATATATCAAATAAACCATGTCAAGGTCATGTGATCATGTCATGTCCCGAGATCAGGCAATTAGTCCCGACCAGGGTCCAGTAGCAAACCCGGGAGTTGTTTCTGAAAAATAGAAAGTTACATGCAAAAGAGGGTATTGCTTTGCCCTAAAATCCTAGGGATCTGCACAGTGCATCTCTTATAGGAACCTACCTATGACTCCATATATATTCCTGTTTGCACCATAGACAATTCAAGCCTCATTAGATCAATAGGTCACTAAGGCACGGTTGGCAGAGTTGTCTGGACAGGTTGGCAGGCTTAAGAAATACTTAGTAAATGGGTCAGAGCAGCACACTCACATATAAGATAGGCTGCCTCCAAAATGAAACCAGGCTTCCTAGCAGTTCATTTTTTCCTTACGGATCAGGAGTACAGGGTTCAGCAACTTGATTTTCACATGGAATGTGATATGTCAACCAGGCCAGACCACTACGCCACTAAAAACTCACTGAGGTGGTGGGTCACTGACTTTCAATGAAGTTCTTCCCCATCATCTGTCATACATTCAGCTCAGCAAGACATCTAGGATATTGCCTACATCCTGCTCATCAGATTTTATTAGTGTGATATCACCCATATAGTGGACAATCTTAATGGTTTGTGAAACAGTTGTTTGTGGAACAATAAAGTTGCATAATCTAATCAAGAATTAAATTATGACAGATAACTAGAAAATTGAAGTAGCTCTGAGACAAATCAGTTAAGCTATACTGCTGTTTCTATAAGGCGAAGGTAAATTTAGGCATCTAATTTTCTTAATTAATTACTAAAGATAAAAAGACATTTTCCAGATCAATAGCTGGAAACCAGGTGTCGGAAGTTGTCGCTGTCAGTAGAGTGAATATCTATTTTAGTTCACAGTAATCTACTCATTCTCCAAGATCAAGCTGTCTTTCCATGGACCGATTAAATAAATGAGAGATGTAACAAGACTCAACTCTCTGGCATCTTTCACACTTTGATGGTAATATTAATCTCTGCAAGCTCCCCAGGGATGTGTTGTTGACTTTTGTTTACATTGTGGTAGTGTTGTAAAGCTTCCACTTGTCGCTTCATTCCTTAAATACCCTTCCTTAATTCCATGAGGGAATTCTAATAGTTACTCACCATGTCCACATCAAGTAAGCAGTTAGGAACAGTTTCCCAGTTCTGCCGGAATCAATACTATGGATAGTGATGCCACCACCTTCATTCAATTCCTGGACCAGACTTGAGACAAAAACCCACTGACCTCCAGAAGTCTCCTCTCTGAAAGGTGAGAATGAGTCGGATTTCAGTTTTCTATTCATCTCAGAGCAACTATCCATGAAATCTCCAAAGGTCCAAGTCACTCCTCTTCCCTAGCTCACAGTCACTATCTTAAAAAGCCAAATGTCTTGTCAGGAAGGCTAGAATGCAGACTTACCATACATATGTGTGTCTCTATCTCAGGGTCTTCTCTTAAGGAAACTGATTTTCCTTCAATAAAAGCTCTCTTGGTGTTTGATTTGGTTCAGGTCTGGGAATTGAATGAAGGTGGTGGCATCACTATCCATAGTATTGAATTAAGACCTAGACATTTTTGGATTATGTATTTTAAGTAATACATTAGCAGACTCTCCATCTATTTTAATCTTACAGGCACCATAATCATTTAGCCACTGTCAAAAAAATCTGCAAATCAAACTGTTCTGATGACCACCCCAACTCTGGAACCTACTTCAGTAACTCCCCAACTTGTTCCTGGTGCTTGAGTGCAGCCAGTCATTTCTGCTACCCTGGGATGTCCTTGTTCCTTTTTAAGAATATTCAAAGTCATTAAAATCCATTCAAAATCACCATTCCAGTTCTTAGGAACCCACTCTTGCTGAATCCCTAATTTTCACAGGAGACCTGGTAAAACAATGAAATCAATTGGTATTTAATTTCTACAATCTATAGGTTCTAACCTTGGGTCTGTTCTTTGATACGTTGGTCCTATGACTATAAAGAGCTACAAAATATTTTTAGGGCAGTTACTGAAGCACCCTGCTCCTCTGAACTATAAATGTGTCTTTGTCTGACTTAAAGCTCTCCGTTGTAATAAGAAGCAGCCAAAGCATTCCAAAGTCTGTGTAACAACTATTTCCACTATGACATTGGATTGGAACAGCCTTTCCTTTCAATAGTCACATAGTTGCAAGTGTCTATAGATATTACTTTAAGCGAATATTTTGCCTCTATAACTGTGAACCACCAATAGCCCATTTTTCATTGGCAATGAAATCACTATTGCCTTCATACCTAACCCAGTCAGATAACTAATCTCAGATTCTCATCTGTAAGGTTTTGTACCTGTATCAAGCTTTGGTACCAAATTCTGTACCCAAGAGCATAAGCCAGGAAATTGGAAACCACTGTTGATGTGTGTAAGTCAGTCACTGTTGATGTGTGTAAGTCAGTCACTGGGAAGGTCGAAGGAGTGAAAATCAGGGAAGCTGCTTTTGCAAGAGATCAGAAGTACTGGGACCCCAGAAAACTGGCACTGGATGAGTTTAGATGCCTGTAACATTGCAGTAGATGATTCTAAAAGGTCGCTATAAAGTCACTGGCAACATTCCATAGCTATTTGCCACTGTAAAATAGAAGCTTCTTCTCTTCTACCTCCCAAACCTCACTGAGAACTTCTCAGTGGCTGAATCTACATAGAACCCTGCTGGCAAGGAAGTCTGGGGCTTTCTACCCCTGTGACATGGAGAAGTGCTTAGAAGGGGGAGATGACACTGAGTTTCAACAGAGAACATCTGACGTGATGATCATGGAGAGAAAAGAAAATCTCAAGAATTGGACTCGTTTTCAGAGTGTCTCAAACCAAATAAACTAATCACAATCAAATATAAATTCAATTCTACCAATTCTAGATAAATGAATTGGGGTACTGTTCTTTATCTTTAAACTTTCATTTCCTCCTCCACCATTGGAGTTAAGTGTGATGAATTTTCTTAATTTAGTTGAGAGGATTTAATATCATACAAAGTACCTAAAAACAAATGTAAGCAATTATTGAATAATATAATATTTCTTTTGTTTATATGAATGTTTTACATCTAAATGCATTTCTGTGTATGTTATGTTTTGTATCTTAATAAAAAAAAGGCACAATTTTAGAGCTAGGAATAACTTTATTTAAATGATAAAGGCAGAAAATTAATATACAAATCAGAAAACTCTCGGTACAATGAGATTAAATATCATATCTATAACTCAGGCTATCTGCCTTGCAGTATCTCATCTTATTTACCAATATAGATTGGTGATGACATCTGCACTTTATTTTCGAGTTTATACACATTCCTGACTAAAGTAAAATCATTAATTTTGATGCTTTGCCTTAAAAAAATGATACCATATGGATCATGAAAACATGATTTATGTTAGTTTTAAAGCCAGAAATTAAGTAATCATTAACTTCGATAACTCTAATTCAAGATGTGATATTTATTCCAATTCAAATCTCTTAAGGGATTTATTCTAGAATTAAATGAGCAAGTCACATAGTATTTTCAGGGTGTGTTATTGAAATCAAGATTGATAAATAAAATGATATATTTTCTACCTCTATAAAGAAGGCTTTATCTGTTGTTAAATGGTGTGCTTTATTGGTAAACTTCCCATTTTACTACCCATCTGATAGTTTGAATTAGTCATCATTGAGTTGTAAGCATGACTACATATTTTATAAACTCACGTATATTTTTCTTGTGTTTAAAGTTTATCTAAATATAGTAAAGTCTAGAATAAAAAATGAGTAAATGTGTGCATGCAACTAATTGCATAATAAACTTTTATAGTCAGCTCTTTAATTATTTCCTTTTCCTATTTTAAGCTGATTATCTCTAGTTATATAGTACAGATGTTAATTAGGGAAACTATTTTTTACCATAATAATTTTTTTCTTTTTAAGAAAGAGGCAGCAAAATACGAAAGACATTATTGTTTCTGAAGGTAACATTCTGAATGGTGATGTTACGTACTGATGTATGAATTACACTTTACCATTCTGCCTCACTAATGTATTCTTTCTCCAATGACATCACACCAGAATATGTATTAGAAACAATTTGTCAATATGAAATGCCAAGTTGTACAGAGACAAAGATGTAACTCTAGTTGGTTTGTCCCAGGGTCTAATACAATATCTAAAATTTATGTCATCACCCTCTTAGGGAAGAATAGTACACCTGACAGACAGAACTCTTCATGTTAAGACAACAGCCATCTCTAAGAAGGTCAGAATCTCTGTCCTTATACAAACATATGTAGAAAATTAATAAATATAGATCTGTCCTAAAAATAAAGGACGGATCATTTGGCATTGGCAATAACTTTTCTAATGGCTCCAAGTCGATTGCATGTTGTTTCTCTAATTAGTCCATGTGCTCCAGAATTAAAGATACCATTGTGTTTACTCCTTAGAGAGCCATTCTTGAGCCAAAGTAGAGGTCATACATACCGTGGTAATGTAATTGGAACAATATGCATTGTGCTTATCTCTAGCTCATTACCCTCATTAGTTTAAAACTAACACTAACAAAAAAAACAAACAAAAAAAAAGGCAGCCCCCAAGTTGGAGGAAGGTGGAGATAATGATAAATGGGCCTTTTGAAGAGGTGCTTCAAAACAGGGAGTGGCAATTCTATCCCATCACCTAAGCAATGATAGAGGTTGTCAAGGTCATGGCCCCAATTGCCTCAAAAGATAAGTTTGAGGAACTTAACATATGAAATGTTTACTTTTTGCTTACATAAAGTCCAATGGCCCATCCTGTTCCTATGCCATATGGGGAATATGTCTCATTATAGCTTTGGGCCACTTTGATGGCTGTTTGATTTCAGACCTCAAACCTCAGCAAAAATAAGAAATAAATTTGATTCTCTTTCTCCCTCCCTTCTATGATGTGGGAGGTATAACACTTTCTCCCTCAGTCTCAAAAGTCAACCCTCTCTGCTCTCTTCACAGTCTTATAAATCAACTAGCTCAAGAACCCACTCTTTTTCATGGTCACTTATTATCAATCATGTTTTGCAGATTTGGACAGCAAATTTATCTCAAAAATTGTGGGCATTTCTTAGGGAATTTGCTACAATTGCTACAGAAATTGAATGCTTACTAAATTTATAGCATAGCCTAAAACTTTTATTTTACATTTCTTGAAAGCACTAATTTCTGCTGCATTAAGAGCAGATTTTCCAAAAAAGAGACTCTTGGTGATGTTCAAAATGTTC
>NW_011888875.1:953850-958969 GCF_000151845.1 Pteropus vampyrus
ATAGTTTGAATTAGTCATCATTGAGTTGTAAGCATGACTACATATTTTATAAACTCACGTATATTTTTCTTGTGTTTAAAGTTTATCTAAATATAGTAAAGTCTAGAATAAAAAATGAGTAAATGTGTGCATGCAACTAATTGCATAATAAACTTTTATAGTCAGCTCTTTAATTATTTCCTTTTCCTATTTTAAGCTGATTATCTCTAGTTATATAGTACAGATGTTAATTAGGGAAACTATTTTTTACCATAATAATTTTTTTCTTTTTAAGAAAGAGGCAGCAAAATACGAAAGACATTATTGTTTCTGAAGGTAACATTCTGAATGGTGATGTTACGTACTGATGTATGAATTACACTTTACCATTCTGCCTCACTAATGTATTCTTTCTCCAATGACATCACACCAGAATATGTATTAGAAACAATTTGTCAATATGAAATGCCAAGTTGTACAGAGACAAAGATGTAACTCTAGTTGGTTTGTCCCAGGGTCTAATACAATATCTAAAATTTATGTCATCACCCTCTTAGGGAAGAATAGTACACCTGACAGACAGAACTCTTCATGTTAAGACAACAGCCATCTCTAAGAAGGTCAGAATCTCTGTCCTTATACAAACATATGTAGAAAATTAATAAATATAGATCTGTCCTAAAAATAAAGGACGGATCATTTGGCATTGGCAATAACTTTTCTAATGGCTCCAAGTCGATTGCATGTTGTTTCTCTAATTAGTCCATGTGCTCCAGAATTAAAGATACCATTGTGTTTACTCCTTAGAGAGCCATTCTTGAGCCAAAGTAGAGGTCATACATACCGTGGTAATGTAATTGGAACAATATGCATTGTGCTTATCTCTAGCTCATTACCCTCATTAGTTTAAAACTAACACTAACAAAAAAAACAAACAAAAAAAAAGGCAGCCCCCAAGTTGGAGGAAGGTGGAGATAATGATAAATGGGCCTTTTGAAGAGGTGCTTCAAAACAGGGAGTGGCAATTCTATCCCATCACCTAAGCAATGATAGAGGTTGTCAAGGTCATGGCCCCAATTGCCTCAAAAGATAAGTTTGAGGAACTTAACATATGAAATGTTTACTTTTTGCTTACATAAAGTCCAATGGCCCATCCTGTTCCTATGCCATATGGGGAATATGTCTCATTATAGCTTTGGGCCACTTTGATGGCTGTTTGATTTCAGACCTCAAACCTCAGCAAAAATAAGAAATAAATTTGATTCTCTTTCTCCCTCCCTTCTATGATGTGGGAGGTATAACACTTTCTCCCTCAGTCTCAAAAGTCAACCCTCTCTGCTCTCTTCACAGTCTTATAAATCAACTAGCTCAAGAACCCACTCTTTTTCATGGTCACTTATTATCAATCATGTTTTGCAGATTTGGACAGCAAATTTATCTCAAAAATTGTGGGCATTTCTTAGGGAATTTGCTACAATTGCTACAGAAATTGAATGCTTACTAAATTTATAGCATAGCCTAAAACTTTTATTTTACATTTCTTGAAAGCACTAATTTCTGCTGCATTAAGAGCAGATTTTCCAAAAAAGAGACTCTTGGTGATGTTCAAAATGTTCCCCATTTGCTTTATTTTGGCCTCTTGTAGCTCAATGCAGGCTAATTACACAGGGAAGATTATTATGGAAGGCGTACAGTTTGGAAATGTTCATTTTATAAAGACCTCCCCTGAATAACTGACATTTAATTCTCAGTTTATCTCCATTATCTTGGAATTAGTCAATCACTTTCACTAGATGGTGAATTCCTTAAGGGCAGGAATCATATTCTCTTTATCTTCATATGACCCCACAGAACTTAACAGTGTTCCATAGAACTAATAGAAATTAGGTAAAAATTATAGAAATAATTAGAAAAATAATTACCCAACTGTTGATTGTCTTTGTGTCTCTTGCACTCATAGACACCTAGTAGCATAGTGTGTGACAGAAAATAAGTGTTTCCATCGTTGAAAGCAGAGGTCTTGTCTGTATTATCTACTGTTTTCCTTTTTACTCCTATTGGTGACTGGCATATAGTAAACTTTCAGTGGTTGAATAAATAAATAAAAGAAAAAGGTTCATTATTGAATAAAGGTGTTAATTAAAACCATTTTATTTTGGTCAAAGAAGGTATTAACACTGCACCTAGCTATTTGCATTTCTTACACAGTATCTTGATCTATATTTATTTATAAAATTAAAATGACATATCATTTTAAAGATTTGTATAATTATTCTAAACAAATTTTTAGAAAAATTTATAACTATTGATATATGATCTTTCTGCTTCTCTTTTGGTTTCTATTTAAGGAGAAATGACTTCTGAATTTTTGTTTGCTTATTTTATACCTAAAGACATTGAGACGTAAAACAAAAGTATTGGGCTTAGTCATTTCTTAACAGGAATAAGAAACACTCAGTCTTCCTTACTAGAGTAATAGAGAACATGTCCAAGAATATAATTAAGCAGTTTTCACAAATCAGATCTTGCACTAACAAATATAATATACAAAATCAAATATTGTACACTATTTTAATCATTTTGCACATAAAATCTAGAGTACAAGAAATTTCTGAAACTTCCTCTGGCTCTGTTTCCAGGCTTCCAAACCCATTTCTTGACTCTGTCTTGACAATTCCATGGATGAGTCACTTGGTCCCCTGTTCTGATAACCCAGGTCCTCCCATTGGGCATTGCATTTTTAGCATTGCCTAGTTGGTCTACACATGACACAACCCAACACCCAGCCAGAACCTTGCATGAGTAGGAACTCAGTAAATGTCTTTTACTTAAATTGAGACATTGTGATTACTAGATCGTTAATGATACAGAGTAATTTCTATTTTTCTTCTTTTCCTTCTTGCCCATACTCTATATAGGGAAGAATCAAAGAAGGTTACTCATTCCATATTTTTTTAAAGATAATTATGTGTGTGTGTGTGTATATATGTGTGTGTGTGTGTGTACACACACACACACACACATATATTCATTCAAGGATCACATGTTTTTTAAAGGGGAAAGCAGTTGCTTTGATTTAGTTGATAGGAAAAGAGAAAAGATCACACATTTTAAGACTATAAAATAAAATGAAAGAGGGGAAACCAGTTCCCTTTTCATCATTCAGAGATTTAAAAAAGTATAATGTTTCATATTATAATGAATAACAGAATTGATCTCAAGTGATATTAAAATGGTTTAGATTTCAAGGATACAAAATAGTTCTCAAATTATTTTTCTTCTGGTCCTGTCAATCAACTGATGCCCAGTGTATCCCTCCATAGTCAATTTTTAAAATCAGGATGATAAGCAAGTGTAGATCTAGAACTTTCTCTCTCTAACCTTGTTATTTACCCAGTCCCGGATCCTGTAAATCTTACCCCTTAATGTCTCTTAAGCCTTTTCCTGCCACTGCCTTATCTCAGACCCTTATCACATTTCAGTTAATTCCTAACTCTTCTCTCTGAATCCAGTTTCATTTCTGGAATCTCAGCCTCCAATTTATATCTCAAATAATTTGTCTAGAATCAGAATAAACCACAACACTCTTCTACTTAAAGTTTCTCAGCATCTCCAAGGAAACTGTATAGTGAGTCCCCTGGTAAGATGTTATGTTAGAGGAGAGTCTATAAGCCCCAGATATTGGTATTGGTTGAGGCTCTGTGGGCAGAAAAAGCATACTAATTGTTACTATGCATCAAACACTAGAGCAATAACAACAACAACAAAAAAAATGCTGTGCCCAAAGACAGGAAATTAGTTAAATAAATTGGGTACATCCCAAAGATAGGATAATATGCTGCCATTCAAAATTACTTCAAAGATGAGTATTTAATGATCTATGGAAGTATTCTTAAGATTGTTTTGAGAAAAAATCAGGTTATTACATCAAATTATTTCTAAATTGAATTTATGAGCTTGAGAGTACTCTACTTGTTAATAGGTTATACATTTAGAAGAGGAGAAAATTTTCCGAATTGAGCAACTAGGTCATTAGAACTGCTATTTTGTTAAGAAAGAAGGGAAAGGAGGAGAAAGTTTCTAAGGAAAATGTTAAGTTCCATTACAAAACCACTGACATTTTTTTAAACACTTTGAAGTAGGTCACAGAGAGACCACAACTACAATATTCTCTTTTAAAGCAATTGTGTCATTCAACGGGCTAAAGCCACTAGCATCTTTCAGTTATAGAAGCTGGATGGAGTTCAGGCTGCCTAGACCAGGTGGTCTGGATCCCAGTCAACCGCCCTAGGTCAAGTCCAAGCTCTGCAGCTTCTCAGCTTCTTAACCGTGGGCTATTTCTACTTCATTAACCAGGCTGCGCCTCATCATCCTCATGTACACAATGCAGATAATGATAGTACCTACTCAGAGAATTGCTGACGCAAAGCAAAATTAGTTGCCTACATTCTCAGTGGGTGTTTATGCCCCTCTGTGGGGTCATGTGGCAATGTCTGGATACGATTTGGGTTGTCATAAATGGGGTGGAGCATGCTACTGGAATTTCATGGGTAGAGACCAAGGAAGCTGGCCCATCAATGCACAAGACAGTCTCCTTGACTCCATCCAATGTCAATAGAGCCAACACTGAGAAATCCTGGCTTAGACAGAACCAGTCATACAATGAGCTCACACAATGATAGTTATTCTTAACATGTTCTCAGCCCTTGTACTTCTGGATTTTTTTCCCCTCTGCTGACATTATCAAAACAATTCTTATGATGTGAGTGCCCTCTTTGAGCCATTCTTCTTTTGTTCAGCAAAAAATTGCATTCTTTTTCCTGCAAGTAAAGTATGCTCGCTCACTGTCGCTTCGCAGGGAGAAAACACAAAACCCCATCTTGTCACTATGTGCGGCTCAGAGTCCAGGGTCTGTAGGTAACATTCAAACCTACACATCAGTCCTACCCAGATGTGGCACTGATTGGTCTGCCTCCACCGACCACATGTCCCAAGCCTGAAGCCTAACTCAGCATTTCTCAAATATGAGGAGAGACTAGCTTTGCTTGCTTGTTTGTTAGTTTTTTCCCTAATCCATCATGGACTGATATTTTAAATTTTAATTTAAATGAATTACTGGAAAAATTAAAATGAAAAAAAA
>NW_011888875.1:960326-962567 GCF_000151845.1 Pteropus vampyrus
TGAAATTGTAAGAAGAAGGAGAAATCTTGCAAGATAAATTTGATCTAGACACAGAGAATCCTTTAAATGCTTTTTCTGTTAAAAAAAAAAAAAGTTAATTTTTTTTTTTTTTTACTCAAAACCTAGAATTTTCTGGAATTGATATTTTGGTCACCACATTAAATTATGTTTATCTGAAAGTGAATAATGAGTTGAAGAATGCCTAAATAACTGACTTCTCAGGTGTACATAGCGTCAATATTAAATTTTTTAGTTTTCAGATTCATTGTTTAATTGGGTGACATTAAAAGGGTCAGATGTGTTTAACTACATAGAGATAGTGGGATCTTTTCCCAGTTTAAGATTTAGTCTGGGTTTGTTATTTCCCAATAATTCACTTTAGGATTGACTTCCAAAAAGCTGCATTTGAATGGGTTGAGGTATCAGATATATAGCAAATTTCATTTATTCTTCAGATTGTGTCCATGAACTGATATCAAATATAGGTTCCTAAGAGCAAACTCTGCAAAAGATACTACTCATATTGTTGTTTCCCACCATAAACACAAGAATCTTAATTCTAATATACAGAATTCACCAAGACCATGACTATATCATGAATAACGGGATCCATTGAAAATGACCAAACTCACATTCTATGAAAACCCTAAGAAGTTTAATAAATGTAGTTGGGCAGCATGCTGACATCTTAAAATATTGACCAATGTATCGCTGATTGTTGCTATTTCCTCTACCCCTCAGCACTTCCTACATTCAGACAGGTAGACCTTCTGCATGCTTGCCTCCCAGGAGGGAAGCCATAGCAGAAACCTGGGGAATCAGAAAAGCCATTCCTGGTTTCAGAAGCTTCAAGCTCAGAGAAAAGGCACAAACAGTAGAGCATCTTCTGCTCTACGTTCTCCTCTCCTCTCTTATTGCGAACTAAAAAAACAACAAACAAACAAACAAACTTCCTAATCCTTGAGAATAGGAGAGACACAGAAGGACAGCAACGAGATGCTCCTTGGTTTCCAGGGAAGGACATGGACTCTGCCATTCTCCCCACTCCCCAGATTTCAGGAGCAGAAAGGCCTCACATGGCCATTTCCAGGGAGGTTTGAGGATGCAGCAAGACTCCATGGTAATCATGGCTGTAGGACCATCTAAGCAGATGGGCCACTAGACAACAGGATGCCCGTGGCCCAGAATGGAGTGTGAACAGCTGAAAATCCCCAAGGGAGTCCTAGAAGTAGCCTCAGATCATGTCCAATACTGTAGCATGCCAAGGAAAGGTCCTGAAATAGCAGAGAGAGTAACAGAACTGAGGGACTTGAGTTGGGCTTGAGAGAGCGAGTCAGCAGCATCCTTGGATGGACATCTATGGACCAGACAGGACAAGAGAGCAGGGCAGATACTAGGGCAACAAGGGGAATGGAAAACCAGTTCCTTCTCCCACAGCAAAGTCCTCTTGGTATGTAGACACACATTTGGAGAAAAATAGGTAGAGATGATGAGATAAACTTGAATTGTCAGAGATTAATTTCCACTGCCTAATGGAATGGGGGCTCCAAGTAGACTTTTTAAAAAATTTAATGGAGGTATATTATAGAACATTAGAGTCTGTGATCTAAAACTCATACCTAGATCTTAAGAATATATTTTAGATCTTCTAAAATTAGTCTATAGGTCCTCTTCATGATGGAACATAGCACAACTTTTATTAGGGGTAAAGAAATCATGTTGGTTGAGTCTGGATCCTATTCAAAGTGCCCTGGGGTGTTCTTGTCACACATGACATGGTTTGGGATAGCCATATCTAATTTTGAGCCTGTGTTACTAAATCTTCGTAAATATATTTATATATATTTAAATACATCATCTAAGGGCTGAATCTTTGCCAGTTGATTCAATGGAAGGCTTTCTTTCAACCAAAATTCTATGCAAAGTTCTGTCTCTGGCTGTGTTTCCTCATTGCATTTGTCTCTGATCTCAGGCTTCTGTGTCTGCCAGCAGCTTCATTCAAGTCTCTTTGTAGGAACCAGTGCATTCTCTCTCTGGCAGCTGTGTGCTCTCTGTAGGATCATCAGTCTTCTGCAGGCTGTGGTGATAGGACGGATTTTTAAACTCTTTTGGCACAAAGAGTCACTTCCTGCTTCGAGACAAAGATGAAAGTGAAACCCACACTGTGCAGAACGTGGACACCGTGACACTTCCTGCACAGCACGGTCCAGCTCCCACCACCCCGCCATGCTTATTGAGAAC
>NW_011888875.1:963982-966440 GCF_000151845.1 Pteropus vampyrus
ATTTTGATGTTTTAAAATATTACATCAAAATATTATTTATTTTGATGACTGAGTTTTCTGGCACCTTCTTAAATTCTGCAGCTGCATTAGTTTCCTGGGGCTGCTATAACAAATCACCACAAAGTGGGCACCTTAGAACAATAGAAACTTATTCTCTCACTGTTCTGGAGGCCAAAATCATAGTGTCAACAGGGCCACACTCCCTCTGAAACCTGAGGGGAGAATGCTTATTGCTTCCTTCAGTTTCCGGTGGCTGCAGACGCTCCTTAGCTTATGGCAGCATAACTCTGATCTCTGGCGATCTTCACATGGCATTCTTCTCTGTGTCTCTGCGTGCCACATGGCCCACTGCCTTTCTCTGATAAGGACACTTGCCATTGGATTTAGGGCCCACCCTAAATCCAAGATGGTTTCATCTGGAGATTCTTCATTACATTTGCAAAGAGGCTTTATCCAAATAAAGCCTTTATCACATTCACAGGTTCCAAGGGTTAGAACTTGGACGTAAATTTGGGAGGCCACTATTTGGCTCTCTTTGGCACCCAAGGCAAGTGCTTCATTTGCCTCAACCTCGTCTCAGCCCTGCCCCAAAGATGTGTGTCCCTAATGGGTTCTATCTCATTAGAGAGTCACAGCTGGTCCTTTTAGGTAGTGTGGGATGAGTACATGGGACAAGGTAAAAGAGTAAACAGCACACATGAAAGGGTGGGGACGTTCTGTACCCCATTCCACCCACACAGAAAGAGTATGGTCAGGAAAAGAGAAATGACATTTTTCTACACTGAGGTTTTTAATAACCTCAATGAAAGTAAGTTGTAGAGAAGTCAACAAACTTCTGTCATTACAATAATATACCTTTGGGTTTTCTTTCACATAATTTTTCCCTTGTCTTATTTTCTTTCAATATTTACTTCATTTATATGTCTATATACACACAAAACTATTGATTTTTTTAAAACCACAGCTGCATGGCTGTTGTAAATTGAAATTCTTAGAGCATGATCTTCTTCCTATGATCGTGGGAAAGATCAAGCTACTTTAAAAACACACATCCGAGCACACTTCTTGAAGCCATATGGAGATTTTATCCATGCAAATAGAAGCTTGGTTTTCTCCCAATTTCTCACAAGGCACTCATGAGCATCAGAGAGATCTTTGCCCCTAAGTAGGACTGTTAGGATGACCACCTCTAATAAAATCTCGCCATCCCTTGCATCGACTTTAAATATGTGCACCCCTCATCACCACTGCCATGGTATCAGGGAGCTATAAAATGTGAAAAAAGATCACAATCAGTTGTTACTTTTTTTTTTACATGAAATATAATTATGTTTAGAAGAATGTGTATTTGAATTTCTGCAATGTTAGACAAGCCGTGAGTGCTATCTCAAAAAAAGTACACAAATTCAGTGTTTGGGTATACTTCTCATATTTAATACATTTAAAAATTGGCATCATCTGAGCAAATTATTTGCAGATTGCTAGACAAGATGAATAATCTGACACCATATGGAGACTATTTATGAACCACAGCAATTTCCACACTGTTGATCATGTGTAAGATAAACAATGTAACTGAAGTGAATTATTACTTTTCCATTATTTTCTCGGTATATTGTATGTAATGTTTAGATTAAGAGAAGTGGTTTTGAGAGATTCTCTTATACATGTCTCACTATTCATCGGTTAAGAGGGAATTATTTGTATTTGCTATTTTGTGACTTTAACACAAAACACGTTTTCCTCCACCTTTGTGCTAACTGATATTTCATTTAAAAAGGGTTAAATATCAGACTGTTCAGTAAACAGCCACTCTTGCTTATGTGATATGAGTCTTAGAGAACTCGTCATGAAGGAAGAGGAGGTGGAGTAGAGGGTATGTGATACTGGGTCGATGGTGGTTAGCAGTCACAGAAAATAGGAATTCTGATTTCGTCTGCAATCTTTCACTCAGATGCCTCCCCCGACCTAGGTCCTCATGAGGTTATGGATGGGAGAAGAGGGTGTCACTGAACATTGAAAGAGCTTTTAACCTGTTGGGAACATCCCAACAGGTGCTAGCTATTAAACCACCTAAATCTCTTTTGAATCTTTTTTCCTTCTACAGCGCCCATGTGACATTCTAGCCTGCCCTTGATTGTTTTAATACCATCCTAGCCGCTCTCCACTGTGTTAACCTCCTTGAACCCAGCTTTCACACACTGCCAGAAATATTTTTTCAAAGATGTAAATCTGACCGTGTGATACCACAGATCAAAATGTTTCAATAGTCCCCTACGGAATAAATTTCTAATCCCATAGCAGAACACACAGGGCCATTCATGGTCTGACTTAACCCACCTTTCTGATCTGTCTCCTACTGTACTAGACACATTGAATAGTCAACCAGTCAGTAGTAAAGGGGAACCATAACAGCAATGAGAAGTGAGAAGGAAGAGCCATCCTCTAAACCCTGAAC
>NW_011888875.1:966490-968550 GCF_000151845.1 Pteropus vampyrus
ATCTTTTTTCCTTCTACAGCGCCCATGTGACATTCTAGCCCGCCCTTGATTGTTTTAATACCATCCTAGCTGCTCTCCACTGTGTTAACCTCCTTGAACCCAGCTTTCACACACTGCCAGAAATATTTTTTCAAAGATGTAAATCTGACCGTGTGATACCACAGATCAAAATGTTTCAATAGTCCCCTACGGAATAAATTTCTAATCCCATAGCAGAACACACAGGGCCATTCATGGTCTGACTTAACCCACCTTTCTGATCTGTCTCCTACTGTACTAGACACATTGAATAGTCAACCAGTCAGTAGTAAAGGGGAACCATAACAGCAATGAGAAGTGAGAAGGAAGAGCCATCCTCTAAACCCTGAACGGAAGAACAGCAGCATGTACATAAGTGCTTTAGGTGAGCTGAGGGGGGTTGGGGAGCAGCACTCCGTAGAGGCAGGTCTCGGTCAAGTCTGGAGGTTTTCATAACAAACAATTCATCTTTCAGAGACTTATCCCATACTTTAATGTCACGCAAATGTTTCATTGCTTTTCTTAACCATATATTTTTAAAAGATCCTGGTGTCAAATTGCTCTTTGATAGGAAACAAAAATTCAATATTGATTGAGCTCCGATAAGTTGCAGGTACTAACATAGGATGAATTGAGGTATAGTCCCTATGCTTAAAGATCTCACCATTAGGACCTTTAAAAATTTCAGAATTTCAATGAGAAATTCACTTACTACAGGAAATTGTGGCTCAGTATCTCCTCTCATTCTCATACAACCAAAATCCTGACCAAGGTGAGAGAGGTATATGTGGGGAAGGGCAGTATTGAATATGATGAAAAAGAACATGTTCTGTAGAGAACGTTTAATGAATGAGGCTTGGAGAGCAGAAAACAAAAAGTTAGGCATTTCTGGCACATGGATAAGAGACAGAAGTATAGAGCAGGCGATCAATGTTAGTCTCAGTAAGGAAGTGCTGGCAGGCAGCAAGCATCATCATTTTTACCACTTGGAGCTGTGGGGGAGGAAGATATTTTTCTCTACCCTTCTAGGTTCCTTAGGGATGAGTAACAATTAATCTGTATGAGACAGATTAATAAGAGAAAATGACCCAATTTAATCATATACGTACATATGGGAACCACACATAGTTGGAGAGTCAGAGACCCTACACACGTGAGAGGTTCAGGGACAGAAAGAGAAAATGAGGTACATATGGCATTCTGAGCTAAGCATGAGGTAAGGAATCTTGGGGCTTCAAAGGGGAGGAAGGTCATTGCAGGCTGATAAGAAGAACAGATGTTCAGTAACGAGCAGATTACCTGCCATACAGATAGGTCAAAAAGATTATCTTTGGTAATCTCTTATTATGGGCAAGGCCCCTAAGTTAAATTTTTCTTCATAGTTAAGGAGGGGAGAGAAATTTTTCTTGAGTCCGCAGGGTCTTGGTTGTCTTTAGCTCGAAATAATCTGCACACCATATCTTGGGGTGACTTGTTCTGAACCCCTAAAGAGCCCTTCTTCACATGAGTTTCTACTTAGAGTGAGAGTTTGAAATGTTTAATTAGTCCTACATCTCTGAAACACTTAAGTCAGACTCAGCTGATCCTCGCCAGGTCTGCCTGGGTACATAAGAGATGAGGGACAACTTAAAAGCTGACACTGGAGTGTTCTGACTCTCCATGCATGTTTTTAAGTGAATATTTTTTCTTATGTAGTGCATTAAGAGTCAGATGGTGCAGTTAGTTGTCAACTAGTGCTGTGTGATAACCTACCTCCAATGTCAGTGGCTGGCGACACAGCATTTACTTTTCTTGATTTCAGGCCTGGAGACTGGCTGAAGTGGCTTTGCTTTGGGCTTGGGCGTTGACCTCAGCTCAGGTTCACATCTGTCCCACTTGTCTCATTCTGAGAACCACCCTAGAGAACCAGTAGCTAGCAGGGGCATGCTCTTCTCACAGTGATCTTGGGGGCACTCAAGTGAGAAACACTGCACGACTTACTTAATACCTACATCCACATAACATTTGCTCACATTCCATTGACCAAAGCAAGACAGAGTCAG
>NW_011888875.1:972070-973624 GCF_000151845.1 Pteropus vampyrus
AGAGATTCTATCTTCCAGATCTCAGCTTCGTTTCCATTTTGAATCTCCTTCCAGCAGGATGGCAGGAAACAGATCCCTCCTCCTCGGAGTTAGTGCTGGGTGACTATATATGTTCTGGTTTGCCTGGAACGGTCTTGGCTTATGCTGGTTATCTCAGCATAATTATAAGTACTCTCAAATGTGTCTTGGTGACCATGTGTGGTGACATTGGTAAATCACCTTCTCAATTACCTTCCCAATCCCCAAGTCATTTCGAAGTTCCTAGAAGCTTACATACTTTGGTATAGGTAGAGGGGACAGGGGTCTGATCATTAAATTAGCCAGGTTTCTTCAGAAACGCCCATAATATTGACCTGTGTAAACAATCAGGTCTGAGGGCTGGGACTTTCTGACACCTCTCTGCCATGCTTGGGGAGTGACGCCTTTCCAAATCTGTCATGTTTCAATCCAGAGATGCTGACATTCCCCTCTAGGGTCTGGATGCTTCTCTGATACAGTGCCAGAAAGTCGAACTCTTGTCCATGTGGGAGGCAGACTAAGATGGCATCCTGATACTCATGCTCAGCTCAACTGTGGGACAGACTTAGTGACATACTTCTAATAGATATAATGCAGCGAAAGCGATAGGATGTCGCTTCCAATATTAGGTTACGGAAAGACCCTGGCTTCGATCTTCACCCTCCCTTGCTTTCTGGCTTCATTGCTAATGGAAGCCAGCTGCCATGCCGTGAACTTCCCTAAGGAAAGATCTACGTGACAAGGAACCACCAGCGAAGATCTGAGGCCCCTTCAGTCTAACAGTCCACAGGGTGCTCACTCCTTCCAGTAATCATGTGAGTGAACTTGGAAGCAAATTATCCCCCAGTCAAGACATAAGGTGATTGAAGGCTTGTGAGAGACCCTGAGCAGAGGATCCACTTTAGGTGAATTTAGATACTAACCCATAGAAACTGTGAGACAATAAATCTTTGTTGGTTTAAGGTGATATATTTTGGGGTAGTTTATTACATAGCAATATGTAACTAAGATAGCCCTTTCCACTCTGGGACTCTACATACCTGTCTTGGATCTTATCGATGCCAGGAATTAGGGAGCAAATCATCCCTTATAACGACAATTTTTTTTTTTGTATTCCAAACTTTGATGTCTGGGGCCTGGCTGACCCTATAGAGACTTCCTTTTCTAGGATAAGCCAATAACCTAGAGAGAGTAAACAATTCACCAGCAAGTGTGCTTTCCAAATACAAACCAACCAATCCAGAGCCCATGTCTCAGCCACCTAATCCATCAGACTCTCACATTAAAGGCCACTGTCCACCTGCCCTAGCCACCTCAGGGCCAGGCACCAGACAAGCAGGGACAGCCCTCAAGAAAATTATTCCAACCAGCCAATACTAAGCCTGCCTACCCTGCCTTTCTTCTTTACAAAGATCACCATAAAGATTCTTATCCATTTCGCCTCATTCCCTCTGTCTCCCAACTGACCCTGGAGCTTCCCCAGGTAGCCCCTCAGGTGTGGTGTGCTGTTGAGAAGTGTAAATAACTAACTGACTT
>NW_011888875.1:973674-989312 GCF_000151845.1 Pteropus vampyrus
TCACCAGCAAGTGTGCTTTCCAAATACAAACCAACCAATCCAGAGCCCATGTCTCAGCCACCTAATCCATCAGACTCTCACATTAAAGGCCACTGTCCACCTGCCCTAGCCACCTCAGGGCCAGGCACCAGACAAGCAGGGACAGCCCTCAAGAAAATTATTCCAACCAGCCAATACTAAGCCTGCCTACCCTGCCTTTCTTCTTTACAAAGATCACCATAAAGATTCTTATCCATTTCGCCTCATTCCCTCTGTCTCCCAACTGACCCTGGAGCTTCCCCAGGTAGCCCCTCAGGTGTGGTGTGCTGTTGAGAAGTGTAAATAACTAACTGACTTTTCAATGGCAGGGGTGTTCTGATCTATTGGCCTTGCTATACCTCACATTTTCTATTAGTTCTCTAATATTTTAAAACACTCCTCCTTTCTCCTTCCCTCTAATCAGGGGCATCTCTTATAGTTTTGTAGGTTTAAAGGAAGCTCTTCTTTCCCCCCTGCTTCTGTTCAAACTTTTTGTCTAAATACCATACTCCTCTTGTTTACTTAACCCAACCACTAAATGTTAGAGACCATAGATCTTTCTTGCTCTCAGCCCTGTATATGGTCCTAATCTTTGAATGTAAAGGAGGAAAAAAAGGAATACTCGGTGAAAAATACAGAGGTTCATACCACAAAATATTCTGCTGCAGCTGTGCATCGCTTTCAGGAATGCAAAGCTTTTCCAAAGACAGTTCTAAAAAGAGAGGACCCCGGGAAAGAACTGTACATAAGACAAATCTTTAAGGTTCGTAAGGAAGAAAATAAAGGCTTACGGGAAGCTGGCTGTCGCTGAAGAGTGATCTTAAGGATTTATATGACAAAGAGAACCATCAAAAGTTCAGTAAATGGATCAAAATGCACAAAAATGTGATTTCTACATGTAGACCATTGTTTAAAAGAACTAGTTTCTCCTATGCTCCAGCTCTAGGAAGAAGTCTGATTAAAAGTAAATTCTGCCACTAATGGTGACTTCTGAATACCAAAAGGTTTCTTTTTTTTTTTTTTTAATCCTCTGGGTATAAAATTAGAAGAAATACAAAAAGGTCTATTCTAAGTACGTGTATGATTTTCCATCCACACACACACACCCCAGGGTAAATTTATATTGAGTAGTTCATTTAATAGAAGCCTTCTTGAAAACCACAGCCCATATGGTAAGGTTTGTTTTACATGGGTCACTAATGTGGAAGGCTTTGATACCTTATGTTGAAAGTAGAGCAGTCAATTAATTCCATGAGTGTGAACTTGGCATCATATCCAATTTACCCTTAGGTGAAAGCTGCCAGCTTTCCAAATACTGGTTTCTAAATAAAATAAAATATTTAGTTCTCTGATTTGAAGTCAAAGCATATTGCTTTAATTCATGAAGGATGGACTAAAAAAAAAAAACAGTCTGTATATTTTTTCTCTTTTTGTTTCCCCTAAAGGAGTCCTGGGCAAAATTTGACTTCAAAAGAGTAGGAATTCTGCTTCCTAACCCTCTGCAGAGAGATGCGTGACTATCTTGCTCAGACCCTCTTTTAGTCAGGATAGGATGAGTTATGCTGCAGGAACAAACAATTCAACATCTTAGTGGCCCAAGGCAGAAAAGATTTATTCCTCCCTCATGCAATACATCCATCACGGACTGGCAGTAGTGTTCTATTCTGCATAATCTCTCAGTGATCAATGCTGATGATGGCACGGCCACATTCCAAATGTTTTGTCTACGCCAGAGAGAAAGAACATTCTGGAGGACCTTGAACCTACAATTAATGCCCAGGTCATCACCTCACTAGTCAATGCTAGTCTCATGACCCCACCAAAGAATGACAGGTCCAGAAATTCAATCTTTATCAGTCCAGAGAGGGAGGATAACTAGATTTGGGGAAGCTGTCTCAATGACTACCACAGGTCCCCTTAAGAAAACCGACTTGAACCACGCAAATGCACAGCAGGCTCTGCCGTCTGGCCTGTGCGGTGCATTCTATAGCTCTGCAAAGGGTCCAGGCCACTTTTTTTTAATCTTCATCAGTTAATTCTTATTTCCTCTTTCCTTCATTTTAGAATCCTCTCTTTAAACATTTTATTTTGGATGCTGCAGTCCATATGATCTAGAGATTTGCACATATGGGCGAACATTATAATAACCTGCAATTTTTTTTTTTAATTAGTAATAACATAAAGGCCACCCACTATCAATGTCATCAGAACATTTGGGGTGTGAGAGCACTATACAATTATCAGTACTTTTCGAAATCCCCTAGGTGAGCCAAATGTGCAAGAGATGTGAAGCCCTGTTCTGATGCCTTGAATTAATGGCTTCTGTCTCAGCATCAACATTTCAGAAGCCTTGAGTGTGAGAGGCCAAGTCCCTAAAGTCAGGTTTCACAAGTTTGAGCAAGAGGAGCTCTCCCTGCAGCCCCACACTGCATTCTCCTGCCGAGGATGATCAAATATACCAAACAGATTCGGTCAGCTGACACCTCTTGCCCTTCTTCCCATTGCCGTACTAAGCTGCCAGAAGACATTATTTATAGAAGTGAGATAAGAGAGTTAATTACTCGGTTTTAGAATTTTGAAGTCATCCTATTCCATTTAACTATTGTTGTATCAAATACCACCTCAAAATTTAGAAGTTTAAAATGACGACAATTATTTATTTTGCTGACAAATCTGCATATGACCCTGCTCTAGGTCGCATCGCCTGGAGTGGCTCACCTGAGGCTGTACTGGCTACAGCTACAGTAACTCTCACACATGGCTGGCAGTGTGGGCAGCCTCGAGAAGCAGGAAAAGGCAAGAAATGGATTTTCATTTCTAGACCTCCAGAAATGATTGTAGCCTCACAAAACTGGCATCGAACATCTGATCTCTAGACCTGTAAGATAATGTATGTTGTTTTAAGCCATTAAGTTTGGGCTAATTTGTTACAGCAGCAACAGGAAACTAATGCAGTGATTTACTTTTAATATTTTATAGTTGAACTTCAAAATAACTTGATTCTGGATTTCCCGTGTTTTGATACAATTTTTATTTTTAATTAGATAAATGTATATTCTGTATGAAAATGGACTAAATTGGGACAGGCTATGATTTTGCAGCATCTACACATAGTAAAACATTGAAAAGACTTGTAGAGAAAATTTAGACGTGTTTTATCTTGTTAAAATATCTGTCAAGTAAAAGCATTATGAATGGAAGTGAAAAGATAATACTCTTGAAAATATTTGGGCTGAAATACTTATAAAGTTCAATATGAAAGAAGTGCAAATTGATAATTCCTACTTTTAGCAACTTTGCCTGAATTACCAGATAGCTTAGCACTTGAAGGGAGAGAGTTTGTGAACTAACAATATTATGGTCTCGAATTGGTCACAATATTAAAGGTCTAATATTGGTCAGCATAAATGTGGTCAGAAAAGCGTCAATTGAATGCATCAATATTTACATATTTACTAGTCATAAAATACAACCTTAAAGAAGATGGTATGTAATTTTAGGAAGAAAATAAGACTGTTAAAATGAAAATTTTTTTTAAAAATGCCAGTAACATGTTACCAGCGAGAGAATTCCTAGAAAATCTGAATGAGATATGGAAATATGTCCATTCTACTCATGCTACTTTAAATCTTTCTATGATCAACATCAAATTTTCTTTTAATATAATGTATATGATTATATGTTACTTTTTCCCTGTGAATGATTTTATTTTTAAAAATAGCTTGTGAATAGGTCCACCAATATAATAAAATTAACTTGTAACTCAATAAATAACTTTGAAAAGTTATATGATTTAAATTTTCAGTACCACCTTTAACTCACAAAGTATCTGTTTGTGTCATAAATGATATGAACACACACTCATGATTAGTAATGACAATTTCTTATCTTTTTAAATTAGTAACCGAAGCCTGTCAGTTGGAATTGGTGTGATGCACACATAATGCATCATTCCATCCAACAAGCTGTAATATTCTGTCGCTTACAAGGGAAGTGTCACTTGCCAAAATGTATATTGTATATCTTACAGCTGGAGCAACTGAGCTACCAGGATATTTCCCCTCTATTCAAAAAAATCTCCAGTTCTTTTCCTCTTCCTAATTTCACCTGGACCAACACTCCACCTCTCAGTTCTCAGGGTTCAGAGTGTGAGAGGGCATCACAATCACCTGCCGTACTTGCAAAAATGCATTTCTCGGGCCTTACTGTGGAGGCTTTCGATTCAGTAAGTTTGGACTAGAACCAAGGAATCTGCATTACTCGTAGCTCCCTTCAATGATTCTGATGCAGTTCTATTGTTGGAGGACCACAATTTAAAGACGACAAAGTCAAGTGTTTACCCTTTCTCCACTTCCACACGGCTGTGAGAGTGATTCTTCCAACATCACAGTGGCACCTCACTGCCTGCTGAATTTAGCTTAACGTACTTGGTGGCGTATACAAGAACCTTTACCGAGGTGGCCCATGACTGGGTGTCTCCACCTCCTCTGCACTTCGTTCAGCCTCCATCTGCTGGGGTGCGTGGCCTGGTGGTAGACCGCTCGCACCTCCGCTGTGTATGCACACGGCCTTAAGTCCACCTGGGCTGTAGCAGAGCTTAGGAAGCTCCCGAGACTCTCACAACTTGGAGACTCCTGAAAAAACCCTGATCGTCTGCCTGAATATTGCTTGCTCCAGATGGGCCCTCGGGTGAACAGAGTTTCTGGCCCTACCTGTTGTCGCCGAGTTGCCCCTTTAACCGAGAGTTCTCTAAATCAAGTGAACCCCTTTCTGCAGGGACAGCTAATCTGGTGGGCTTTACAGCTGCCCTGCCTGCTGTGAATGAATGACCCCACAGACAGAACTGGGGAGAGAGCAACAGCCCTGGGATGTAGGCCACAAACTCAAGTTCTTACCCAAGCTGCAGGAGTTTTCATGAATAAACCCTGCTCGGTTTGTTGCCTGCTTTTGATCATATTCTAGAGTGCTGAAAAATGGTTAGTTTGGACCATTTCGTCCAGCATTACAGTTGCTTTGGGAGGCTCACAGCAGATCTTAACCCCATGAACCCGTTGGAACAGCTACACACACACACACACGTGCGCATGCACATGTACACGCACACTGCACGCCCTTGTCTCTACAGTACTATTGATCATCAGTGAAGCATGTGTTTGGAATAACGTGTGCCCTGCAGGACGGGCTGGGCCACACAGAAACACTCACCCTTCTTGCAACCACCAGACCCATTCGCGTGGTGGCTGGCCAGGGCGCGAAGCATCGTCTCCCCAGGCATCTCATTTTTCATTCCAAATTTCAAAGGCCCCTGGCCCCTCCACCACATTCTAATTAGTAGCACATTCTAAATGCCTGAGCTGACAAGTGCCTCCAGCTCACCTGTGAGTTTATGAGCACTGCAACTGTACCTGGTCAAAGAGCAACAGAACCCACTGCAATGCTTCCAGAGCTTCCAGGGTGCTTTAGAAATATTTTCCCTCCACAAAGTTTCATGTGCTCACACTGAAGACATTCTGGGGAAAGCGTCAACAACAACAAAAAGATAAAGAATTGTTTAGACATAAAAACAGTCAAATCTTTTTTAGGTATTGCCTAAGCGGATCTGATTAGCTCATGAGAATAACTCCAAACCCTCGCCAGAACATAACAGGTTTTCTACATAGATCTAGTTAGAAAGAAAGCAAAACTACATACAGTTGTTCCAAGGCTGGGAAATTCTATGCAGATCTGACAGCAGCTGTTTGCATGCCAAATAGTTCCAGCAATTTCTAATTAAATCCAGCTCAGGAGAAATTTTATGATCCATGTCACATGATTTCTATCTGTATCTGAGATGCTTTCTCGACCTGTTTCGAAAGCCCCTCCTGTGAAATTTGTCTATTTTCTTCATCTTAAAGGGCTAATTAATGCAGAAATAAAATATTTTATATTTGTGAGGTTGGAGCATTCCCAGGTGTAACCACCAAAGCTGTGAATAGGGGATCCCCAACTTTTTAATGCTAAGGAATGAGAAATTGGGGTGATTGGGATGAAAGCTCCTCGTGCACCCCGTTCCTGCGGCTCCACTGTAGGGTCTCTGCATTTAAGTGAATGTCATGCACGTTTGTGCTTTTGTGATTTTGGTTCATGATTCCCTAAGAATCCTAATTATAATAACATATTGGTACAACCTAATAAAGCACTGCCATGCAGATAATCTCATTTACAACTTAGAACGACCATGAAAAATAGACTGGGAAGATATTGTTATCTCCAGCTTAGAACTTAAAACACTGAAGCACTCAAAGACTAAATGATTTCTTGATCAATGTTAAGGTCACAGCCAGTAACTGGCAGAAAAGAGCTTGGCAGTCAACTTTCTAACTCCCAAACCGTGGCTTCTTCCACTTGGCCCACTCTCTCTATCACCTCATTAGCTGGACAGACATATCAAACTGTTTCTCAATTCAAAAGTACCATTTTGCCCAAAGAGTGCCTATTTATTCTGCAGGAAAATTATCCATATTCTTGATAACCTGTATATGATTCCAAATTACATTTTCCATCTCTCAACAGAAATATAGAGATGAACTCTACATGAGGCTGACTGAAATGGAAGCCCGAGACAGACCAGCATTAGTGAATACTAAGCATACTTAAAATTAAGAAGTATTCTTGCCTGAATTGGACAGGAGTTTCATTTCTCTGGGACACGATTCCCAAAAATCAACCTATAATAAACATTTGCAAAATCCTTGAGGCCAAAGACTGAAAAGAATTTATTTCATGCCGAAATAGAGGTCTGGCTGTGAATAAGATCAAGGTAAACAGAATAACAACCCATGGCCTTTTACACATTTATTCAGGCGATTAATGCTTGTTTCCATGTGATTCCACATTCCTAGACTATTGGTAAGTGTTTGAGGGGACTACGTCGTTATTAATGAGATCAACCCACATGAAAATATGTAATGGGACCAAATTTGATGGAGGCACTTGACTGCCGCCCTATTGGATTATTTTCTGAGTTTATTAGTCAGGATAATTAACACTAGTTGTTGCAACAGATAAACCCACAAATCAGTGACAGAACACCAAAAAGTCTATTTGTCACTCACACAAAATGTGATGTTGTGTGATCAGCTCTGGAAGGAGGGTTCAGGGACCTGAACTGCTCTCGAGGGATGTTTTCAGATGCCAGATCTAGACGTAGCACGCATCACTTGCATGCGCATTGCACTGGCTGGCGTCAGAGCCCCAACCCCACAGCAAGAGATTTTGAGGAATGTGGTCTTCTGTATTCTCATGCAAAGCAGCTGGCATGGGAAGCACCAAGCATCATTTCTGCCCACGCTGAAAGAGAAATTTCTATGCGACTGGGCTTTCTATGCAACCCAATCGTTCCAGAAGCACCAAATGTTCTAGTTTGGAGAAATAATCCAAGAGGAACTTTGTAACCCTGTCAACAGGAAGTTACTAACCTTAGAGGGCTTTCTCTGTTGAAGAGTTACTCTCAAAGGCTCAAGCTCCTACTGGGGGGAGGGAGGAGATGCACAGGGAGGAGAGTGTAATGAGGAGAAGGAGCTGGGGAAGGTTTAGCTATACAGCCCTATCATTTCAATGTCAATCCAATAAAAATTTTCTGCAAAATATATATATATATCCACATACATATCTATGTCTATCATATGTATATATGTATACACATATGTATGTACATAATTATATGTATATGTACATAAAGATAGAGATAGAGGTGTAGGTATAGATAGATATAGATAATATAGATGAAACAGAGAGAGAGATATAGACATAGAGACAGAGATGGATGATGATAGATGATAGATAGGTGACAGATAGATCTAGAGATACAGTTATAGATACAGATACATGTAATTAAATATTTTGCTGAGCTGACCAGGGCAAGCTTTGCCATATAATCTGATGACTGTCTTGGAATCATAATTGTTTAGGGAATTCTGGATTCCCACAAAGGGTTTTTGTTCTACAGCATCCAAATGCACTAAATGTTCCAAAAATCTCCCTCTCTGATAGTGTCATCTATGCCCTTTTGTAAAATAGTGACAGTGGGTACACCCACGTTCTTATGTCATATGCAGTTCTATATTTTTAACTGCTTTTCTCGGGATTGAATGAGAAAAGATTTCAGTGTGCAGATGCCTGATTCTACTCATCCCTCAGTCCTTCAGATGCTTTTCCTTGGTGTCTATGCAGTCGTCACTCTGTAGATGTTAGAATCCATTATCTTATGAATTCAGTTTTGTTTTTTTTTTAAACTTCATTCCTTATACAGTCACATTGTTTTGTCTTTTTTAAAAAGTCCTTTTCGAAGAAGACGCAGCTAGGCTTAGTCATCCATATCTTCCCTGTGTTAAACCTGTTTACAAAGAACTGAGACCTAAAATAATTTAACCTTCCAGAACGCATCTAAGGTGAAAGTGCAGATAAAACGCTGACACCGAATCCTGGTCGTACACGTTGTTTTGCAGTTTAGCTGCTCAACTTTTAAAATCCGGGTGCATCGGACTCTTTATAAATATAATATGCATTGAGATTTTAAAATAAATAAGACTGGTCAGTTCTCAGTACTTCCGTTCAGATGTTTACTATACATATTTCTTTCCCCAAGAGTGGAACGATGAATGTGAACCTATTAGAAACAGAATTTTAGTTTCTTATAACATGCAGTCCAGTCCACGTTGACACAGACAATATCAAATTTTCTCCCATCTCGAAAATGTTTCATGTTCTGTGGCATGTAAGCATGTCAAGAGACAATTTTCTGCCAATAGGAGAGTATTGCACATTTCATGTTCAAAGTAGAATTAGTTCTCTATGATGACAATGCTGTACCACTGGGAATTTTGAATTTATTGCAGATAAAATGAAAATGGTCACTGAAGTGGGTGGCTGTATCTATTTCCCCACTTTCCAGAGAGCACCTTTTTTGGCTTAGAAAAATATCTATTAGAAACCAAAGAACTCTATTAGGTCATTTAACCACTCATATATTTTCACATACTTTAGAGGTTATTGTATATTTTAAAGAAATAAAGGGAATTCTTATGAACAGCAGAAAGGAAATGATGTCCAATTTTTTTTCACAATTGTTTGATTTGACTTAGAATATATTAAGAATTAGCACAACAATGCAGGGCAGGGTAGCATTTTCTAAATCATTTGTATGGAACGCCTAATACCATTAGAAACAGGATCCCTGGTCAAAAACAGTTGGACTGCTCGAATAAATCGAATGAAATAAGTTCTTTTATTGAAGGACTTTTCAGAGCCCATAATAAACTAATGTACGTTGAGACTTTCCCAGATATATGGTCTACAAATGCTATATTTTCTAAACTTACTTGGCCACCATAAACCTTTTGTGGCAAAGCTCTATTGCATCTTGAGTCTATAGTATTCTACAGAACAGAGTTTGGGAAAGTTTTAGTAGAGACATTACAGTACCCTCTTGAATTTCCTAGAAAATTCATCCTCGGTATGTCTACACAGTATTGAAGAACCTCAGCAGCTAGATGGGAAAATAAATCAGAACCAAGTAGTTCAATGTGGAAGAGTTGCGTCCATACAGCAAAAATTTCTTTAGTTACTACAATGAAGTACCAGTGCCATCTAAAGGTAAGTACCTAATTATGAAAATAACCGAACTGAGGCATAAGTAAACTTTAAAAAGTAACAAAATGGCTATATGCAAACTAATGTATATCTCTCAGACACACCTGCCATTTATTCTTTTTGCAAATAATTAAAAAGTCCTCTACATAAATCAGGCTTTGGGCCAGTCACCAAGGGCATAGTCATGACAGACCCCAAATTCCCACCCACACAAAGGTTTTGGAGGTCCCTGGTAGTACCATCTATGTGTTATTTATATTTCTGCTCCTGCTCCTGATAATATATACTAGGCTTACGTGAGGTTTACCACAATAGCGAGGCCATTATAATGACCTACAGTGAGAGAATACCAGAAATATGTTAAAGCTGAACATTTCCTACTAAAAAGTTATGGATATAATTCAGAATGCAGATGATTAAACATTTTATTCTTAAATCTTTATAAATACACATATGGTACTCTCTAAGCCATTAGTGTAGTTAGAGCCAAAAATGAGATTTTTATCTCAAGTTTCTGTTAAGTTTACAAAACAACTTTACAGGTTTCCTCTAGATACTTTCCATCTCAAGAAACCATGAAGCTATTATGTTTAGGAAATGTCACAATATTCCCCCCACACCATAAAGGAACGGCATTACTATGCTATTTCCAGGCAGAGTCATACATTTTCCAAACAAAACATGAGCTAATCTAAAAGTCTTCTTTTTGGTATGTAAACTTTCCATGTTTTCCATGCTTGCCAGATTAGAGATGGGGCCAAACAGACTGCAACATGAATGGAATGTAATTTACTTTTGTAATGTAGAAAATTGCCATCCTTTTTATCAGGTGTAAGGGCAGGGTAATGTGGGGAAAGGGGATGAAATTGGATTGAAGTCTTTCTTCTTTCCAGTTTGAACCACTCCCCTTTGTTCATCCTAAACTTTAGGCTTTACTACCAGGAAATGGAAGAAAAACAAAGAGCAGCAATTGTAATAAAGGCGCCTAGATATAGTTGGGATGGGCAGGGATGAGCATGTGCAGGAGTACCTGGGCAAGGTGGGACTGAAAGGGGACGCACCTTTAGAAGATGAAGGATGACACTGGCTTTCTTCTTACTTCTATGTCTTTATTACGATAGCCATAAAAATCCTTCTTTGGAGTGACAAATAAGTCAGATAATTCATAATCTACTGACCCCTGACTGGCTGTCTCTATCTATGTGTTTGCCTGACTGGTTCAGTGACTGAAGCTTCCTTGATCAAACTCATACAAGGTCTGTTTTCTGCTTCAGGATCTCTATCATTTCCATTTCTCTAGAGGCTGCAATCTAGTGGTCAATGGCCAAGTCTGACATGATGGGCTTTTGCCGGGCCTGGCTTTTCTTTCCCACTTAATCTGTAGATATAAAAGTCAGGATGTTTCAAATAAAGTCCAAGCTTCTGGCTTCTTTTGGAGAACTGAACTATCTCAAAACCTTGGCCTCCACATTTCTACAAAGGACAACCTGCTGTGGCTCAGGACCCTGAGAGCTCTAATTCCATCTACATCTACCACTCATGTAACATCTGCAGATGTGCTTAATGAAGGCCAGCTTCATGCATGTGAATCCACTGCTTGACTCCTGGAGTCAGTAACCATTCATCTCCGCGGCAGCTGACACTCAGCATACAGAAGTGACCTGTGAAGGTAATTCCTCCATCCTTGCTGACTTGGGTTCTCTTCAAAGCTCATCCAGCCAGAATGCTCTGGTCTTCATGTCCCCAGCAGTCTTCTGGACCTCAACTTGTCAAGTGTTTCTTCTTTCCTGTTTCTTCCCCATTTTCCTCTCCATTGACTCTCTCCTATGCACGGTTTTCATCTTGAAAGAAAAATAAAGCACCTTCCTTTATACTTTGTCTCCCTCAAGCATAAGTGTGCCTTGCTCTTTGCAGTTCTTCATGCACCGTTCACTTCTCAAACCACAGCAGACCCTGGAGACCACTTTCACTGAAGTCACCAGTGACCTCTTTTTCCCAACCCAAGGGACAGTTTTCATTCCTTACTCCATTAACCTCGGTGCAACATCTGCCACGGATGAGTATTGAGTTCTACCTTGAAATGCTGTTATTTCTTAGATTCCACAGAAGAACCATCTCTTGGTTTTTATTCTCATCTTTAAACGCTCATTGTCCCCCTGTCCCAATTTCATCAAAGATTTAAAGCGTTTTTCAATTTTTAAAACATAAAATGCTAAATGCTTTGTAGCCTTCAAACTTCCTGTCTTTCAATGCCCCTTTGAGTTACATTTAATAACGTCACACCCATTTTTCAATGATAAAATATCTTTGAAGAGGTTGAAGAAGCTTTACAAGTTCATTAATCTAACGGAAGCAGAGTAGGGACTCAAATCCGGGTCTTTCATGCAACTGACCCCCACGGCCTTTAGTGCTGCTCTGTCCTGTCTCCTCTTCCTCAAAGCTTCTTGGTGATTCCCAGGTGTAGATCTCAGTTCTCTTCTCATTTTACCTGTTTCCATGTGCGATTCCAACGATGCCCATGGGTTCGCAGCCACCTTCCTGTTGAAGTTCTCCAACCTTGCGCCTCCCTTCCAGGCTTCCCTTCCAAGAACTGAATCCATGTGTTATACCCCATGTTCCATATTTACCTTTATCCTAACATTTCTAATCGTTTCATAAGTACATGACTGTTTTCTTATGGGGCAATAAAATCCCCAAGGGAAACATGTCTTATCCTCTTACGTCCCCTCTTCCTAGTCCGGAGCCTGGCGCATAGGTGTTTAATGAATGTTAAATAACTGAATGAATGAGAGGATGTCTGACTGCTGCATGAACGTCTCTACTCAGACCATCCACAGTCCCCTCTCCTCTCTTGTCTATATTTAAAACTCACCATGCTTCAAACTTTACTCTTGGTCATTTTCCCCATTCTGATTCTGTCCCTTAAATCCTTCATCTTAGAGCATGGTACAAACATCTACCCAATCACCTGAAGCCAAAAATCTGAGTAGCAATCAGTTTCTACTCCCAACCCCAATAATTGATCAAAATATCCAGTTAATTTACCTCATAAATATATCTCGAACTCGCTCGCCCACTCTCAGACATGTTCATGGCACGGGTTCCATCATTCCACGCAGGACAATTGCAACGGTCGGCTCCCTGGCTCCGCAGCCTCTTCCAATCCATTCTGCACAGGAGCATTCGCTTTCTCTTTCCTTTCCTCGCTCTCTGCTCTTTACCTTTCTCCAAGTTTGCCAACTCTTGCTACGTTCCTCCTTAAATCAAGCATATAAGATTCTCTATGATCGGGCCTTTGTTTATTTGTTGACTTTCTATCCATCGTAGCTCTCTTAATATATTGCATTTGGTAATTCTGAACCGTTAGCCTTCCTGGCTCCTCCCCTTCCTTCCCAAATCCCCTCACACATCTTATCCTCCTAAAAGACGTTATTTGTTCTTAAGTCTCAGTTCAAGGATTGCTTTCTCTAAGCAGCCCTTCTTGTTTGGATACTCTTCATTCTCTTTCATCTGTGCATATATATTTCCATTTTAATAATTACCATATTATAAAGTAATTATTTCTTTGCCTATTTCCCTATGAAATCGGTAGAAGGCTGAATGTTAATTTTCTCTAAGTATTTCGCTTTAATGATTAATTTCTATTCATTGATTCTTATGACGATCACGTGATGTGAGTAGTGATGTTCCTTTTCTTGTTCTGGCAGATAATAAAATTAATGAGATTCATAGAGGCAAGCACTTAAATCCATATCTTGTGATCCTTAATCTCACACACTTTTCATTACATCACACCATATTTGAAGTATTAAGCATTCAGACTAGTGTTATACCTTAAGCATTAAGAACCAAGTGCACATAATATATACAATATTAGCAGAGATTTCATTTATATCCACTTTCACCTATGGAAAGAGCAGTCCACAGGGTAAACTCAATTGATGGACAACATGCATTCAATTGCATATAATTAAAAATTATGTGATCATTTTCAAGTAAATGGCAATGTAGTTTGAGAACAGAAAGTAACCACATTTCTCTCTCTCTCTCTCTCTCTCTCTCTCTCTCTCTCTCTCTGTCTGTCTCTCTCTCTCTCTCTCTCATAAGATCATATACATGTATTAGAACAGAGGTAATGGAAGACACCTTGCTTTCGTCTCAGGAGAATATCTGGCATGGTTAAACCATAGGGCAAAGGAAACTGATTTCATTCAAAAGCACAGCCTTTCATTCAGTTAATCCTTACATTCCCTCACTGATATATGTCTTGTTTGCTTTTCTTATAATCGGATGCTTTTTCTTAAGATTTCTTATATTTAAGTCTTTACTTTTTTTCACAAAGGCAAGATAGGTAATGACTATTTAGAATTTAAATGTATGTTAGCTTCCTCTACTAGAAAGGCTAAAAATACTCAAATTTCATGGCTGCTTATAGATAGAAATAACCATGCGACATGGTTCTGGACAATTATGTGTTCCTAGAAGTCAGTGGAGGAAATTTCCAAGGAAGCTTTTTAAAAAAGGCCAGACCTAGTAGCTCGGCCCATTTTGTCACTTAGGCTTTTCCTCCTTTCCCCTTTCGCTGCTTGAAAAAGGCGTGGCTTCCATCCACGACGATGAGAACAAATGTTTCTCGAAATAGTGGCAAAGCAAAAATGTAGGAGCCCAGGCCCTTGGTGGCATAGGTAAGCAGCTATACCAACCTTGAACTTACCTATTGAGGATTTATTATCATGGGTGATGGTCAGTCTCCTCCAGTTTAAGCCACTGAGTTGAGTTTTCTGTCTTTGTAGATGAGGTCATTCCTGACACAAATGTTCTTATGCAAGAAATACTCTTCATCTCTGCAATTGAACGGGAGCGGATGAATTTCAGGACTCATCGCCAAGGTGTCCACTTTTTCTCGCTTTGGAAAATAAAATAGTAGCACTGGAGGATCTAGGAGAATAGTAGCGCTGCATTTTAGAATTTAGGAAATTACAGCCTAGAATGGTTTGGGAGTTTGTTCAAGACCACTCTGCTGTTGATGCTTGAATAAGGATCCTGGTGTCCTGAGCTCCACTCTGGATGCTTCCCCGTATCTCTGAAATTACAGAGAACTTTTATGCATGAGACCGCCAAAATCCTGATTAGAGTCTTGCATAAAACATCATTAATGTATTTTGACAGACCCAAGTTTGCAAAGTCAGTGTTGAGGAGCCTTAGGAGAAAAATAAGACTTATTAAGGAGTGGAAAATTAAGCTCATAAGGAAAATCGCAAATGATTTTGATATTTTTATAGCTGGTGGAAGAACGAGGCAGGATTTCACCATCTGCAGCAGAAGAGAAGCTCTGTCAGAGCACAGGTCTCCTCTGCTTCATCTTCCTCTCCATTCGTGGCACGGAGAACAATGCAAGCATGTGGAGGATAATGAATTAATGCTAATTGAATAAAATAATCAATAAAGGAATGGTGAATAACCATATATAATATAATTTCCATGAGAATAAGACTAAGGAAAATCATCTTTCTAACACATAAAGGACTTTAGGCAGGTTAGAAAGGGAGGTATTTACATATGCAGTGAGTGACTTACATATACTGACCATGAGAGGATTACTAAAAAGAGTCAGAGAGAAAAAGGAAGATTAATCCTAAAGGAGCAATAATTAAACAGGCAGTTGATCTCTCAATAGTGATAAGGGAAGGTCAAATAGTGGATTAATATCTTCAAAATGCTATGAGAAAATAACCATTAACTAAGAATTCTATCCATGGCTAAACTATCAGTCAAGAATAAAGACAAAAATAAAGAGAACATGTAATAATATAATAATACAGTAAAAGAAGTATATCATAAATGAAATGATCTCAGAAGGGAGGGTGGAGATCGCTAAGGAGGGGTGAGCACAGAAAATGGTAAACACATGGTTAGATCTAAACAGTTTCAAACAATAATAATAATATTTGATTATAGCACTTTAAAAGGTTGAAATAATTCATCAAATA
>NW_011888875.1:989958-997621 GCF_000151845.1 Pteropus vampyrus
TGGAACTTTTATGAAAACTGACCACGCGTTCAACCATAAACCAAGTACTCATGAATTTCAAAATATATATTTCTTACTGAGCATGTTCTTAGACAATGAGGAAATTAAATTAGCAATTAGCATTAAAGATAAAATTAACTTAACTCTACCTCCATATTTGAAAATTTTAAAACACAATTCTTCATGACTCATGACTCAAAAAATTTATGACGGAAATGTTAAGACATGTAACACTCTGTACGACACAGCAAAACTGTGGGATAAGGCTAAGCCATTAAATAAAATGTATATTCTTAAATTCGTATAGTAAGTGAGAAAAAGAAAGACTGGATTAAGAAGCTAAGGGTTTATAACTTGGTGTTGAAAAAAGAATGGAATGAATCTGAGGAACTTAGAAGGAAGAAAATAGTAAAAATAAGAGACATTCTTGGAATAGTTAGTAAAAATTTAGTAGAGGCAATCAATAAATCCAACATGATTTCTCTGAATAGGCCAATAAAATAGTCAAATTTTTTATGAGAGTCACAAATAAAAAAAAGGGACGTTATCAATAAACAGTTCAAATAAAAGGTGATACATAGCTACCACACAGTATAGTTTAAAAAATAGAAAATATTATGAACATATATTGGTTTATACATTTGAATACTTGATAAAAATTTCTAAAATCTTGAGAAAATATCACTTATAAAAACTGAATTAAGTCCATCACCAAATTGTCCACTATATTTGTGAGTCTATTTTTGATTAGTTTGTTCTTTTTTGTTCCCTAGATTCCACATATAAGTGAAATCATATGGTATTTATCCTTCTCTTGCCTGGCTTATTTCACTCAGCATAATAACCTCTAGGTCCATCCATGTCGTTGCAAATGGTAGGACAGGGGTGGGGGAGGGTTGGGAGCCTGGGAGAATGGGATGAAGTTGGCTAACAAAGTACAAATTAGTAGTTGATAGTTGGTCACGGGGATGGGGAGCACCACAGAGGGAATGCAGTTAGCATTAATATGATGGCTATGTAGAGGAACAGGGAAGGGAGGGAGGTGTTGGGGGGATCATTTTATGAACTATATAGATGTCTAACCAACATACTGTATACTTAAATAAATAAATTTTTTAAAAACCTGAATTAAGAAAAAAAGAAAACCTGAGTAGCTTTAAAATCTTTAACTAAATTGAGTTCACAGTAGGAAATATACCTATCAAAATACCACCAGGCCCAGAAGCAAGCAAATTCTACCAAGTATTCAAGGAGGAAAAAAATTCCAATCTTACAAAATCTTTTTCCAAAGAGCAGAAAATTAGAGAATGCTCTTCAGCTGATTTAATAAGATTTGTATAAGCTTGACACCAGAACTAGATTTTAAAAAGCGTAAGCTACAAAATTACAGATTGAAAGTCAAAATCATGAACAAAATAGTAGAATCTGTATCAACAATTATTACAAATGAATGCTGCTATTCTCTGACCCAGCCAATCCAGATGCACAGAAGCAGACAGAGAACCTCTCCCTTGGGCCTGGTGGAAGGTGGGCGGTGGGAGTGGCTGAGTGAGCAGGATTCAGAAGCCCCGTCACTGCCACGTGTTTCGTCTCAAGCTATCCCTTGTGATGCATCTCTTCCCTTCTGCTTTAAAGCTAAGGACATTGAGATTTGGAAATATGAATTGATCTTCTCAAATTAGAGAACTGGTAAGTAGTAGAGCAGGGATTCAAGTTCAAATCATCTGATTCCAATTTTAGCTTTGTTTTCTTTGCACAGTTGTGTACTGGTAAATGCTAATAACCAGCTCTCGAGGAAAAATAGGCCTCATTTGTAGCATTTGCTGATTTCTGTCGTGTAAATGCCCCCATGGCTGGTGTCAAGCTACCACACGATGTCACTGAACACACAGTTGGGGAGAGAGAGAGAGAGAGCGAGTGCACGTGGCTGCAGCCACCCACCACCCCGACTGCCTTCAGTCCTGGTATTTTTCTGCCTTTGTTTATTAGTTCCTGTTTGTTCCTTAAACACGGATTTCTAGCTTCCTTTGCATGCAGTAATCCACAAACATAATTTGTTCCATAGATATTTATTGATCTCTACAATTTCCTGGTCATTTTTCTTAGTGCTAAAATATAATAGGTAAAAAAAAAAAAAAAAGGCTCGCCCTCAGGAAACATACATAGTAGAGGAGACCCATAGAAAACACAAAGTAAATTATATACTCTATTAGAAGGTGGTAATTGCTCTGGAGAAGATCGAGCAGGAAAATAGTAAAGGAAGAGCTGGATATTAGGTGTCAGTTTTAACAGGGTGGATGCAGTAAACCTTATTGGGAAGGTGATACTTGAGGAAGGACTTATGGGGATAAGGAACCCAGGCTTGTGGATGTCTGCTGAGGACACTTCCAGATACAAAGAAGAATGGACATAAATGTCACGAGGCACTATCATACCCTGGTGTGATCGATGGCAGCAGGAAGCAAGCACGGCCAGTGCAGAGAGGGTGCAGCCAAGAATAAGTAGGAAATGAGGTCAGAGAGAAAATGGAAACTCACATCACATAAGGCCTACAGGCAACTGAAGGTCGAAGGCCTTTTTGTTTTACATGGGGTGAGGTTTCCACAGAAATTCTTCTTTATCAATTTTTCCTCGTATATCACATGCCATTTCCATCTGCAGCTTATGTCTTCCTTCATTTAGGGGAAAGTTTCCTATATTATACCTCCGTGTACTTTCTTTTCTGTTTCGCTACTTCAGTTCCCTAATTAAAGGAAAGCAATTATTCTTACATTCATAAAATTTCACAAGATTTTGTTGATTATCATTCTTTCCTTATTCCTGCTTCTGGCTTAGTCTGGCCATTGCTGAAATCTACGCAGAAACATTTGTAGTTCTTTCCTTGGCTGCCAGTTTTAAACATTTTTACTGTAAAATTATATTTTTTTCTAGTTTAATTGCTATTAGTAAATTTTAGCTTTTCTTTTGAACTTTTTAAAATTTATTTTGACAGAGATTGGAAAAAATGTTAGTGATCCAGAATTATTCTTCCACTTTGACCCAGATATTTAGTTAATGTTTACTAAAAATATTTAGCCCAGAAATGATAACACTATCCTACATAATAAGTGGCACGTGTATCACCGGATCATCCAGGGATTATTGGAGATGGTGCCTTCATAGTAACTTTTATCACCAGAATAAAAGAATTTGGGAGATAATGAATAAATACTTTCAAATGCCTTGACTCTAAAGAAAAAAAAATCTCCTTTTCCCAGAAAGTCTTTATCTCCTCTATTTGTTTTAGAAGAAGCTGTTCTGCTCAGGACTAGGAACATACATTTTCTGGACTCCTGGAATTCACAGAAGAGCTAAGTAACTATTTAGTAGGCAGGCTCTACCTTCCTTTTCCCCCTCCCCCTCAATTACAGTATTTTGACACCCAGAAGACATTTATGATGACAAGAACACTCATTTTCAAGAAGTGTAATATTACAGCATCCATTGCCTATCTATTTTAGATAGCTGATGGTCTCTAAGATCCATGGTTTAGTATATTGGTCTGCTCAATTTCTCAAAGATTTCTCTTACTAGTTTATATGAAGAGACAAAGGAAATAGGAATGTGTCAGGAGGTTGGATCAAGGAAAAGGAGTTTTTATTAAATTCAATTTACTCAGTAATTTTTCTCAATGTCACTCTAAAATATTGAGGGCTTTTCCATGGGGTTTGGGAAGATTCTCCATACGTCAGCCCTCTGGTTAGTACATGGCCTCTGGGTGTCTTGTTTGGGGCATATTCATCTTGAGTATGAGTCGATTGAAATTATATTATTTGATGAATGTCTATTTAGTATTTTTGGCATTATTAGGCAATTTCCATGGTAAGAGTTGCAAAATAAGCAATTTTCTAATCAGAAACATACTGCAATAACTCTTGTTTTAAGTGCTCAATGTCGTTTGAAGTCATTTTCTAAGTGACAGGGCTAACACCTCTCCATAGCACATCTGATACAGGGCTGGATGGAGACCAGAAGTGTAAAGCACAGAGGGTTCTAGAAAGCTCTGGACTGTGCCATTCGAGGTGGGAGGATTTGCTTCTCTGGTAAGCAGTGGAAAGATCCTCTGTGGATTAAGACCTTTAGTTTCTCTTAAAGGATGAATGGATATTATAAGTCCCAAGGATTCAATAAAACCTTTATAGCTTTAGTACAGCAGAGCATCCATCAGCCAATTCTGTGATTTTACTGTGTTTGTCTTTTGCAGAAATTCATGTGAAACCTCAAATGTTCCTTTTACGAGTTCTTTTGTTATACACACATGTTTTTGGTTAAATTAGTGGTGGTTCAATCTGGAAAAGATATCTGTAATTAGAGTCTAATTTTTGGAGTTAAAAGGAGAGAGTTAGCACATTTTCTATCAACTTTTCCTCCCAAAAACTTGCTTTACCTTCAAGGACAGTGGCTCACAACAGCAGCTTCCAGGACTCTTGAGAAAATATTTTCACTTACTGCCATATTGTTAGAAAAAGAGGAGACTTCTAGAAGTTTTAAAGAACTTTGTTTGTTTGTCTCCTCAAAACTCAAGTGGGTACTCATTATATAACAGTTCGTATCACTTTCATGGTGTGTTAGCTTTCAAAAGCCACATACATAATCAAATCTGATTCTCAAGCCAGTAATTTTACGTTGTAGGATAAGTGCTGTTATTATTATTATCTTCATTTTTTTTAAAGACAGAGGACTAGAAATATTATGCTTTTTATCAAAGTAAGAGAGAGAAGGTGAAAACTTGCCTCTCGATGTAGAAAACTAATTCCTATTCCCTTCTCCATGTGTGATCTCAGAATCAAAAGGTATAAGGTGACGATGTCTGAGCAGAAAGATGGCAGAAATGTCACAACTCTAGCATTCCCTAAAATGCCACTGGACACTCTGCCGTGCTCTCCAGGTAAAGTGTTGCTTTACGACATGTGCTACATCCTTAACTGGTAAGAAGAAAGGGAATAGAGAGAAAGGGGAATAGCAAGTAAATCCTTTTTCTAGTTTAAAAGAGTCTTGCGACAGTTTCTTCTCAGATTCCCAAATGATCCATCCTGCTACTTCCTTCCTGTTACCGTGACTTACCTAAGATTGATGAAGTAGTAAATGGATATCTTAGGTCATAAACAAAAATAAAGAGTATTATTCCCTATTTTTTTATCCTTAGCATGCCTTTTTTATTTAACTCCTCAATTGCAAAATAATATTTGCATAATAAAAAATTAAATATACTTATGGGAACATTTACTCTATGATCGTATTTCTAAAATTTAAACGCAGGCTATCGAAAACATTGACAATACTTTTAAGAAATATATGCGAAGTTAGGATCTGTTTTCCATTTTTTATGATATATTAAACCTGATTTTTAAAGCAAGTATTATTCTATTGAACTTATATCATAAGTTGAGATGAGCTATGAGGATAATAAAAATTCACACTAGGATGAAAAAAAAAAATCCAAGAAAAATTCTCAAAGTAAAGCTTTTGGTAATCCCTCAAGATATCGGAGTTGTTTTCCTCATGAAATATTGGATCTAATTAAGTGATATTTATTTCATGTTTTTGGTTATGAGTAGTAGAAGCCTATCTTGGGCCAAATAGGTATTCTTACAGATTATCTTTTTGATTTAAAGCAGGATCTCTCTATCTCATCACTAATGGCATTTGGACTGGATAATTCTTTGTCGTAGGGCGTTGAGCAGCACACCTGGCCTCTACGCACTGAACTCCACAGCCTTCCCCGCAACCCACAGATGTAACAATAAAAAATGTTTCTAGATATTACCAAATGTCCCCCAGGAGACAAAATCACCCTCAGTTGAGAATCATTGGCTTAAAGTATACAAAATGTAGTAGTTCCAATATTCACCAATTCTAATAATTTAACATAGGATTACATATTTAATTCATCAAATATTAAATGAGCCTCCAATATGTCAGGCAGTTTGGGGGGTGCAATGATGAGTATGGCATAGTCTTCGGCCTTCGGAACATATGATCCAATAGGCAAAAAGAGTCAGGTATACAAACAACGGTGACAAAAGCAAAATATGGTAAATAAATAATATAAGCGTGTTTTTCTTCTGCCATCCCGCATAAATAAAGTAGCTATTTGTTCATGCCTAGAAAGAGAATAATTCATATAAAGAAAAATTGCTCATGGACAATGAACAATAGTACAGTTACAAAGTGCTATGATCTACAAAGTCCTTTCACATATTTTTTACCATTTAATCTTCACAATTTTTTAGACAGTTTATTATTAAATCTCTATTAAAAATAAGTTCTATGTCTCATCCTTGGTCACACAATAGGTAAATGGTCAAGCCAGGAATCTTTGCTAGATTGATTGATTGTGAATTCAGGCTTCCTACAGTTACAGGTAGGATGCCCTCAGCATCTTCTGTGGTCTCAAAACAGGTATGAACGAACAGCTTTGGGATGAAAGGAGATTGAGAGAAGGCCCTATCACAGTATATTCCATCTGGATCTTGTTGGACAGGAAGGCTTTAGTCATACTGAGAAAAGTGAAGTTTTTCCAAGCGGAAGGACTGGCAAGGAGTCATAAAGGATCTTAGCATGCCTGACCTGGTGCTTGAGCTGGTAGAAGACGACTCTGGCGAAGCAAAGTGAAGCCAGAGTTTTGAAAGTTCTGGTACGATAAGCTAAAATTTTTACTTTATCTTAGGTTTTTGGCTGATTGAAAGCCACTCTAAGATTTTTAGGTATGGTAGTAATATCATTTTTCTATTTAAAAAAATAAAGCTATTATCTGTTCGGGTGAGTTTGGAGAAGAAAGAAGCTAGGGAGAGGGCCATAAGCAAGAGACAGTTTCAACGGCCCGGTGACAGGTGACAAGAGGCTGAGAGAAAGCAAGCAAGCAGCTATTTAGAAAGTAGATCTGACAAGGGATTTGGGGACTCGTGGATATGGAAGATGAGTGTGAAAGAAGACATCGAGGCAAAGGATTCCATTTTCTGGGGTAGTTTACACAGAACACAGTGTTTGATGAGAGAAGGTGGGAGAGGGATTAAGAGACTAATTAGAACCTTTTAAGTATAAGGCACCTGAGGGATAAGCAAGTTGAGATTTGCCTTGGGAAGTGGAAAATGTGGGTCTTGAGCTCAGAGGAAGGGCCAGGTATAGAGAGCGACTGGGGGCTAAGAGCGCTCAAGCAGTAGTTGAGGCATAAGAGTGGATGTGCTGTGACAGAAAGGGAACCGATGCCAGGTCTTGGAGAATTCTGTCATCGCATGGTGAGATGAGACTAGATGATGTGAGGAAGAGACTGAGCAGGAGCAGGGAGGGAGCCACAAGACCTCGCTGTCAGAAAGTCAGCAGGGGTGAGGAGGAACGGGAGAAGGCTGCCAGTTAGTTAGGGGACACGCGTGTGGGGAAATGCAGAAATGCCAAGAAAGATGAGATCTGAGAAGAAGCCATGGGATTATTACTTTTCACTGTCTCTCTTCCAAGCTTTGCCAAAGAGGCCTAAGATTCTTGTTTAAAATTGTGTTATCTCTGTGTAATACCACTGATATTTCTCAGAACAGAAGGAGTCCAAGGCATGAGATTTCCTCTATTTTGCAGAAATTGCTTCCTTCCTTCTGAGAGAGAGAGAGAGAGACAAAGACAGAGAGACAGA
>NW_011888875.1:997996-1002206 GCF_000151845.1 Pteropus vampyrus
AAGGAAGGAAGGAAGGAAGAGGGAAGAAAGCATTGCTGGAAAAGTGAAAGCAGTTCAGGCTATAATGGACTGACAGTGATGGAGGATGAGGTCGTACACAGCTTTGAGGAATTTTGCAAGTGAAAAGAAGAAGCAATAATATAAGTCAATAGATCTAAAGTACAGCTGACTAGATGAGGTGCATGCTCATTAAGTCGAGGAGAAAAATGATACAAATGGTTATGCCTAAAAAGAGCCATCTTAGAAACAAAAGCATCTTTAACAGGTCTGAGTTCTGAATTCAGAAAGTCCGTCTGTCAGAACATGTTGATAACTGACCTCATTTCTATTTAACTTCACTAAATTTGTTGATCTACTTCAACAATTTCCTTCTACCTTATAATTTATCCCACAGCAAAAAAGTCTGACCACCTCCTATTTTCTTCACTTAGCATTCAGAAAAGAAAATACTCTACTTAAGGGATTTTGTTCTGTGTAGAACACTAACCTTAAGCCTTTGGATTGAGATGTGCTCTGTAGAAATACAATAAATACGATCCCTGAGGCCACTCCAAATATTCTAAAAAGGGCGGCTGTTCCCAGAATGAGCGGCTTTTTAAAATGACCTTCTCCAGAGAACTAGGGATGATCTTTTTGCCAGGTCACAAATAGAAGAATTTTGAGAAAATAAGCCACTTTATCTTATAAAATTTTTTAAAATGCTTCTTTGAGAAATAATAAAGAGAAACGTGTGCCTAAGCCTGGAAGAAATATACAGAATTGACAAATCTACTGAGAATGGTAGAACTTGGTCTCCTCGCTTGTTTTTTCATAGATTCCCCGGTGCGCCTACTTTTGGGGTTAGGGTTTAAATTTTAGGGCTACCTAGAAATATTCATAAAGCACTTTCCTGGTGTTCGTGAGAGAGACAGATAGAGAAACAGAGAGACAGAGAGACTGATTTTCCCCTTTCGTCATATCAACACCTTGGCTCCAAGTCTTGAAATTCAAAACCTCATTTACCGATTGTTACTATATTTTTCTACTCATATAATATGGAAGATTAAAGACTGAACCTGTGGGAAATGTGAAAATTAATCTTACTTAAAAAACAGTGAATTAAAAAAGCACTCTGCTGAGCTTTTCTAATGTGTAAAAACCTGTCTAGAACAATGAAACAATAGTAGAAAGAATTGAACTCTTGAGAGATGTGAGTAATGTAATGAAAATAGCTCAAAATAGATGGAGGATGGAAACAGAAGAGTCATATAGAGCTCAGCCTTCTGTGGAAACATTCTGAATTCAATCTGTCCCAACGACAAGCCTATGGGACAGCAGTTTATGGTCTGTTGCCTTTTAACATTTTATTGTGTGGAATTCATTCAACGAGCCTCAGTTGAAGACCCACCAAACACACTCCAGCTGCTTTGGGAAATTCAAAATAAGGATACAAATTTTTTTTGCCTCCAAAAATCCTTCAAGCTAGTTACGCACACTTCAGAATTCATCTACATTTTCGTTTTCCTCTCTGATTTGCTGCGCTAATACTTCTGGCCTTAACTGTGTATTTCAGACCCTTTGATTGTCGTTCATACATCTATTACTGTAAATCATTCAATCAGCAAACTTATCAGTCAGCCGATGCCTCAGCAACAAGGATGGAATGGTATTTGTAATTTCCTGGGGGGTGTTTGATGAATATATGAAAAAAGAATCAATGAATGAGTGAACGAATGATAAATAACATATTAAGGGGAATTCAAAGACAATTCAAAAATTGATATTAGGAATTCTAAGACTTAAGCTACACAATGAAAGCTTATTTACTGCCAGTGAAAAAAATTGATATTGACTTGGTAAATACAATCTTGCTACCAATAAACTTTCCCGAAGCTAAACAAATATATATTTAACAAATAGCTTTGCATGCATTCTTCTTTCCATATCATGCTATGTAATCGTCTAGAGGTCTCCTGGCTCCCCTTGAATTTTCAGAGTTGCAAAATCAACAGAGCCATGAATGTGTCCAAAGATAGCTAACTGAAGCTGTCGTTTCTAGAAATCATCACAGAGGTATAGAACATTATCTTGAACATTCATGGAATATCACTAGCTTACACAAATGAATCCAAAGAGAAACCACCTTCTCTCTATTTCTAAGATATCATTCATCTTAATGTGAGGTGACCATCTTACCTTCTACTCTCTGATTTCCATAACCCTTCCTGGGCACTGGAGATAACTTAAAAATTTTCCATTTCCTCTTGGGCAGGATTCCTGTCTCCAGTTGGCCCCTATTAAGTGACTCAGGTTGTAACATTGAGAGAGCTCACTCCAAGTGAACCACAGATAAACAAAAACTAAAAGCATTACTTGACGTACTTTTTAAAATTATTTCATAGCATTATTTCATGTGAGTTCATGTAATTCCAGTTATCCCATTTCAGAATATATTCCTGAGACAGGTTTGGGTCTTACAAATGGATGGATGGACACATAGATAGAACCTATAGGTACTCAGCAATCTTTCCGAAGGATTGATCGTCTGGTTTAAATACATTTAATTATTTATTACTATTTAAGTACATTTGATATTACTAACTTTACCGTTCTCTTTCATTGAGCTGTGGGGCTTTGTTCATCTCGGTCTGAATTTCCTTCAGAAGGCTCCACGCTAGTGAAATTGAAGGCTCACGAGTTTGTAGAGACAAGCAGTCAGAAAGCTGGGTCTGCGATTTCTAGACTTTTCAGAGTTCATTCCTAGATCCCAATCCCACATTTCAAGTAGAACTCTTCAGTCTGCCTTTGCTCCTTCGCCCTCCCCATCACCAAACACACCACCTCTAACGGCCAGGAGAACACAGGTATCAAAATAGTGCTACAGCTGAGAACATAGCTGGGCCAGCAGGAGCTGGGAGCAGCCTCTCTTCCCGTGGAGCAGTGAGGAGAGAGATCAAAGAGCATGCAACGCCCAAGACAAGGTTCCCACCAGGGGGGTCCTGTATACAACCTTCTTGTTTTAAAATAACTCACCTGGGACTCTTAAAATAATGTGGCTTTTCCTACACTGCTTCTCTGAATATGAGGAGCAAATCACTGATCTTCAAAGAAAGGAACAGGAAAAATTCTCAGGGTAGGTGGATCTGAGTATTGGTAGAAAACTATGAAGGCTTTTTAATGAAAGAGACATTTCTTTGGCACTTTGGGCAGTTACCAGGGCTTAGGAATATTTGGGGGGAAGCAAATATGTGTTTGGATTACTAGTATTGTAAGTCGTCCTCCTTCCCCAACCCTGGAACCTGCCTGGGGAGGGAGGTGGGAAAGACAGTGTCCCCGTACCCTGCACGTGTTTTCCATGCTACCACGGTCAGTCCTCTTCTACGGCTTCTGATGTCCCCGGGTTTCAAGACTTTGAAGTACAGTTTCATTTTCTCATATGTTGCCTTTTTTCAAACCTAAAAGTTTAGACTATAAGATCGAAAGAAAGAAGTCGTTAAAATTAGGAGTGGAAGGCTGTCTACCAAAGTTTGCTGACTTCACAGAATAGACAGTCCTACTGATTTTTTTCAAGGCAATTCATGTTCATTTTTTCTTCTCTCTGTCAGGTCCCCTTCAGGTGTAGTTATTGCAGTGATGACTGCACTCCCCAGTGAAAAGGACTTGCCCTTTGGGATGTCAAAATAACACAAATTTTCAAGAGATGGGTGGGGTTAATATGGTTTATCCTGAAATCAACATCCCCAATACTTCCTATCTGCCAACGTCTGCATGTGTTCAGGCTTCCTTTCAAATAAAGATATTTCTGATTATAATACTGGATTGTTATTGCCATGACAGATGCAAAAGAATATTTATTTTTATTGATGTAGTAGTTTTTGTAAAAAAATTGCAAAGAAAACTTTATCTGTGATTCATAATATACTTCACTATGACCAATATGTAGCATTTACAAATTTCTATATTAAAAGGTCATTAAAAATAAGATTATTCATTCTACTTCTTTCATCCCTTATTCCATCCAATCCTCTTAGCTAAGAAAATAAGTGTTAGTGAGAAGAAAAAAATAATCCTATTTCAATCAGAAGGGTGTCAAAGCAAGATTTCCCCCATATGTATTTATACATACTACCTCATTCGGAAAGGGTATTTGTTTAATGAGTATATTTAAGTATCAATTGTTTCATTTAGCAGGCTGTTGTCTTTGTTCCAATGTGTGTGTTCTTTACTTTTT
>NW_011888875.1:1002881-1028968 GCF_000151845.1 Pteropus vampyrus
AAATAAATGTTAATTGGGAAAATATAATGCCTGACATGCAGTCTGAAAGAAGTCGTGTTGAAATGGTTGCCTGTGCCCTTCCAGTTCTCAGTGTCTCCTAGCGGGATGCAGGTTAACAACTCGAATTAGGAATTACAGGTCCCACTGATGTGCTGAGCATCCATTCCAGTCTTACGGAGCTGAGAGCTTGCTTTGGCAAGAATGCACATTGGTTCTCAGATACCACATGTTTTGGTCCAAGTTACCCTTATTGTACAATACCCAATCCTGACCCGCCGACTCAGGCAGGAATCATCCTAACCTTAGCCTGTAATTCCAAGTGTGGAAATCGTGTACAATTCTTTCTCAGACCCCAGAGATTGGTTCGGTGTTGACCATTTGACCCAAGCCAGGCCAATCAGAGTGAGTCTCAGGTTTTGTGCTGGAATTCTGGGCAAAGGGGGGACCCTTTTCTCACGTGAGCCAGCAGCTGCGGGATTCACCTTGTCACCATGAAGAAAAGGACTGTCTGAGAACAAAGCCAAGGCAGAGAACACAGGCCCAGGAGTTGGGGAGAGACAAGTTTCAGATGTCTTCGGGTGAGCACCTGGCTTTGGCCTTGCCTGATATTATCTACCCTCAATTTGGTATTGTGTGATCCAACAAATCCCCCCATGATTAAGACACTTTAACTTCTCTCTCACTTCCAACTAAAAAAAAAAAAATCCTGACAAAAGCAGGAGTCTGAGTCCTATCCTCCTCTGTAACTGTTTGAATATGAATCGACACTCTCTAGACAAGTGGCAACATGTTATTTAAATATTTGTAGCAATACGTTTTTTAAAAAAATTATTTTAAATTTATTGTAAAAATCCCTCGTAAAATACTTTGAATTTCACATTTTGCATGGTTATTTTCTTTTTCTTTTTCTTTCTTTCTTTTTTTTTTTTTTTTTTTTTGCCTAAACCCACAGGGTATAACTACCCTATTCATAAAAACATGCCACATTCCAAAGCTGAAGGGTTCAATTTTCCAGAAATCCTCCGATCACACGTGAGAGCTCATTGGCCCCCAGCACAACCTTTGTTGCAGCTGCTTCCTCTGACAGGTGTGCAAAAGGGTTTTCTGAAAGGAAATGTCGAAGATGAGCTGAAACTGCAAAATAAAAACGCCATCATTTCTCTCTAACTAGTGACTTACCCGGCCAGATGTTACTTCTTCGTGAAGCTATGATGCTCTTATTCTTATTTTAAGAAAGAGATGTCACTTTGAATTGACTTGGAACCTAGAAAGGACATCTTCAGTGAAATGCTTCAAAATGCAATTAGATTTGTTTCTCTGGCTCCTTCCTATGCTGGAATGAACACATTTCTTGAATGAGATAAACCTCAATGGACACCATTTACCCTCAACTCTTTAGATTCCATGAGGATATTCAGAGTCTTCTCTGAATACAGAGCAAGCATCTCTCTGGCACAGAGTGATTCTCCTGAGTCCCCCTATAGAAAAGAAAGCCTATAGAAGTACAGACTTTCTCAAACAGGGAAGTTTGTGTTATTAAATTTTTTATTTGTGCCCAAAATATGTCCATTTTAAATACATAAAGGATGCTGACATAACTAGGAAATGTATTACCAATTGAAGGTTGAGTCCCATGGGGCCTAGGTCTACACCATTATATTTAAATTCTACTACATAAGCCAAAACCAAACTCCAAACCCCACTGAGTCATAAGCCATGTCATTAGGCAAAAGAAAGACTGGAATAAAAGAATGGGGTATAACTAATTCATTTATATCTGAAAACCGATAAAATAACTTCTCTTTTATGTCTAATATCCATCTCAAACTTAACATGTCAAAAACATCTGATTCTCTCTGGGAGAAAAAAAAAAAGAAACAACACATTCTCATCTTGGTAAATAAAAAATAACACCCACTTTTCTTCCTTCCTTCCTTCCTTCCTTCCTTTTTCTTCCTTCCTTCTTTCCTCTTTTCTACTTCATTTCTTTCTCCATGTTATTTTTCTTTCCTTAAAATTAATCAGTAGCTATCTATAATAGAAATATAAGTAAGCATTTCAGACATGGGCTTGTGGGTTTGTATGCTTTTAAATTTCTCAATACTATTGTTAGATTGTATTCCAACCTGATCTGCCACTTTACATCCTCACCGGTGGCACTTGAGAAGGTCAATTTTTCTGCACTCACAACAGCACCAGACACTTGTTTGTTTTCCCTTTATTATCATGAGGAGGACAAATTGAAATAGCACCGCTTTTAGATCTTCATTTCGTTGATGACGAGTAGGGTACAGTTTTCCTTGCTAAGAGGGACATTCCACAACCTGCTCTCTCCTCTTCGAATTGTTTCATGGTTATTACGATGTTAGAACTGGGAAGAGGTCAACCCTCCCATTTTACAGATGAGAAGATTGAGGCCAGCAAGGCAAAGAGCCCTTCTCTACGTCTTTCTCCCAATTCGTAGGAGGACTGAGATGAGAATGAGGAGCGACCTGACTCCAAGATCAGCTCTCTGTCCATTGCACTCATTTAAAAAGCAATCAGTTGTCTTAACAGCTGTTTTGATGGAAGAAGACTTTAGAAAACACTAGCAGTGCTCGTCGGGGGCCTTAGAAAGCCCAGCATTTTGAGAAGCTGAACAAATGGGGGCAGGCCCTTTGAGTAGCAGCATGGGAACTCAAAGATGGAAAGTTTCAGGGCTATGCTCGGCGTTCAGGGGCATGGCCTTTTCAGACACCCTGGAAAATGTAAGATTGCCCTCTCCTGCAAACAGACAGAGGAAAGTTTGCCCAGCTCTGCCCTGTGGCCATGCACCCCAGCACTGTGCAATTAGCAGCACATAAGCGACCCCAGCAATCTTACTGCAGATTTCGAGGTCGGCCCATGAGCTTTTGTAATTTCCCCTCCGTTTGCATTTCTTTCATTCCCCTAGACAGAGGAAGGACTTCTCCACCCAGAAACATCTTCCTGGCTGACTTGGCCTCTGCTTTTTAATGCATTCTCTCACTGATTCTTGTTAGCCATAAGCAGAGAATGATTTACCACGCAGCCCCTACCACAGACAAAACAGACACAGCCTCTGTCTGAAAGAGATTAAGATCTAAACAAACTTGACTGTAGAGGCTCATGTTTGCTCAGGGAGAGTATCTTTAAGAGAGTGAAATTACACAGAGGGTTCTGGAGTGAGATTGTGCCAGCATGCCCTGGAGCGGGGACCTGGACACACACCTCCCTGTAAGCAGAGCTGAGAGACTGAAGCTCCGTCTTTCCAGAGGTTCAGATTTCTCAAGATCTATGGAGCTCGTCCCACCTTCCCAACGGCTTCAATTCTACTCCACCCATTTTTGTCTTGCTCCTGAATAATTCTCATCAGGATACAATCAAGCCGTTGTAAGTCCTGTCTAAACAAAGATTTCTTCTTTGTCCTTACATGCAGTTTTCACTACCTACCATTTATCTGCTCCCTTTCAAACAACAATTTTCAAGGGCTTTGTCTGTTATCACTGTTTCTAATCCCTCATCTGGCATTCTCCCCTCAGTCTACTACAATATAGCTGCCGTTCTCACTACTTTAGCGACGTTGCTTTCGTCAAGATCATCACTACACTCGCTGCTCCAAACCGATGGTTCATTATCCAAACTCATTTTACTTTACGTCTCAGTAACGTTCATCACAGTTGATTCACGCCATCGGTCATTAAATGCTGCTTCTTTTAATTTCATGACACCACACTACCTTAATTTTTTGTTTTTCCTTCTCCTGGAAAAAAAAAAAACAAAGTTTCTTCTTTTTCAATCTTCTTTGATGAGTTCTCCTCCTCTGAAAGCTCTAGAGATATTGAAATGGCCTAGGGCCTGGTTCTGAAAACTATTTTGTTGTCAATCTACCTTGTCCATACAGGTAATATAATTTCTTTTCATGGCTTAAAATGCCATCTATATGTTAGAGAGTCCAAAATGGACATTATGTACATTTAAAATAACTTATATGCAATGGTAAATTAATGCAGAAGTAACAAATATGTAGAGAACATGACATAATCATCTGAGAATTTGTCTTACTCATTCTCAAGAATACCAAATGGAAAAATAAAAATAAATAACAATCCAGTGGACTTATTTCTCAGTGCACACAACTCGGGGTTGTTGATAAATGACATCTCGGATACTGTTTCTGATAATGTATATGAAGTTGTGTACATGTGTGTGTTTGCGTGTGTGTGTGCATGTTTATTTCCTCATGAATGGTTCATAACTTATATTGTCTTTGGAAGTTGGGGTAAGCTTGCTTTCTGAAGCGAATAGTTTAAGAACTATTTTATCGACTAGCACTTATGACATTGTACATTTATTTTTTGGCCACCGTTAACAGCAACTAAAAATTTCCTGAGGCAAATTTATCCAATCTGAGTTTTACTATGTAAAGATTAGTGCCTATATTTTATTTTTATGTGCCTATATTTACTAATTATCATTAACAGTGTAAATCGAATAAAAGACACATAGTTGTGTGTGTTTTTAGGACACAAAAGGTAGTTTGGCAGACAGGGTACTATCACTGGCCAAGAAGTGAACAGTTCCTCTAAAATAGCTGAGCTATCCTGAAAAAAGAAGGGATGTTAGACAATTCAACCATAAGTGTTCACTTCAGAAAAGCCAGGAGCGGCCTGTTAGTTATATGGCAACTCCCTCCACTCCATCTACAGCAGGAGTCCCATAGCTGCTGTCCCGAAACTTCTTTATAAGTGTTTGGGGACTTTGTATTTGATGGTTTCCCCTCTGCTGCTCCTTCTAGAGTTATGCCAGAGGACTTTCAAAAGCAAGCTAAATATTTTGGCTACATACAGGTCTTTTTATTGAAAACAAAATATTTGCATAGGGCATAGAAGGTGACAATAGTACAGGAGTGTTGGAACTTCCATTCTGGGTGGCGGAACGTGGCGGTAGATAAGGGCTGCTATGGCACTGATTACATTTTAGTTTCAGCTCTGGCATTTATTGGTGAGGGCAAAATGTGTAGAATCTCGTATGACCACTACTCATTTCTGCTGTAATATGCTCTTCGTTTCATGAAAATTGTATCTGGTCTCCAGACCTCTGCAGGTTTCATTTGGATAACTATAACTCTGGAAGGTTTTTGAAGCCATGGGGACTGGGACCCCACTTGCCCTACTGCGGGGTTCTCCTTTTGCTTTTCAGAATTAGATTAGCTTTATTGGTCTGATCATAAATAAAATCTTTGGGCCACAAAGTTCGCTGAGGCATATATTTCCCAGGAAATATACCTTCTTAACACTAAAGCCATTTGAAGAATTATTCTCTCTTTCAAGGTCTTTTCTTGATACTCTGGAAGTCAATTCAGAATTATGCCTTGTAACTTCCATTTACCTAAAATTTAAATAACAGTTAAATCAAATTACAAATGACCGGATTTTGTACATAGTGCCATACAGTGATTATTATTGCGAAACAAGGACCTTAAGAAATGACAAGATCCCCGTGGACTATTGGAAATAGACTAAATCATGTTATTTTTGTTCAATGTATACATTGTCAATACATAATCATCAAATAACCAAAATGATTGGTTTACCAGAAGATCTTAATTTCAATATTCTGGATAAATGAAAGTTCTCTATACTTTTATTTAAGTATATTTGTGTCATGGGTCTTAAACTATCAGTTAAAGAAATGTTACTATGTGACAACAAGAAAATGTCTTATCAAGGACAAAATGATAGAAATGTTTGCATAGAGCATAGAGTGCAATGCCTACTCAACAGACCTCTTATTGGCTACCCTTGAGTAAGGTGTGTGCCATTCGATCCTACAGATGGCAAAGGTAAATTTCACAGGTCTGAGAACACCTGTTCACTGTGAAGCAAGGCATGATTGTATGTCTTACTCCATCATTAATTCAATTTCATGCATTTGCTATTTCTTGAGAATCTGCTATGTGTACTTAATTCATGTATTTTATGTTCTATTGGATCATCCACCCTCTTTTATCTAACTTACTCATGCCAATTTTTCCCCAAGAAGCACCTATTTTTCCGAGCCAAGGGATTGATTGTGTCAGTGTAAACGCATAGCTCTGCTCTCGGTTACCACTCTCCTATCTAGGAGCTCACACCTAAAACCAAGGAAAAGAGTTAACTAAGTATCTACAGTGGATCAGGTAAGAACCCCTGATTCTGAGCTATTTGTGACCTTATAGGATCATCACTAAATCATGTCCTTGGCAAATAAATAAAATATATCAGGCGAAATTGTTCCAATTATCCATTTTACATTCACTTTGGAGGTTTGGTTTTGGTGTTTATGACGCCTTCTTCTTTTGTATTGTGAGATTTGATTCCTGTTCCAACCTAACAGCCAACTTTCTTTTTTTGCGGGGGTGGGTGGTTAGACACCTGCTTCATTTCCTGGCCAGGGTCAGTCGTCCTCACTGGGCTCATTTCTCCAACAATCTCCCCTGGGCACAGGGATGGGGACTGGCTCCCTTCTGAAAGAACCCTGTCTCTCCCAGTGTTTGGGGCTTCTCCAGCACTACCTTGGGTTATGTTCCCTGCAAATACGCCTATTTGTTCCCACTCAGAATCCAAGTAGTGACACAATCCTAATTATTTTCAGGTGATCTTTAGTGATGTCATTTTATTTGAGTACATGGCAAAGAATAAAAATGAACCATCATCTCTACATACTCGAAATAAGTACCTAATATGAATAAACTCCCAAATCCCTTTAACAAATGATATGTTGTATTTACTGCTTCTTAGGATAGTACACACTTCCTAGTGTGCTCTTCACCCTAAGGAGACATTCTTAAAAAGCAGCAGAGGTGCATCTTTGTGAGCCAAAAAGTCTCTGGAAACAAACTATTTTACCATGTATCATATACTAGATAGTTCAGGTGCTGACATCTTGCCTCGTGAAGACATTAGTATCTTGTGGAATTCAGTCATTTCTCAATCATGAAGCTTTTAAAGAAGTGATTTGCCTTGGAACTAAAGTTTATTGAATTAACACAACTACAACCCTGCACACACAATTCTAATGCAAAACAATAATTTGATGTATTAAACGGTTAATAGTTTGATTTCATCAGACTTATTCCACTTGCTATAAAAGTTTAAAAGTCTTTTAAATATCACTGCTATTCAACGTTGTCAGTGTTTCCTGCGAATGCACTGAGGCAAGGGTAAAAAAAGGTATTATTTTTGGAAAGTAGTCATTATTTGCAAATAATATGATTTATCCATATAGAATACCCAGAAAAATAATGAAAACTATTAGAATCCCTAATGTCTATTAAGAATTATATATCTAGTATAAGATAAATATAACAAATTAATAGCTTTCTTTTATATTAGCAATAATCACTTCGATAATAAAAATAAATCCCTTTATATTAGCAACAGAATATAAAAATGTATAGACATTAACTTTGTGAGAAATGTGCAAGCTTAATATAAAGAAAAAAATTTTAACTTTTTGAAGATCATGAAATAAAAATTGAAAAGATAGAAAAACATCATTTTTCAACCTGAATAATCTTATTATAAATCTGCTAACTCATCTAAAATGTTTTCTATAAATTTAATACAATATCAAGCAAAGTTCCAAAGGGTTTGTTCCATTGGCAAATCGACCTTAAAGTTCATCAGAAAAATTTAATGTTCAGATTCAGTGGTAATTATAAGTAAATTGGTCTGGGAACATGGTTACAGGGTTATTAGATTTTAACTGCTCCATGTAGCCACTTATATGATAATTGCATAAGGAAAATTTTAAGTATTTTAATGAGACACTCAGGAGCATAGAAAGAACAGATGTTTAAATCTAACATTATCTTAGTCTTTTCTCAAATTTCCTCCCTTGGTTCTTCTACGTCATCAATGACTCTTTCTTTGTAATGCCTACTAGTTTTGATACTTGTGTTGAACCAGCCTCTTCGAAAGTCTCCATGTCTCCATTCTCTCAATGCTACCAAAATATTCGAAAGACTGTTTTCTCAACCTTGAAAAACACTTCAGAATTTGCAAAGACCTGCCATAGACTATCAAATCAAATTAAAATGACCACATACATAGTTTTAGGTGCTTCAACCATGAAGTTAAACAGACTTTTCACTAACATGAAATCTTAGATGCATTTCTAAAACCTCACTAAGCCTCAATTTCCTCCTCCTAAATGGGCATTATAATATTACTTCATAGGCTTGTTGTGACAATTATGTGCCAGGAAGATGAACTGAAATGTCAATTAGATTTTTGTGCTAACGGACGTAGAACACTGAAGGGAATAAGTCTTCTCTCACCCCAAGAAGCTAAACAGATGTGTTTTGAGTTCTGAGTTTCTTGCCTTGTGATTGCGAATCATAGAGATTAAAACAGAAGGTTCCAAGCATTCCGAACACCCAGGACTCTGGATGTGTCAGTGGCTCTGTGGGCAGAAGTAGACCAGCCCAGTGCTTGATGTCCCCAAGTGGCTTGAGAAAGCCTTAGAAACCTGAATGGAAAAAGCTACTAGATGCTTCTATATTGACAAAGTCTTTTATGTCCAAGCTAGACACAGGGCATCAGAGCAACTTTCTTTCAAGGAACCTCATGAACTTGGAAAGTGAACGTATCAAGGTGAAGTCAATGCCAGTGGGCTCAGCTCTAAATGCTCTGGCCTGGGACGCAGGCATGATCCGAGGAAGAGGAACGGTCCCATTAAACATAAGTGAGAATTTCCTATCAGCTGAGTACATGGGAATAAGGAGCAAATTTATTTAAAATGATTTGAAGAAAGCTTTTAAAATGCAAAATCTCTTATGCCAAAATGTTACGGGATAATGTTTCATGCCTGTTATATAAGAGAGATAATGAATATGAAAATGAAGTGCTCAGCATAGTAATAGGCAAGTATAAATGCCTGCTACATATCGGTAATTATTATCATATTTCATTATTTAGCTTCATTCATGATACCTCTTCAATCGGTACCAAGCAAGCCTCACTCTGTCCCCCAAGGAAGCACCTAGATTTCAGGCGGGCTGCTCCTCTGTAGCTGCCACACGTTTGCCCGTAGGTGTCCTTATCCTTATTGATTTCACTACCTCCACCTAGAGTGCTGGCCCCCTTCTCACTGATGTTCCATTTGTACTCATCCCCCATAGCCCCATTCAAAATAAACTTCCCCCAAGAAAACTTCTTCAAGTAATGATTGATACTCTCCCCTGTCTCTAAGATTTATTTATATAGCACATGTCAGCAGCAAATGCTGGCATTCCCCACCCAGAGCCTTTCATTCCTCACCATTCCATTATACACATTTGGCATTTTACTGCAAGGACCTGTGACTCTGCCGGAAGGATTTCTCTGGTCAACATAACAGCACCTATGTGGAGCAAGAGGAAGTGTCAGAATGCCCCGGCAACAAAGCAACATGCAATGAGTGACATGTGGAAACTGGAGGGTAAATACTCCAGATATCTCTCTATACTGTGTGGGTCAGCTTCGTCTCTATACAATCTGAGGGGTCCAGCAGGATTTAGCTCAGTCTCCCACAGCAATAATGTGCTTAAGAAGGCACTCTGTACTTAGAAATTTTATAGCAACTTTCCATTGCCAGAACATCCACAAGTGCAATCAGTGGACTCGCCTTGTGAACAGGTATGGACCAGTTCGGGGGAGGTGAAACTTGTGTAATGAGTCCCGTGTAGCATAAGATGCCTACTAGTCATGTGCAGTATGACCATGTATCAGATGTAGACAGGTTGGAAACTTTATATAAACTTTATATAAAAGGTCTCCACCACCAAATAATTTCAACATCACTGTTCTAAAGCATCAAACAGTCCTAGATATGCAATTGATGTGCACAGTAATTTTGTTTAATGTTTTTTTTTTTTCTTAAACACTTTAGGATAAATATGGAGTCAACTCAGTGGACATGTACCCATTTTTATTTGGTATTGAGTTTTACACAGATCAACCCCAGGATGAATAACATTGATATTTATTTTGGTTCAACCAGGCTTCAGAAATGTAAGCTATTCATGGGGGAAGATAAAGACAGAAACTAACAAAATTCTGAGATGCTAAAAGAATCTGGAGACACCGGTGATTCCCCGCTCTTCCTTTCTTATTTAAACTATCCGTACCACACTCGTCTTATTCAGATTTGATCTCTGGGTAGATTTCAAAACAGTACCACTACATGCTTGCACCTTCCCTTTACTACGAATCTGAGGAGGAAATAAAACATTTCGAAAGTCACTTTAGCTTTTATGGTCATTTCTCCAGGGCAGAGGTAATGTCTAATAGAGATAAAGCCATGCAAGGAATCACTAAACTTATTTTTCAAGTAATCTGTGATGCCTCAGACCTAGTTATGACACAGTAGTTCTATGTAATAGAAAAGATTCATTCATCACAGGTTCAAAACTATGCTGTCCTAAAATTCCAGAGTGTTCATAACAGTAATGGAGCAAAATAATTTCTAGCTGCTACCTAACATTGAATTTCCTTTTATTCCTTAATGAGACAGACCCTGTTTGGGAGAGTGGGCTGCAATGCGCCCGGCTATAAAAACTATAATCTTCCTCGCCAATAGGTGTTGCTAATGAGACATCTCAGAGAACTACTGGGGTTGAGAAGCTCTTTTAAAAGAAGCCCGCCCATGTGGAAAGCTCCTTTTGCCTTTCTCCTTTTTTTTTTTCTTGTCTGAAATGCAGATGTAATGGTGAGCACTCCAGCAGCCTTCTTGTAAATATGAGGATATAGCTCACACCTTAGGAATTGTGGAGCGGTGAGATGTAAGAGCCTTAGACCTTGATAAGCTATGATAATGTAACTACTTCAAAAACTTAGTGGCTTAAAACTCATTTATGTCACTCCACTTCTACATTTTGACAATTTGGGTTGGGCTAAACTAGAGGATTCTTCTAATCGGAGCTAGTCTTGATTGATGTTGCTGTTCTTTTCCTGAGTGTAGGACCCAGGACTTTGGCTTAGCCTGCCTTGCAGAAATGTTTTATTCCAGGCTAAAAATAAACTTGTAGACAGTAGTAGACACACAACGAAGGCAGAGCAAGAAATGCTGTTATCACGTGTGCGGCAATGTCAGAAAGGAAATACTTACCTTGTACACACACTCAACCACCATCACCAGCACAGGTGATGTTTAGTAGGAAAATAATGATTTCTTTTGTTGAGTAGAATTTATAGACTTGGTATTGCATCCATCAGTCAGAGTCAGACAGGAATTCAATGGCGCTCTCAAGGGAGGGTAATCTGAACAGAGTTTAATAAAGGACTCATTTAAAAGCAGGGGGAAGGGAAATACCAATAGGATGTGTAGCGCCCTGGGTCCTGGAGTTTTGGAGGGGGGTGCTTTGCTACCACCTTTAGGCCTAAAGTGATAAAGGCAGCTGGCAGTTACCAGAATCCAGAGGCAGAGGTCTCGGTGGAGAGGATCACCTGCCAAGAACTGGAACCTTCCTTCAGAGGATACAACCAATATATGGTGTTTCTGCAGATAAATTTCTGGACAAATCGATGCTCTGATCCCCTCTCATCTCTGTCCCATCTCCTGCTGGTACTACCCACTGGTCAAACACAATTAGAAGCCAGAAGGCCCAGGGCAGGTTAGCATCTCAGAGCAAGAACAGGAGAAGTGGGGGTTGGTTCTGGAGAGGCAAACAGAAGACATTTATAATGTGAAAACATAGACTTGAGCCCTTAAGAAATATAAAAAATAGTAGGTATTAAATATGAGGGCCATTGGTAAGGTAGGTTGCAAAAATGACCACACTTTTTTGAAGCTCCTCTCTTAAGGGCTCACATTATAAGTGTCTTATATTTGCCTCTCCAGAGCCACCTGCTTTTAAATTAAATCTTTTCAAGAATAACATTCTCTTTGGCGTTTAGTAACCGGGAAAGGGTCTTCACTAGGTTGCTCAAGAAGCCCCTTTAAAGCTGTGTGGACTTCAATGGTTTAACATAATCTCCTTCAGAATGGGACCTGCCCACCCCCCGCCCCCAACAACATATCTCAAAGCATTACATGGTAATTAAAAGCTGTGTTCAAATTGGTGTCTGTCACTACAAAAGTTACATCAAGTCAGGATTCTTTTGTTTAACACAAGAGTCTCAAATTCTGTCTTACCTTCCTTTGGATAAAGAAAAATATGATAAATGGAAGATGATGATAGATTTTTACCTTAAAACAATGGGCATAAAAGTTTTTGTATCTTCCCTTGCTGATATATGGTGTGGATAAAAAGCACCTCAAAATGGAGAGAGGTATAAGACGACAACTGGCAGCATGGGTCACCTGGAGTGGTGCCCCAGGGTCATCAGAGTGAAACCTGCCAGTCTGGCCTGGCCCCTCTCCACAGTGCCCCTGCAATCCAAGAGGGGACACGCGCTGGTAAAGAGTCTTTTCTTTGTAGTTTCCTTTTATCTCATGGGAGACAAGATTTTTCTGATGGTGAAGTGTCTCTTGGACCTTGTGCATAAGCAGAAATATGCGGATCTTTGCCTGCTTACCTGGAACTGTCCGAATTCCAACCTTCACTTACCCTACCTGGGTTGTTGGTTCACGACAAGCTGCCATAACATGTCTCATTTCTTTTGCTGCTTGAGATCTTCGACTGTTGCTTTTCTTCCTAAGAAAGAGATTCTGAGTTGGGAGCCTTAAACACTTCCATGAAAAAATTATGGGTTTGTCAGAACTCTTGAGTAAAATACAAAGATACTTCTAAATCTTTAAATTAAATTTTCCCTTCGAGGACTCTCAGTCATGGGAAAAAATGATCGAATTTTGTCAGTCACTCTAGAGTTTCAAATCATCAGAAAACTTAAATCTCAATAAAATCCCTAATATTAAATATGCACACATGTGTATATATTACACATACACTTGCATACCTATGTTTATATCTCATATATAAATATATATGAATTTTTAAGAAAGAGCTGGAAATTATTGACACATGTGATAACTAAATACAAGCAAATATTTAACAATCTAAAACCTGCCAATATAAACTCAGAATTTCCAGAAAAGTTAAATTTCATCTTCATAGCCAAAGTGTACTGACCTTCTTGGATCTTACAGGTAAGGATTTTCCTCCACAGAAGGTTGTTATTTAAACTTAGTAATTTATTTAAATGTATTAAATAGATTAACAATCAGAAGAACTATGCATTAATATAATTTTCTACTTGGAAACCCTGTCTTCCAGATGAAAAATTAAAGTGCTCACCTGAAGTATAAAGTATTTACTTAAAAAATAAATATTGTAAACGCATGAAATTGTCAAATGCACAACCCATAGCTTTGATGAGCTTGAGATCTTGAGCAAATAAAAGTTTGGAATTCTCACCACGTAAAATATTAATGAGTGGGTTATTGTGCTTTTCTACTATTACCTAGGGCCCTCCAGTGGCAGAATATTTGCGTGTTGAATAATGTTGGGTTATAATGATTTTAAAGTATTGTCAAAATGTATCCAAGACCAAATTCACTCCTTTCATTAATGCATTCATTTAAAAAGATATTTATTATGCCACTGTTGTATAAAAGGCACTGTCGCAAGGTTTCAGCATTAAAAAAAGAGAAAAGAAAAGAAAAAAGAAAAGATCTTTGCGCTTTTGAAGGTTATAATTGAGAGCGACAATAAAAAATAAGCAAAAGAAATAAGTAAATGATATGGTACATTAGAAAGTACTAAGTCCTATGAAAAATACAAGAAATAGAGCAGCATAGGAGGCATCAGGAGTGTGGAGAGTGTGGAAAACATCAAGTTGCCATTTTACATAGAGTAACCATTAAAAAGGTGATGCTTAAACAAAAAAATTAGAGGAGATAAGACAACCATGCAGATATCTGTGAAATGAGCATTTATAGAGTTTGTTGAAGAAAGAAGTCACATGAATCTCACTGCCAGGGATGTTACCAAAACTCATCGATTGCTGGCACTACCTTCAAGGTCAAGGCCTTCCACAATGAGTCCAGATTCTCTACTGTAAGATGACATCACGCATAGCTATTTGTCAACTTCTTAGCCTCTAATTCAGGAGCTGATAAATCACCGCTCACATGAAACACCAGTTCAGAAGAACACATTGTAGACCCAAAACTATGCGAACCTTGAACTTCACCTATAATTTGTAGATTTTAAAAATCTAACCACTAGTTCAAGAGTTATCAATCAATGTTCCTGACTGATCCAAGGGTGTGTTTTCCCCCTCATGGGATACAGAAAATAATCTCCAAAGGATCTCCACCAGGCCTGTATGAACAAGGAAACTTTAAACTTTAACTGTTAGTTTCCATCTAAGTTTGAATTTGTCCTATATGTTATGAGTTGATCATTGTTATCTTAAAGCAATTTTTGCATTTGCTGCCTTTAAACAAAGTCAACAAACAGCAAATTTGTAGACAGAATTAATGCATTGATATTATAGTCTCTACAGGAACCAATCTGATCACTTTTCTCAATGTATAATTCATCACTACTCTGGGCCAGTCACACCACCCATTGCTAGCCATTGTCACAGTATCATTGCTAGTTGTCCCATCAATTAAGGAATGTCTATCACTAAGGACAATGTGTAGAGAACAGTGAGCGAACATCCCAGTAGCTCATCCTTCCTCTGCTCCTAAGCTCTCCAATGTGATCCAAAGTCTCATCTTTAGGGAAGAAAGGGCTCATTGTCATGGATTTATTAAAAATGGCCTGTACTTTACGGGCTGAAAATGATGGGCTCCTACTTTATCTGCTACTACACTTTGTCTATTGAAACACGAGGACCCAACAAGAATATGGTCCTTCATCTTTTACTTCAAGATATAACACATACAGTGTTCTACATGCCAACCTTCTTTCAGACTCCACGTGATGCTGAAGGGAGTCTTAACATTTCACTTGAATTGAAACGTATAACAATTAAACATCAAGGAGTAAAAATCTCCCTGAATGTTCTGCATTTGGCAGTAACTTCACTTTTAAAAACTGGTGTTTCCCCACTTCCTCACAGGGGCAGAAACACTGAGGCACCCCATTTTCCAGTTAACAACTCTAGTCCCTAGATTATTATGCCACGCCAATTTGACACTGCATCTTAGAAACTAATAGTATACTGGGCTAGGCTCCCCAAAAGTAACATTTACAAGGTGTAAGAGTATTCTGTTTCTGAGGGAGAAATGTAGTTTTGTGAAAGAAGGTATGGCAGCTGTGGTATTAATGAGAAACCATGAGATGTAAATTGCTCATTGTGATGATGCTGAGAACTAAAATCTTGTTAGATAATAATGTTGGCAAATGACACCAAAGTTTTGCCTTTTAAAAAATGTCAGATAGCTCTCATAAGATGTTAAATGAAATGTGTGTATACAAATCCAGGGAGAAAATAGATTTAAAAATGTGAAGTGGACCTTGCATAGATTAAACTTTGAAATAATGTGGTGCCAAAAGAGGCATCAGAAGGATAACTATCGAAGTGTGTTAAACCTGCTTATTCTTTTCTTAAAGACTGATTCCTGAAGTCTTTTGTTAAGTACCAGTTTTCTTTAGACCCTATATGTCTGATTCCATTCTTATTAAAAGAAATCTTATCTATTACCATGAATATGCAGGCCTTTCTAATAAGTTATGTTTGTGTAAGGAATTCTGAAAATATGGGGTGAAGTGTGTAAGTAGGTACAAGAAAGAGAGAGCATTCCAAAGAGTAAAACCTTAAAGAAGAAATTTGTTAAAGTTGAAGGCTGGGAATATTTACTGAAATTAAATTCTTTTCAGGGTTTAATAACCAGACAAGCATTCATTTAAGTTTGTCTAAAAATCCCCCATGAATCGAGATGGATTTTAAAGGTTCAATGTTACCTTTTATGGAACATAAAAATATTACACATTAATTGACTGTCATGGTTCATATATTGAAATTGGCATCTGTAACTCCAAAAAGTTTTGGTTGGCAGAAGAATCCAGATTCATTCCATCTCTTCTCCATGTGGGTAAAGGAAATGTTAGCAAATCAATGACTCTGCAAGGTAATGTGTAGAGAATTTGTACCACCACTTTAAAGGCAGAATTATTTTCACAAAATAACAAGAGAAGACTAAGCTAACACTCCAGATCTATGGCTCAGGTAAGGCTCAGCTAGCCTTTTGGATATTATCTCTAAAATGGGTATTATCACACATGACATTCTTGAAGATAAGGGATGGGGCTAGAACTACTCCTAGGATCCCATAGCTCTAGAACGTTAGATTCTATATTTTAAAAACTTCAAAATTTTCCCATTGATTTCAGGAAAGTCAAAATACTGCTAATCCTGGCACCTAAGATTCTTCATTATCTGACTTTCCCACTGTACCTTCCAACTCTGCATTCTCTCAGTATATCCCAGCACGAGACTCTCAACCAGCTGGAAAGCTTCTTCATTGCTCTGAAACATATGTGCACTTTTTTATGACATGGAAAATGATTTCTCTCTAGCTATCCCAATACTATCCAGCCGTGGTAAGCAGAATAATGGCTCCAACTTTTGGAAGCTGTGACTGTACTGCCTGGTGTGGTTAAGGTAGTGCTCGAGAGATAGGGAGATTATCCTGGATTATCTTGGTGGGCCCATGTCTCCCTTATTAGTCAAAAAGAGAGACAAGAGAAGCAGTATCAGAGATAGAGATGTACAGACAGAAGCAGAGGTCAGAGCAATGTGATTGCTGGCTTTGAAGGTGGAAGGAGGTCATGAGCCAAGGCACGCAGGCGGCCCCTAGGAGCTGGAAAAGACCAGGAATGGACTCTCCCTTAGAGCTACCAGAAGTACAGCCCTGCTAACACCTTGACGTTAGCCCGTTTTTTTTTATTAGGATCTCTATCTTCTGTGGCTTTCCTTAGATGTCTGCTCACAATTGGTTCACTCTGGGGAAATAAGAAAGTACTTCCAAGTGGCTGTACATATTCTAAGTGATTATGTGGATGGAGCTTGTTGACTTGGAATATTATTGTGGAGTGATCTTGGTGGATCTTTTGTTGGAAAACAATTGATGTCAGAAAACGTAGATATTTGGTCTTCTCATTCTTTCACAATTATGTATAATTCATATGTATATATGTCCTGTATTATGTGTATGTACTATGTATAATGTCATCTATACTTGTTACATGTGTGTGCTTTATTGGATTAAGATAGTTCCTTTTCATTTCTGCTTTGCTGAGTGACATTTTTTGGTAATCATGAATGTGTGTTGAATTTTGTCACTTTCATTGCATATTAGACAATATTGTATGTTTTCCTTTCTCTATATTTATTAATGTGGTAACTTACGTTTAATGATTTTTCACATGTAAAACCAGCCTTGCCTTCCCACGATAAACTCCACTTGATTGTGATAAATTGTTCATTTGTTCACATTGCTGGATTGACTTTTAACTTTTTGAGTTTTTGAATCTAACTTCAAAAAAGAGATTGGTCTAAAATTTTGTTTCCCTGTAATTCCTTTATCAGGCCTTGTTATCAAGAATACACTGGCTTCCTAAAATAAGTTGAAGAATGTTCTTTTTCCTCTATTTTCTGAAATAATTTGTGTAAAATATAATTTCTTTTTTAAATTTTTTATAGAATTAATCAGGGGAATCATATGAGCCTGGCAATTTTTTCAGAATTATTTTTAATTAAAAATTTAATTTCTTTAACAAGCATAGAGCTATAAAATTTTTTATTTTTTCTTGTCTTTGTTTCAAAAATTTTGCTACGTCATCTAAGTTGTTGAATTTATTTGCACAAAGTTATTCATAATACTCCTTTATTATTTTTGTATTGCTTGTAGGATTAGTAGTGAGGTATCCTTTTTCATTCTTCATATTGGTAATTTGTGTTTTCTGTTTTTTTTGTGGGGGTTTTAGGGCGAAGAGTGTGAATATAGCTAGGGAATTATAACTTTTATTATTCTTTTCAAATGAAATTTATTGATTTTCTTCATTTTTTTATTTATTTCTATATTTGTGTTGATATTTCTTTTCTTCTATAACTTTGGGTTTAATTTCTTATTTTTAAGAAAATTTTTCTTCTTTTTTAGAGCTTATTTTTATAGTTCCTCAAATGTAAGCATTCACAGCCATGAATTTGCCTCTAAACACTGTTTTGGCTGCATCTCATAAATTTTGATGTTATGTTTAAAAATCATTTAATTCTAAATATCTTTTATTTAATGCTGTGATGTCTTCTTTAACCCATTAGTTACCTGAAGATGTGTTGCTTGTTTCTCTAAATTTTGTGATTTTCTGGATATATTTTATTATTGATGCTTAACTTAATTTTCTTATGTTAATAATAGAATATTGTGTATTTCAACCCTTAGATGTTTATCAAAAAATGCCTTATAGTCTGTCATGTGGTTTACCTTGACACATATTCCATGTGTATTGGGAAAGAGTGAGTATTCTACAGTTGTTGAGGATAATGTTCTAGATGATTGTGTTAGGGGTGTCAGAATTTCTCAGTAAACCTGAATGATTTTTTGCATGTGCGCTCTATTTATTATTGAGAATGTGTGTTAATATGTCCAATTATTAGTGAGGACTTCTCTATTTCTCTTTTAGTTTTGTAAATTTAGTTCATGTATTTTGAAGCTCTGTTATGGCACATGTACTCATTTAGCATTGCTTTATGTTCTTAATGACTTGACCCCATTACCACTATGAAATCACTATCTTTACCTCTAGTAATACATTTTGCCTTGAAGTTTACTTTGTGTGACGATAAATGGCATATGAGTTTTCACATTTAAAATCTCATGGTATATCATTTTCTATTCAATCTATCTGTTTATATTTATTGAAATCTCTTACAAACAGCATGTGGTAGGATATTGCTATTTTTAGCTAGTCTGACAATCTACCTTCTACATAGAATTTTTAGCATTTTTAGACTTAACACAATTATTGATAGAGTTGTGCTTAATTCTGTCATCTTGCTTGACGTTTTCTAGTTATTCTTCTGTGTTGTTTTATTTTTTGATTCTCATATCTGCTTTCTTTCAGATTTATCAAATGTTATTCAGCATTCTCTTTTATTTCCTCTATTGTCTTTTTTCTGACACCCATATATGTGTGTGTGTGTGTGTGTGTGTGTGTGTGTGTGTGTGTGTGTGTGTGTGTGTATATATATATATGAAGTGATTTTTAATGATTGCTCCTGAGGTCATATTATAGGTCTTTAACTTATCACAGTAGACTTGGAATTAATATTATATGACTTACCATATAATTTAAGTAGCTCACAACAGTACAATTCCATTTATACCTTCTTCCATTTTTGTGCTATTATTGTTATATACTTCATTTCTACATATACAAACCCCTCAGTACACTATTAATATTTTTGTCATAAAAAGTCAATTGACTTTTTAAAAATTGGTTTCGTTAGTATTTAAAGTAACTAGTGAATATAGTAGAAGAAAACCAAAATTATTCTGATTAATTGGAATTTTTAAGTCAAAAATGTTTTTTCGCTTTTAGTAAGTACATTCTTAATCCAGAAGTGATAGGTGCAAAGCAAGAAGCTATTCTAAGAATCACCCAGGTATAGATTCAGATGTCATTTTTCTTTTTCACCATTTGGTCTATTGCATAAGCTGATTCTTAGGATATTACTTTTAATGCAGAGTGTAAAGCTTATACCAATTTTAGATGGATGTTCTCATTCTAAATATGATCTTAATGCAGTTTGTGATACATTCCTGCCTTGTTTCCTACGAAGCTTATAGGCCCCATTTCAATGCATCCTGTACACACAAGAGGGCAGAGTTAAACTAGTGGTGAGAACACAGATCCTGAGCTTTCTGGTCTGCAAATAGATCAGATTTCATATTTGATTTACAACAAGCATTTCTTATGTAGGATGTTTTTTCTTTCCTGTGAAATGTATTTGTCTATCAAAAACAGTCTTGTTAAAGAGATAATGGCTATGCCTTAGAAACAAATGGTCAGTCTATATTCACGGAGTTATTCTTGTTCTTGAATGTTCTTCATTTAAATATTATCTAAGTCTCACCATTCTTGGCCTCTGGGAAGAATGAACACATAAGTAAAACATAATGACTTTTTCAATAAAATAAGCAACTAATGAGCATGCAGACCTCAGTTCTTTTCTGCCCAAAGAAGAATAAAATTCAAAAGAGAAAAGACCTCAGAGAAAGCTTGAGAGTTGCAATCAGAACTAAATAGATTCATTTCTCAAAGATTGCCAAAGTCTTCTCAAATATACCTCTGTTTGTCAAAGGCAAAATTCTTCACACATCTCCTCCTGCATCCCACAGGCATTTTAGAGAAGGAATATTTGTTCCTGTCCTTGCCATCATGATCCATCTTAAGTGTCAAATGTATGATCACAGAAGGACCAGAGAAACCTTTTTCTTTTGAACATGTTTCCTCCACTTGTTAAGACTGTAAATGTAGGTTAACAGGAAGAAAGTGTTTTCTTTGATGTTTATTACTAACACTTAAAACGCTAATATCCACAGAAGAAATAATTCGCTGGCTTTAATTTACATACAGAAAAATAATGAATGAAATCAATTCCCTCCCTTAGCCCATGTTTTGAAAAAGCTGAGAGGGAAGAGAGGCTGAAAGTTCCACCTGCCAAGGGGAAGGTGAGGAAGAAACCAAAAAAATGGGAAACGACCCAGAATTAGAAATGGGTTGATGCCATGACGATTTACTTATATCACAATCTAACCTTGGGAATAATCTACTAAGTAGGCTGCTTTATCTGTCATTTATTTCAGGCCTCTTTTAAGAAGATATTTCATTGAAAGTTGATGCAGAAATGTGATGTGTCTGATATTTGATGTGATAGCAAAAACTGTTATTTCCTCTTCTTGATTCATGTGAATATTTTTGTTAAGACACCAGTGACTTGATTTATAAAATAATTAATTTTTTTAATTCTAAAGATCACGAAGAAAAATATAATGAACATATCACTAAAACTAAAGTTATATATATATATGTATATTTATTTGCACAAAGTTATTCATTATATATATATATAAAAGCATGTCTTACTATATCTTGTATTTTGTCATTTTAAATGTGTTTCCTTTGTTCAATTAAAATACTGTTTTCACAGGGGTAATAGTTTCAAAACAGTCAATGTTCTGTTACTAACTCGGGAACTAGGGGAAAGTCAGCCTCATAATTTTCTGTTGTGATAGAAAAGCTGAAAATTGACGGTACCTTAAATAAATGGAATGAATGAGGCACAAATGAAGAAAGCGCCTGGAGAAAATTTGAATGGAACTAAAAACCAAGCGTCATGGCTTCCCCATCCTAATTATTCACTGGCCAACAAAGATCATTTCCGGTCCCATTTTTGTATTTTAAAATGTAACCATAAGGAAAAGTTTCACAATTACTAGATTCTTTCAGAATGTTTAATTTTAACATTAAAAAAAATAATCAATCTAACCACTTTAAAAAAAAAAACAAGTTGATTAAGCTTGTCAACAGGCCAGGAAAACTACATGAATGGGTACTTTTTGCTTCTTGTTTTAGGAAGGTCTCATTTGATATAAAATAATTTATTAGGTCACATTTTTGTCATTTTAAATATTCATTTTTTTATATTCTTTATCATTTTTTGCTGTTGTCATTAGGTCACATTCTTTAGACATCTGATATATTTGGTCTTTAATAGCATCTTTTTTCTTTCCTTCTGTATCAAAACGAGCTGTTCCCTCTTAAGTCTTTCAACTAATATAGTAATAATCATACTTACATTAGACTAAATATGTATTCAGATAAGGCTTTTGAGGAAAGAATACAAACAGTACATGGAGGTAAGAATTTATCCAAAGCAACCCTCATATTCAGAACTCCCGCCCTTACAGTTATCATTCAGTCTTCATGCATGTCATCATCCTGAGGTCCAGCAGACAGTGACACGATCACATTTAATAGTGAAATTCGGTGGCTTGTCTGAGTTTACAGTTTCTTGTGAAAGAGCCAGGGCATCAGCCTGGGTTTTCTGACTTTATTATCAAGAAAATACTAATAATAATCAACATTAATTAAGCTCTTACTGTTCAACAAGCACTATTCTAAGCACTTCATATGTGTTCTTACACTCAATCCCCAGCTGACAGGAGAGGAAGCAGAGGTGTGGGAGTTGAAGTAACATCTTAAGGGGTGAAAATGGTGTTTGCTTCCTGTGTTTCGGCCATGCTGCTCATTGAAACATTTTTATTCTTAGTGCAAAAAATTTTGCCTTTTTCTTTTCTCTGAATGTCCGTTCTCTAAATCTTGACTATCATGAAATGCTTGAGGTTATCATTCATGGGCTTTGATTTACCTTTGTTTTTCCTTTTATCAGTTCTCTCTTTCCAGGACTAGGACCCCGGCACTGGGAAGCAGAGCCTGGCATTCCAGATCACACCTGCCGTGCAGGTTGCGGCCTTGGGGAGACCATCCACACTTCTCCGGGCTTTCCTTTTCTTTGAAGAGAAGCTCCAGATATCTCTAAAGGAAGGAGATAAAATCAGTGATTTCTAAAGTCTCTTTCCATTCTCACATTCCTGGAGTTATGCTTTTGGAATCACTCTTTCCATCTTGAAAAAAAAATTGTTTGTTTGTTTGTTTGTTTCAATTGTGCTGTGGTAGCGTGCAACTTTAAAAGCTACACAATTACTACACCAAGCAAGAATATGAAATATACTTGATTCCACAAACTTTATTGATTATCTAACCAAAATATTTTAGAATAGCAACTGCATAAGACAATGTACCATAAGCCAACCATAAGTTATCCATTCCCAAAATGGAGAAAAAAAACATCAATAAGATGTCATTAGATAAGACTTTCAAAATATAACTTTGTTTTAATGAAATCCAGAATTAGGTCTGTAAATAATAAAGTTTACTTTGATAATCTCAAGTGCAAAAGTATTTTTGATGTTCAGTGTATGGTTGAGGTGACAAGAAAGCTATTATAGAAAGTCAGAGGAAAAGTCATGTGTTCATGAAACAACTGAAAATTAAATTTATTTTTAGTTATTCACATCTTTTGAAAGGCTGTAGTAAGAAAGAGAATATATTATAACCAATTTTTATTGATTAAACTCTTCCTATTATGGAAAGTTTTACATAGGAGACACTGCATCTATTAGAAAAAAAATTTTTTGAAAATAGAAAAACTAACTTGAGATTCTGGCATTCTAATTATTTTTCCTTGGGTGAGTTCCTTAATTTTTCTGGGTCTCGGTCTTCTTGTTTGTAATATGCGATACCTGTCTTGGCTACCTCACAAAGCTCAATTCTGAGATCATTTTTGTTTTCTTCATATATTTGGCATGTGAGAGACCTTACTGAGTTCTATGCTTTTAAATGCATCCATACATGCCCAATTCAAAACTTGACTCCCCCATCTGGAGTTCTCTCTGCCCTCCAAACACATACATCTGATTCTTTGTTTGACCTGACCATTTTGATGTCTACTAAACATCTCAAATGGAAACATCACATTTCTGAATCAAGCTCCTCCTCTTTCCTGGAATAATTTTTGGTAAATAGAAACATCGGTGGCTCAGGCCAAACACTCTGAGTCGCCCTTGACTCTTGTCTTCTCATACTTCACATTTCCTCAATTAGCAAATCCTGCTGGTTCTACCTTTAAAATACATACAGAATCCAACTGCTTCTCTAACACGCTGGTTCGCACCGCCAACACCTCTCAGGTGGCTTATTGCCTGAGTCCGCTGATTGGTCTGCCCTCTTTTGCCCTTGTCAACTGTTTTTATTTTCTGGGGCTGCCATAACAAAGTACCACCGAATGTCTTAAAACAATAGAAATTCATCGTCTCACAGTTCTGGAAGCTACAGGTCCAAAATCAAGCTGTCGGCAGGGCCATGCTCCCTCTGAGACTCTGAGTAGAATCCTTCCTTGCCTCTTCCTACCTTCTGGTGGTTGTCTGAGATCCTTGGCTCTCCTCATTTTGCAGCTATGCCACTCCTGTCTCTGCTTCCGTCATCACGTGGCATTGTCCTGTGTGCCTGTGTCCATGTTTCCCCTCTTCTTATAAAACACCAGTCATGTTAGATCTAATCTAAGAGGTCAGTCTATTTATATCCTCTTAACTTGATTATATCTGCAGAGACCATATTACCAAATCAGTCATATTCACAGGTACTAGGGGTTAGGTCTTCAATATATCTTCAAAATATCTTTTGAGGTGGGGGCGACACAATTCAACCTGTAACAACTTTCAGAATACCCTGAAGCCATCAGTCAGAGTGATTTCCCTGTCACCTGTCTGGGTAGTCTCCTTAGCTCTTATCATCACAATATATTCTCTGTTTACCTATTTGTTTCCCTCACTTGAATATAAAAACACTGTTTTATCCACTTTTATTCACTTAAAATATAATAAGCACTCAATAAATATGTATTGAACAAATATATAAATAAATTTAAACAACTATAAAGTGAGAATTTTTTAAAGCTCCTTTGCTTAGGGAAAGACTGATTTTCCTGTAGGCATGGTAAGGAGTACCCACCACACTCATTTATAAACCTACTCAGTTAATCATTGACAACTTACCTCTGTAAACACACTTTTACACATCAACCAATCACCATCAGCCCATCACTTCTGAAAAAAGTTTAGCCAATCAGGGACGAATTCATTCTAATAACCACACCCCTGAGTGCCCACCAATCAACAACAGTGTCTCATGAATAACCACACTTGTGCAGATGACATCAGCCTACTTACATCTCTGAGTCACCAATCCCTGAGGGAGAGACTGTCCCCTGACCAGCATAGCTCTCTTTTCCTATAGTCGGTAATAAGCAGTACATCTTATTTCAGATATTAAGTGGAGGAGAGGGTCTCATCATCCTTTGAGAAAAAATATGAGACATATTTGGGAAAACATAAGGTGCTTTATAAATGTCATTTAACATTTAACATTATGTTAATACTGTGCTTTAAGGATCATTAATTATTAGAAAAACTGAACACCTTTTCTGCATACTAAGTTATTCTGAAGTTATTTTACTACTTTATTTTTAATTTATTATTAACAACATAATCAGGTTGGTTTTTCATTCAATCTTTCATTTCGTCAACAACTTAAATGTTCCAAGTCTAAACTTACTGCAGCAGCAAATTTCACAGTGTGTCTCTGTTGCATCTTTCACAAAATGAACATCACTGAGGTGCATGCATTTGAGAAGCATTGATTCTTTTTAATTCTCCAATTATTGAGTGACTACTGTGTACCAGGTGCAATGCTGGGTCCTGGGTAAATGCAATTTCTGTCTCGGGGAGCTCAGAGTCTAGTGGAGGAAACAGACATTAGATTGATGACTTGATACATCTATGTATTCACACTGTGTCCTAAGTGGGTGCAGAGTGCCATGAGAGAGGGTGTCAAGAGCCAGGACTGAGTGGAGAGGCAGGGAAGCCTACGTGAAGATGTGACACTTCAGTAGAGAGGAGAAACAGTGTACCTAATGAAGATATATCTTTGGGTCACCAAAGCACTTTCATGTAGAGTATCTATTTCGATACTAATAATATCCCGGGGTTCAAGAGCAAATTGTCTCACGTTACAGACAGGTGACACTAGAAGCAAGCAACTGGAAAGTGATGGAGACTGAAGAAGACTCTGTGTCTTCTGAGGTCACTCTCAATGTGTTTGTCATGTACCCAACTACCTCAGCTTATTGTCTTTGTAACCAAAAACAATATACATCACTCACAACCCGGAACTCAAAATTTTGATCGCACGCATGTATTCTCTGAAAGAAAAATTGTGGCTTACACTCTGCGTATTAGGTGAATATAAAAAACATACATATAGAAATGTGTGTGTGTGGTAGCCCCAAAAAGATATACCTGTGTCTTAATCCCTGGAACATGTAAGTGTTACTATATGTGGGGAAAAAAGTTGCTGTAGATGTAATTAGGTTAATCATTTTAAGATGAGAGCATCCCACATTATCTGGGTCAGCCCTAAATCCAAGACAAATACCTTCATAAGAGACACACAGAGGAAATACAGTGATGAGGAAGAAGCATGTGAC
>NW_011888875.1:1029271-1036444 GCF_000151845.1 Pteropus vampyrus
TCCTTCCTCCCTTCTTTGAATGCTTGCCAGATGAAAGAACCCATGTGTCCTGACACTTTGTCCAGTTGAACGATTCAGAGCTCCAATCGTAAAAATCTGGCAGGTCTGATACAATCCCAAACTGCTGAGTCCTCTAAGGGTTCGAGATTGGGCTCTGTGGAGGCGATTTCCTGGAAGAAATGTCACATCCATTATTTTCAGTTTTAGCTTTGGAAAGGTTGCCTGGAGAATGTCACTGAACACCAAATTTAACCTTTCAGTGATATTTGATATGAGAATAAATGAAACAGTCTATAAAGCTTGGACCTCCCTAAAATAAAGATGTTAAATAAATCCAGCAAATGTGCTGGAGCTATTGGGGAATTTTCATGACTAACTTAATGGGTTGGAAACAAAGTGTTTGACTGTTCCAACTGTACAATTCACTGTTGTGATCGAGTTGTTGAACTTGAATTTGTGGATAGAATAAATCTGGCTAAAGAGTGGTTGGAAAGAGTGTTAGGTGATGTAAAATTGACCCTTGACCTTACGGAGGCTGGCATAAGGCGGCCTGGGACATGCTGATGCGTCCACAGGGAAGCAGCTCAAGCATGACTCCTCTTCCAGAAAACCTTCCCTGCCTCTCCTCGCACCCTTCCAGGCGTGATCTATGGGCCTCTCATCGGGGTTACCTGCTCATCTCATTATATTGAGATGTTTTGTTCTTTGGTGTATCTCCCCTAAAGAACTGCCGGTTTCTCATGGTTCAGGGGTGATTCCACGTCTTTGCACTCCCGGTGCCTAATCCCGTCCCACTGTGAGTCCTCCTAAACGACGTTTTCGTACGCACCTACAGGACCTGACTTCCTGTACGCAGGGCGTTGTGCTTCTGTAACTACAAGGCCCGGTGATGCTCGCTGCGTGTTTTCTCAGTACTTCTCCATTGGGAAAGGGGAAAGCGAGTGAAAGTGGAGGTCAGAGAAAAAGAAAAATGAAAACAAACATTGCCATCAACGAGCTGATGAGCGCTGACTTTTGAGTCCTCCTGAACTTTTGTTTAACTCTAACCCCAACTGGTAATTCCTATTTGACTTGAAGGTTCCACAAGCTCTTCTCTTCCCAAGATCAGAGTCCTTTGGCATATTCCACTGCTCACCACCTACTAGAATACTACAGTGACTGCTTTGAACACAGACTGAAATCCAAGTTAGAGAAACTCCCAGCAAGTGAGCCCACCCTGAGAATGCCTTCATAGGGAATCTGATTTTTCCAGAGTGAAAATGCTAACATGTGAGATAGCAGAGTAGAAATTAGGATTCACTGTACGGCACAGACTCATCAGAACCCACAGACCCAGTTCCAGACCTTGCATTTCCAAAGCACTACTCAAAAATGCCGCAATTATCAATTTGAAGGTTAGAAATAAATTTTAGTAAGTAGGAAAATTCATAAATAGGAAATCCGCAAATAACGAGCATTCAGTGTATATACAAAGTATTTTCGCAGAGCTTTAATTTAAATTGAATTTTTCAGAAATGTAGAAACTATGAAAACTTGGGAAAATTGTGCCTTAGCTCATAACTTTACCAAAAAATTAGTCAATATCTTCGAAGTCATGTTACTGAAAGCAACACACCAGTATCGCTCTGAATTTGCAGTAATATCATGCACGTAGTTCTCTCTGTGGGTGCAAGCAAATGCTATTTCTTTATGTTGTCTAGCACAGCTGTTAATGAGCATTAAAATATTGAAAAGCATAGAATATCTCAATATAAGTCAGTGTCTTTTCAAGGTAATTGGTATCTCTATCCTACAACCCTAAAAACAAGACAATAAAACACAATTCACTTATTTACTGCATCTTATTTTTTATTTTATTTAGAGCTCTTTTCTACTCATTTTTGAGCATAAAAATTAGTAGTTGTTTTCACGGTTGAAATTTAATTTAATTCACCCCAAATTTTGTGCTTACAGGTTTTCGTTTTGCTTTGCCTCTCACTTCTTTGAGTAAGTTTGTGCCCTTAATTGATTCTTTCAATGGAGAACTATGGCAGTCACACTCTATATGCTTGAGAATGTGTTCATTCAACCTTTATACATAAACTACATTTTAATGAAATGTAGTATTATTCTGAGTCAAAACCTATTTTCCCTCAACATTCTGAAGATATTGTTCTCTTTTATCGTATATTGTTATTGCTGAGAAAATTGCTGCCAGTCTGTTGTTCATTTGTAGGTAATCTGCATTTCCTGTCCAATAAGTTTTAGGATTTTAAGATCAATTCTTTTTCTTTGGTTCGTTTTTTTCTCCTAATATCTACAGTATCATTTTGATGCATCTGGTGTTATATACAAAGAGTTCTATAGAAAATTTAAAACTTGATTTTTATTTATTCTACTCAGCACTAACTATACACATTAAATCTGAGGGCTCATATAATTCTTAATTTCTGGAAGTTTTTTGACATTTTATCTTCAAATAGTGATTCTTCACTATGTGCTCACTTGTGCTTGCACGCTCGCTCGCTCTCTCTCTCTCTCTCTCTCTCTCTCTCTCTCTCTTTTACTTTCCCTCTCTCATTTTGCCACGTGTGTTTTTTTGGAACTCCAATTGGACCCACGTTGCACTCTCTCTATAGATCATCCATGACTATTGTATTAGTCAGTATTCTCCAGAAAAACAAAACCAATAGGAGAGATAGATGAATGGATGAATAGATGATAGATGATAGATAGATAAGAGATGATATAGATAGATAATAGATGATAGATAGGTAATTAGATATGTAGATAGATAGATGATCGGTGATAGATTAGACGATAGATAGGGATTTATTTTAAGGAATAGGCACACAGGATTATGGGAGCTGGCAGGTCTGAAATCTGAGCAGGCCAGCCAGCTGGAATGTCAGGTAAGAGTGGATGTTGCAGTCTTGAATCATAACTGGGTTTTCTGTTCTTTTTAAGGAGGAGTTTGTTTGCTTCTTTGTTTGAGTTTTCCCTCCAGCTCCAAGCTTACTCTTTCCCATCAAGCAGTTTTGCCTCCATCCAGCTACTCAAGGTTCTATCCTAAGGTGGTAGTAAGGAGATTGTTGTCCCTATCCCTGAGCCAGTAGTGACTTGTCCCACATCCTGCTGGTGTGGCAGAGTCTTCTTGCTCATTCCCTAAGATGCGGGCCACAGGCAGAAACCGGTCACAGCGTTTTACCTGTCTTTTCACCTACTTTACAGTATAAACTGGTCATAGTCACCCACCCCACAGAGTACCTTGTTTCCCATTAATAGAGGAGTAGGAAAATCAGACACCTCTGCCCAACCCCTTACCTGGAGTCAAAGGTTCCATCCCATTTCAGTTTCATGGGCGCTGCTCAGCTTCAGTTCTAGAGATGTATCACTTGACATGAGATCGTGGCTTTGACTGTGCTTCTCTTTTTAAATGCTTAACTCCAACTGATATATGTAAATATAATCTGTCATTGCTTTGTTTGAAAAAGAGGAAAGCATCTCAAATTATACATACCTACTGTGCCAACTTGACAAATTCGCTCACGACATATTTATCAAAATGCCAATTTGGTCATTGTCTGTTTTTTTGGTCAGAGCTGGTTTAATATCTTTTACTAATGGAGAAGCAGAAACACGTTTTCTAAAGTAGTGAGAGTTTATTGAAATGATATGTGAGCAATTTAAGATAAACAGATGGCAGTGAGCAAATCGCCGTCTTCAAGAGCCAGATGCTGTTCATGAAACTAAAGCCAGACCTGCATCCCAGCCATGATGCTCTTATCCACCACTTGCTTCGCAGCATCCCCCTTTCTCTATTTTCTGTAGCCACTCTCTCTCTACTTACTGCCCTGCTTCATGGTTTCTGACAATTCATAGCTTCAACTGCCTCAATGCTTTCTGCTTATATCCTATTCTCTCTCTCTCTGCCTCTTTCGAATTTTGTTCCGTTCTACTATGTATTTCGGTCTTTCTTATCTTACTTTCAAACTTCTCCAAAGAGATCACATTGGCTTGTTAGTTATCACCACCAGGAACAAAATGCTCCTACTGGGTAGAGCAGAAAATCACATTCTAAGCCACTCATCTGTCTCATGCCCAGACACCATCCTTGGTCTCATCACTACGGGTTTCAAATCTACAGGTTTCATGATGTAAAGCATGGAAAGCTAGACACAAACAGCCTATTGCTTCTTTGTTCAGAAAGAGAATGTAGGTGGCAGGCACTTGGAATATAATAAACTATGCAGTGCAAAGTTGGTCTATGTCCTTTCTATCCCTAGCCCAAAGCATCTACAATCATTTTCCTGGTAATTGAGGGTCCTTTGCAAATGTCGTTATAAGATTGCTTTTATCTACTAGTAAATCTTCATTTTGTGGGTAGTATTTTTTCTTGTGAAATTACACCCTAGGGAAAAGTGCATTTCTTAAGACTGCAAAATATACATACATAAGCATTCCTCAAAATCATGAATACTGACTCCAGAGTAATATGCACAATTGTGAGAAAGATGAAAACATTAAGGTAAAATTTTGCCTGAATATCTCTTCAGATACTCTTTAAACACATATTACAGAGCAAATCTCATTTATTTTCTTTACACTATTTTAAATAATTTTATCTGCTTGTAATTCTTTATGGGTTCAAATTTAACAAAGATAAAGTCCATCTAACAAGTCATTTGTGCTTTTAATGGGCTACTCTATAACAAACGAACAGTTGTTCTCGATAGCGTTTGGAATCCCTGTGCCAGCAAACGAGCTAATGACCACATTTAGGGACCTAGTTTTTCAATCTCTAATCAAAAGGCAAAGACTATTGAAGGCCATTCATATAGTATTTGAAATCTACTTTCTGATCAAACATACCATGTGTGTAAAAGAAGGCAACATAACCTTGGTTATTCTGCTAGAAACTCCCTCCATTTCCAAAAGCATTTTGGCTAATTCCATTCTCTCCACGGTGAGGTGGTGGTAGAAACAGATCCCATCTGTTCTCTCTAAGGGGACTGACTAGGAAATCCTTAGTTCATACTCTATATCTGGCCTTTGGCTTAAAGTTATGTTTTTAAAACCCACATGGAAAAAGGCCCAGAGGACCTACATGGTGCCTGAAAGCACGTAGAAGACCCGACTGTGCCACACAGAGAGAGAGAGGCGTTTCTGGTAGCATGGTGGGCTGGTTATTTTCCCATGAAAAATAACACAAAAAAATGCTAATGAAAACAAATAAAAAAAATTTTACATCTTCCTAAAAGCATTGATGAGCTGCAAGATAGTAAGACAGTCTGAGGCAGAAAGCTAAGCGAAAGTTGGAAGCTATCACAGAGGGTGTGCTCCAGTCCCTTTGGCCTGAGGGCATCTGCCAAAGTGGGAACTTGAGAGGCGATTTTCGTGTTCTCATTAGGGCATGTAGAACAGGGAAAAAGTGGGTGGTCTAATAACAAGCTTTCCCCTCATAAAGCTTGGACCCCAAAGAGTTCCATTTTCAGTTTAAGGATTAAATAGAAGAAAATTTATCGGCCCTCTCACTGAAGACTGCAAGGAAAGTTGCTTTGTTGCTTTGGCAATAAGCAAAGTGGAGGAAAAGGAGAGGAGGGGGAGAAACAGAAATGGCCATTTCAAGCTGATTTTCACAAAATTTTTGCCCAAATTCACATAAGTAAATTTAAGCAGTCCATTTAGTTAAAGAATGTCCAGATTGGGATGGCCCCCGGGAATCTGCAAAATTTTATCTGGAGGAAATGTCCTTTATTCTAGATATCAAAATTTTCCACAATCAGTTCTCCAAGGAATAAGGAACCATGTATGATAACCTACAGTTCAGAGTAAAAATTAAAATCCAGGCTTGGAAATATTTGCAACATAAAGGACATTACTAAGAATACCAATGTACACTTGCACAGGAAGCAAATAAAGCCTTTAGATAGAAATAAAAAATATAATTGAAAATAAAACGTCAGTGGACAGCTTTATAGCATGAGACACAGCTGAGGAGACCTGGAGATTAGAGTGATTATATCTGGATAAATTTCAGCCATCATCACTTGAAATATTTTCTGTGCTCCATTCTTTCTCCTTTCCAGGAACTCTAAATATTTTATTTTTATAACTAACAAATATTCAGTACCATCAAAATATTCAGAGTTCCAGATGAAGAGAACAGAAGATGGAATGTAGATAATATCTAAAGCTTTTCTAGAAATGGTGAAAAGTTAAAGTATAGTTTCAGGAAGCCAAATGAATCTCAAGCAAGAAAATACAAATAAATTGACACCTAGATACAGCAGAATGCAAATAAAAAACATGAAGACAAAGTATACTCTTAATAGAAGCACAAAGACAAAATATAAATATAAGAACATCATTTAGATTGACAGATGACTTCTGAACAGCAACAGTGGAAGCCAGAATAGAGTGGTATGATATCTTGATATAATTGAGCTTTAGTTACTTATTGCTGGGAAACAAGCCACCTCAAAATTAACTGGATTAAAAAAACAATGATCATTCATTGTACACAAGAATCTGTGATTTGGGTGGGGTGTGACAAGAATGCTTCATCTCTGTCGCATGAAACATTATACATGTAGTTATCAACTGAGGACTGAAAAACTTACCTGTAGTGTGGCTCATTCACATGACAGGCAAATTCTGATATAGGTCTCTCCACGGGCTACTTGGTCTTCTTTACAGTATAGTCATTGAGTTCTAAAAGCTAGCGTTCTAAGATAACAAAGAAGTAGTGTGTGGCATTTTTAAACCTAACTTGAAAAGCCACAGAACATTCTTTCTACCATATTCTAGTGGTCAAGCAAATCACAAGTCCTGCACAGATGCAAGGAAAGGGGACAGACTTTCCCTCCAATGGAAGAATAGCAAGTTTCAATGAGAGTGTATAGGATGAGAGATATACTTTATCAGCAATCTTTGAAACTTACGATTTGCCACAACCTTCGTTTGGCACAGCAATTCACATCCCTACCAAATACAAAATATATTTGCTTCCTTTCCCAAGGCCTCAAATCTCATCCCACAGCAAAAGTCTTAGTCTCGAGGTTCAGAATATAGTCTCCTACATTATATCCAGATGTGGATGAGGCTTCTCAAGTGCGTTTCCTCAGATACAGCCTTTAAGATTCATTCTTCTCATTCTGAAAACATATGAACTAAAGAAAAAAGATATCTCAT
>NW_011888875.1:1037234-1039534 GCF_000151845.1 Pteropus vampyrus
AGGGGACAGACTTTCCCTCCAATGGAAGAATAGCAAGTTTCAATGAGAGTGTATAGGATGAGAGATATACTTTATCAGCAATCTTTGAAACTTACAATTTGCCACAACCTTCGTTTGGCACAGCAATTCACATCCCTATCAAATACAAAATATATTTGCTTCCTTTCCCAAGGCCTCAAATCTCATCCCACAGCAAAAGTCTTAGTCTCAAGGTTCAGAATATAGTCTCCTACATTATATCCAGATGTGGATGAGGCTTCTCAAGTGCATTTCCTCAGATACAGCCTTTAAGAATCATTCTTCTCATTCTGAAAACATATGAACTAAAGAAAAAAGATATCTCATCACACACACACACACACACACACACACACACACACACAGAATACAGCGGTAGGACAGGCATAGGATAACCACTTTGACATTCCTGTTCAAAAATAGTAAAATAACAGTCACTGATCCATAGTAATTCTGAAATCCAGCTAGTCATATGTTGCCACATATTTGATTAGTGCTAAATTCTATTCCTTGGGATTATCCTCCAAAGTTCTTGAGTTCTCCTCCAGAGTCTTCTTCCTTTTTCTATTAAAAGTAGAAGCTGACTGGTTTTTTCAGCCCGATTAATAGAAATTTTGTGGTAAAAAGGCTCCTTTTATTTTGTAGTATGTTTGGGTTTCTTTAGTCCACTCTGGAAGTATTTGTTTTAGAATTTTTCTTTCATTGTTCATTTTCTACCAAACTTAACAGAGTCGTCTCTGTTAGACAAAAGCCACAACCACAAAATCCTTCAGCATAAACCTCCTCTGCCTCTCTTTGGACAATGTTTTTGAGATTATTATAAATTCTTTTGTTTAGTAGAGAGAATCTGTAAGACAGGCATGCCCTTAATATCCTATGAAGCCTTAAGAATCATGGAAAGAGTCTGAAAGGTATGGCATTAGATTTTTATGATGTATGTTAAAAATCTTACAATTCTGCCCTCGATTTATCTTTAGCCTGAGGCTCTTTCTTGCTTTGAGACTTGTTTGAGGTCTGGAGAAGCTGGGGAAGTCCTAGCCCTATATTTAACAGTTCAAAATTTTAGCTCATCTCTCTCCTCTTGCATTTTGTCATGAACAACTAGAGAAAAAAAGTGGCCATATTGTACCTGGAAATCTCCTTATCTAAATCTTTGAGTCTGCTAGGTATTATTTACGATTTTCCTTACTATCAAATGACAGTATTGCAAAACTTTCCCCCACCGATTATCAAGGATTTCCTTTTCTCCAACTTCCAGTAACACTTTTCTCACATTCCTTTAAGCCCTCGCTGACGGGGACCCTTTAGTTTGTCACTAATATTCTCTTTGAGATCTTTTAGGCTCTCGCTAACGGTCTCCTTAAAGTCCTTCCAGCTTCTGCCTATCCCTCAGCCCTAAAGCCAATGTAAAATGTTTTCAGTTTTTTCACAGAAGTACTCTATTCTTGGGAACTAAATCTGTTGCAATTTTCTATTATTGTATAACCACCCCAGCACTTAGTGGCTTAAAACGTCATCGTTTATTTTACTCATAAATTTGATATTTGGCCATGGCTTGGCAGGAATGGCTTATCTCTGTTCCACACAGAATAAGAGAGCTTATTCAGTGACTGGCTAGCCAGGACTGTGGGCAGGGTTTTCAGTTCTTCTCTGCGTGGGCCTCTCCGCAAGACTGCTGGGGCTTCCTCACAGCATGGCAGTTGGAGCCCAAAGTCTAATGTCCAAAGAAAGTCAGGTAAAAATGTGTGGGGTTTTTTTGTGATATAATTGCATAGTGTCATTTCTATCATACGTTATTAGAAAAGCCAGGCGTAAAAATATTTTTTTTATAAGGAGAAAACATAGATTCTACCTCTTTATAGGGGCCACTTTGGAAAATAAAATCTACCACACTGTTCTAAGATAATAGATGCAGATGTAAATTATGTAGATATACATATGCTTATGTATATGCACATACATATCCCTATACATATATTAGAGAGAGATCTTATATCCATAGCTATATCCAGATAGATAGATAGATAGATAAAGATATCTTAAAAGCAAACTCCCAAAAAAAATATATTATTTTTCAGGGAGCGATAGTTTGACTGGTGTCATCAGAAGAGCTTCAATAGAAGTAATAACAGAGTAGAATGACTTTAATATAATGGTCAATTATCACAATGCCCCTTTTTTGAACCGCCCACTCCCTTATTACCCTCGCACTTTGTCATAATCACTTAGCTATACTCCAGTTCTCATGAAATCCAAATCTTTGCCTGTCTCAGGCCTACAAC
>NW_011888875.1:1039584-1046046 GCF_000151845.1 Pteropus vampyrus
CCCACTCCCTTATTACCCTCGCACTTTGTCATAATCACTTAGCTATACTCCAGTTCTCATGAAATCCAAATCTTTGCCTGTCTCAGGCCTACAACCACAGCTGCATCCAAAGAACCACAGAAAAACACAACTGTGCAGACTGGTCTCCCTTTCAACTCGGGATCACTGTATCATGCTTCAAACTAAGCTGCTCTAACCAAGAAACACAATAATCACTGAACTAAGTATCATAGAAATTTATTCTCTCACATATAACAGCCCAGTGGGCAGAGTGTCACTGCCTCATACGGTCATTCGGACACTCAGCTACCTTCCACTCGATTGTTCTGATGCACCCTAGGGTGGTCTTGTTGTCCACGTGGATGAAGCTGGGAAGCTCCCACGTCAACGGTCCAGCCAGAAGACAGAGGAAAAGAGTATGAAAGAATCCACGTCCAGTGTTTCAAGCCCAGACTTGGCTGTGGCACACATCTCTCCCAGTTTGTTGGTAAGAACTTAGTAAAATGTCCACCAAAAACTATGAAGGAAACTTTGACCATGAAACTGGCTGGATAACCAAGTGCTCAGGTAAACTCTGTGACTATGGAGGAAAAAGGATGCCAGTTGCAATTTTCAGTCCTTGTCACAATCATTAACCTCAAGTGGCCATCAGTGCTGCCAGCGATCTCCTGCTAGGCAGTCTTAGTCCCTTTCTTTCCCACTATGTGGACCGTTATGACGCACCTTCCTCCTCTCGTCACAAACGGGCCGCTCCTTCCTCATCCTCACTCCCCTCATTGGCTTGCTTCCTACTTTACTGAGAAATCTGAAGTAATCAGAAGGAAACTTCCTCAGGCCCCGGTGTTGCATCTGCATACCTGTCTTCGTGTCTCAGTCACTAGCCTCTCTCCTGCATGAAGGGTTTGTATTCTCAGCTCATGAAAACTGTCCCAGTGGTCCACCAGACCCCATGCCCTATCACCTACTCAAGGACATTTGTGCAACAGTGGTCCCTTCTCTCTTCCCCACAGCACATCTCAGTTTGGACTGACCACATTTCAAGTGTTCAGTAGCCACATGTGGCTAGAAGCTACCATGTCGGACAGCACAGGACTAGACTTTACTGATGCATTCTGCTTTTTTCTTTCTCTCCCTCCAGAATGAAAGCTACATAAAGACACAGGTCTTTGTTTTGTTCTATATGTACCTCCTCTGTGCCTGCAAGCATGTCTGGCCTTAGCAGCCCTCAAAATTATTTGTGGAATAAAGGGATCTATGAACATCATTAGCATGCTGAGAGAAAATACTGGATTAGCTCTGTTTTATGTCATTGTCCAGAATGTCCCAGAGAAAGTAAACTCTGGTCACCCACAGAGGTAGCTTGCCCTTAGTGGCTGCCTTCTCTTCTCTGACCCACATCTCTACTCCCTTCCCAGGTAAATTACTTGCACTAGAATTCTTGTCTCAGGGTCTGCTTCGGGGGAAACCCAAACCAATACACTGGCCTCACCCTGTCAGTGCATTCGTCCTGGAAGAAGCTGGGGTGGGTCCCTCTCCATTAGACTCTCTCACACGGCTAGATGAGGGCCATGAGTCCTTTGCAAAAGAGATGTGAGACCAAGTTTAATGCTTAGCATAGTTCTTCATCTGGTTGACATTTTCCCCATTCTCCTCTTCCACCCACCACCAGATTCAAAGAAAAACAATTTTTAAGATAAAAATTACCATAATATTATCCAAGGCCCGCTAGCACGCGTGGAAAAGTTAAGTGTGAGCTACGTCCCTGAAATTCCTGAGGAGTGACAAGGCTCTTTTTATATTTCGCTTTGGTGTTGACAACTGAGAAAAAAATGCACACAAAACATTCTTTGCGATAACTCAGCCGAAGGCTAGCTAGGGCTGGACGATGCCATTTCATCTTAAGTGACAGAAACAAAAAGCCTTTTATTTAGAATTACTTCTCCAAAATCAACGTTTTTGAAATGGTGCCCATTCTCAGAGCCTCCTTCTCTGAAGCATAAACATTGGAACTACCTCTTTGAATCTTAAGAGTTAGGCCACAGGGTCTGGGTACGAATACTGTGTTCCAATATTAAATGCTAGATCAGATATTGGCTTTGATCCCTGGGGTTTTTTAGTACAGTAAAGCTGTCTGAAGGGGAAACTTTTCTTTTTTTTTCAACATAGCAAATCCTGCAGCTCTGGAATTCTGAGTTCTGGATCGGGTTTGTTTGGATAACGCATACCTCAGCTTCTCCGGAGGAAGTCCCTCTCAGGAGTGAACTGATGGCTCCAGTTAGACGTGGCTATGCCAGACAAAGCCTACAGTTGTGATTCAATGGGCTGTCGATGTTTTATTCTGCCACCTGCGACATAAATTGTTTTCTGTCCCTGGCTCAGCTCCAGCTCTGTTCCGTGGAAGCCCATTCACACGTGTGAAATGTGCCCAGTGCACAATAGAAGCTTTGATGGCTTCTGAGCGGAATGTGCCGATATCCTTTCCTACCTGCAGATGCCTCTCAAAGGAGAACCCTCCGTCTCACTTTCTTTCCACAAAAGTAAGTCCATGCATCACTGCAGGGCACTAGGATAAGCCAGGTGACACAGACACCCTAAGACAAGGCAGATGTAAGTTGACTTCTTATGATGGTGCCTGAAATATTAGAAAAGCTCAGAAACATAAAAGAAACTGAACTTTACAAATGTAAGCAACAGATATCCAGAAGCGGAAAAGTCATTATCTTTAGGAGCTACTGAGATTTTAAAAAATAGGTTTTATTTCACAGGAATGATTCTTGTAGTCATTTTCTCATTTCAAAAGTCATCTCTTATTTTCAAGTCTTTGCTCAAATATTTAGTTGTTATCTTCCAAATGAGAATTTGATTTAAAGTTGCAAAACCAATTCCTCTCCCTCACCATGTTCTCTTTTGCTATACTATTTATCACCTTTTAATACTCTGCATAATTTACTTATTATGTTTATTCTTTATTACATTTAAAGCAAGCTTCATGAAGGAGAGAATCTGTCCATTATATTCAAGCATCTAGAATAGTGTCTATCCAAATTGACACTCACTGGATATCCTCGAATTAATGTAGAAATGAATTAGTGAATTGAGGAATTACAATGTAGCAGCTGCCCTTCAGATACATGGATAAAATCATATTAAGTTATTCTGGATCAGGGACTGCAAACCCAAATGCCTCAGGGGCCAGGGAGATGCAACCCATGAGTGGAGGGGCCCAGGTATGAGACAACAAAGGTGGTAGGATTGGGGAGACTGGAGAATACCTCCCTCTACTAAAGGCATCAAATTCAATTTAGAAAAACCTTCTGCCAAACAAAATATGTCTGTAGGGTGTATGAGCTTCCACATTACGATCTGTATAATTCTACGTATTTTCCAACATACCCATATTTTCTCTCTCCTGTTTTTAATTCTTTCTCAACTTCCTATCTCAGAAAGTCAAAATACCATAAAATCAGACTCAATTCTAATAAAATTGATGTTCCATTTTAAGGTCATCCCATTTCTGGTTCTAATTAAAAAGAGCTATGATCAAGCATTATTCAAGAGATTTAAAATCTATTTCATGTGTCAGAAACAATAGTCGCTTTCCGGAATGTGCATGATTGACAGACAATACAGGAATATACGGAGACCCAGACTAATCGAAGTTATTTTTTTCATTTCCTTCATTTCATTTTTTCATTTCATTTCACACATTTGCTGTGTGAACTGGGGCCTTTCCTCTAAACTCTCTAGATCCCAGTTTATTATCCCTATAAGAAATACCATGTTCTTCTAATTCTATGATTCTATCTAGATTTTACTTCTCCTCCTTGCCTGAAGGATACACAACCAAACATCTTTTAGTTTATGAAGCGGAAGAATGCTATACAAGGTATTTTGTATTAGGCCATTGTATCAGTCAGCCATTGCTGTGTAAGAAATAACCACAAAACCTCAGGGGTGGGCACTCATGACTCTGCAGGTGAGCAGGGGTGGCTCCGCTCCACATGGCTCATGCTGCCAGGGTAGATGGCAATGGCAGCAACATCGGATGACAAGCCTATCAAATAAGCATTTTACCTCTGTCTACATCTCATCTGGGAACATATCTCCGCCCAGGGGAGGCATGAGAATGCATCCCTCAGATACCCTGCTACAGGGACATTACTCGACCAAATATGCCAGTTGCTGCTGTTGTGGCTCCACCTCCACATTCACGGTGGGGCTGCCTGACCTGTGGGCTGCTCCCAGCCGATGACTGAGTTCAAGGATGGAAGGCACCAGTGAAGGTCTATTCCTGGAAGACGCGAGACTCCTTAACTGGTTCACTTTCACCCGAGTCCTTTTCATTAGTCTGGCCAAAGCCTTTCTCAAACTGCCCTGTGGTCTTTCTCCTCTCCGACCCTTTTCCTTCCCCTCTTCTGCACCTGTCACGTCTGCACCTGGGTCTGAATAGTCTTCCCTCCTTCTCGGTCTCATCCTCTTTATCTTTCCGAGCAAACTGCCTGGTCAATCTCAAAACCAAAGGGTAGAAAATTACCTTTTCATCTTAAAGCCATGGCAAGTGTGCAGATATGTCATGCTCCTACGGAGGAGTGAAACGTGAGAACCACAGTAACAAAATGTAAAATAATTTATGAAGCTGCTATGTAAAAACACAAGCAAATTATCAAGAAGTACGGTAGGCAGAATCCTGAAATAACCCCAAGATTCCCAGTCCCTGATATACACTCCCTGAATCATCCCCTCCTTTTACGTGTTGTCAGGACTTTTAATATAATGGGATTTCACTTTTCTGATTCATGTTGCCAATCAGTTGACTTTGAGTAGATTATCCTGGGTGGGCCTGACCTAATCAGGTGAGCGCTAAGAAGAGGAAGTCAGAGAGATTGTCCTGCTGGCCTTAGAGAAGTAAGCTGTCACATGGGAGAGGGCCATGTGACAATGATTTGAGAGTGGTCCCCATTCAACAACCAGCTAGAAAACCAGGACTCGGCCCTACAACTACAAGGAACTAAATCCGTTGACAACTCATGAGCTTAAGAGAGCCTGGCCTCACATGAGACTGCAGCCCCAGCTCGCACTTTGGTCTCAGCCTCTTCGGACACTGAGCAGAGGACCGGTTAACCTGTGTCTAGACTCCTGACGCATGGAAAATGTGAGATAATAAAGGCATGGTGTTTTAAACTGCTAAGTTTGTGATAATTTGTCACGTAGCAATCGAACATTAATACAAAAAGACAATATGAACTCAATGGGGATGGCATGGCAATATTTTAGGTTTATTCAAATTAAAGAAACCCTTCAAAAATTAGTAAATGATTACGATTTTAAAGTACCTTATAGTCGATAAGTCACGCCCCTGATCTCCTGCCTCCACTGGGCCCTCCTACAAGCTGTGATTCTCTTTCTCCCAGCTGGCTTTCCTTCCTGTCAACTTTAGCAGCCACCTGCCTCCCCATTCAAATCCCTCCCCCTCTGTGAACATACAGCCTCTTCGCATCCCCTTCAGTTTCAGATGACATCACCACCTAATTCCAGCCACGTGGAACAATAGATTTCATTTGGGTTTTTTGTCACTTTGATTTAGCTTTCCCATTGCTTGGAATAAAAGGTTCCTAGTGAACAAATCTCTTCCAGCAATCATCCTTTCTGTATTTCCCTTCACAGCCAATGTCATGAAAACCGTGCCCCATTTTCCTACCCTTTCATACATTCCCGGCTCACTGGGGTCTGAGGCCCTCCCCCACAACACACACTCCAGAGGAGGGGCTGCTGCCAAGTCCCACACAGACTTTAGTTTTTAGGGCAAGGACCACTGCTCCAAGCTCATTTCACCGGATGTTCCAGTAGCACTTAGCAGTACTGACCACTCTCTGGAAATGTGCTCCCCAGGTTTCTATTTTTACTTATTTTTCTCCTTTGATAAGTTCGTCCTTGTAAACTTTTTGAACTTCTCACCCTCTGCTCTTCCCTGAAATGATGATATTCTGGGGTGATGTCTTGGTCCAGAAACCTGAAAGTTATGCTTCATTCCATCCTCTTCTTCATTCCTTGAAACTAATCATTTATCAAGTTCTATGAAGTCTACTTCCAAAATACCTCCTAAATCTGTCCACTTCTATCCCTTCCCACATGCTACCAGCACCATCCGGGCCATCACCATCCTGGTGCACAGTCACGTAACAGTCATTGTTGACTGAACGTTGAATGAGTAAGTGTGTGCCATGTGAGCTGGACATGTCCATTGGTAGTAGTTTTGTTCCTTCTCAGTTCCTGGATCTCTCTCTTAGAAACTGCGCCCTGCTGTTGTCCGATGAGAGACCATTTGTAGGCACTGGCTGGACCCCACAGCGCCTGAGCATGCCAAGACTGAGCTTGTGAGGCAGAAGAAGGGCAGGTCTGGGGACCAGACCCCCTAGAAACAGTCTCCGTCATCCAGCTCCCCCATCCTGGCACCCCTCCCTC
>NW_011888875.1:1047106-1050561 GCF_000151845.1 Pteropus vampyrus
AATAGTGAAGCATGTGACACTCAGCATTAGATTCACTCTGTCACACCTTTGCCTTCTGCCTCTGCTTGACTTCAAAAAAGGAAATTGGTAGTTAGTTAAGATTTTTGTAGGACATGCCTGAGGATCCAAAGTACAATGCCCTTCAAATTCATTTTACTTTTCAATTTTTCCGCTTTGTATTATTTCTTATTTAGACATCAGCAGTCATCCCGGAAACTCATGAATTTGAGATGCCATTAGTGTTTTGAAAAGTGAGTGCATCTCTTTCCAAATGTCATTTTGTATAAAGATTGTCCTCCTGTACCAGTTAAAATAAACCAAGTCATGAGTTTAATTTGAATGAAGATGCAGACCTCACTCTAAGTCACATGCCAGCTCTTGTGAATAAATATTATGACAGCCTGGACACACAATGTGTTTTGGTGCTAGTAGGGACAAGGCAGACTTCCATTCAAGAAGACAGCAAAGACCATACTGTTGACACACTGCTTTGCTCTTCTCCCCGGACCTCTGTCAAACCATTTGGAGGAAATACCACAGTTTAATTTGCAGTCTATCACAGGCCCTTAGAATCAAAGGCGTGGCTGTAAATATCCATGATTATGAAGAATCACTTAATTCGAAACCCTGAGATGAACGAAAATACATACAGCACATCCTAGGAGGTACCTTTTTACCTAGGAAGCCCTAGTATGTTATTCCAGCCCCTGAAATCACAGGTGAGGTAGCCTGGCCATCAGGATTCGTCATAGAAGCAGAAAAATCTTAACATAAAGGAATTGAATTATTGGGGTAAAAATGAGAGATTACAGACGGAGGTGTTTTTTTCTCAGAACTGCTGTTCCTTATATCACAAAATGGAGTCAAAAGGCTATTTCCGCTTCTTAGAAGAAGCAATTCCATTCTGTGACATACATGCGAGTCAGTTTGTGTCTATTTCTCAGCATCTATACAGACAGTTCTGCCCTGCCAAGACTGGACCTCAGCATCCTTCTCAACGCCAGGCTCCTGGAAGCCACTTTGATTCAGAGCTGGCATGGGAGATAAAACTTCCCTTGCCTTCTCCGCATTAGGATTTTGTGAGAGGAAACCAAAAATGGCAAAAGGTCACAGAAAGAAGCCTTTTTCCCATCACCGTCTATCAAAGTCCTGATGGCCCAAAACCACCTCGATATTTATCCCTTTTTAAAAATTTTTCTTGAGGTTCTCAACTTAAGAACCTAGTCGCAGAAACCATAATGTTCTGTAGCTTTTGTTCATACCATTCAGTCATACGTATATAACATACCAATTTGTAGAGTAATTACGTGAGCATCTCTATTATCAATGTCATCTGTTTTATTCATTCAGCCATTTTGTGGGGAACATTTATTATGTTCCAGGCTCTGGGGGTACAAAAATGCAATGACAAAACTTGTCCTTGTGTTGCTCACTGACATAACTAATGATCAAAAAAAAAAAATGGCTTAAGTACAATAATGTTTCTTAAATAATCAATTTCTCATACTGTCATAACTATATATAATCATACAGATAGATAAAAATTTTAAATCAGAACTAGAGAAAAATATATAGGACAATGAGGCACTCAAGACCTGAGGGATGGGGAAGACAGAGAATGAAACACAAAATATAACTCCACATTCAAAGCACCCAGGTTAGGGCAAAATGAGGAGGCATTTGGACAGCATGACAATGCATGAACATTACATTCATAGGACTGAGGCGCCATAGAATTTCTGATGTATGGAATTAGCAGGATCACTTTTGATTTCCAAGGCAATGTTAGTAGCGTATTATAAATTCTGACTTTCTTATTTCCCATCTACATGGCACAGTGATTTGCAGGTAGTAGGAGGAGTTCAATAAATGCACAATGAAGTCACCTAATGTTAAATGAATCAGAAGGACAAGTGAGTGTGAATGTAAGGTAAGAATGTGGGTTCCCGGAACCAAAAGTCCACTTCACACTTTTGTCTCAGGTCAGTCCTTTTGGGATCACTGTGAGATACAGAAGCAGACACATCCTCAGTTATCAAAGGCTTCTCATACTCTGAGATTTGAGCCCTTAGACAATGCTACCCATCTGATGGTTTGTCTGATATATTTTGAGACTCCATGTCCTCAAGAATAGCAACTTCTACTAGTTATGGCATCTTGGAGCTGATGGATACAAATTTACTAGTTCTTAAAAATGAATTGCATCAAGACTCAAGGGAAAGCAGGTACATCTCTTCCTAGATGTCATAAAGTCATAAATATGCCAATGTTAGAATTTCAAATCAAGAAGAATGTGATCAGTAAAATTTATCACAGTCATTAAAATTCATCCTCTCATGGGCTCAGCTGTTGTCCTTTCTCAGAGTTAACTATTCATTTAGGCCTCAAAGTAAAGAATCTCACACATTCTTTAAAACTCTTGAAACACCGACGTCAAAGTGTTCAGGCGAAGAAATTTAAGAACTTATGCAAGATTACAGTAGGAGAGCAGTCATGAATGTACTCAAAGTATTTTAATATGTTTGTAAATCACTAAAATTAAATTCAAACACCACAATAAGAGACTATTTGTGGTGCTTTATCCATCTTTACCTAATAAAAAGAACTGTTTTCATTCTATTTAACATTCTCTGCTTTTTATACATTTGGGATATTCCTTTCTCCTACGCTTTCAAATATTTGCTAGCAATTTTATTGCAATAACATGAATCCAAAGCATTATCTTCTCTTTGATTTGCTCATGCACTAATCAAGGTCTTTCTCATTCCATGACAGAGTTTTCTGTGTCTTACTATAATCTGAGAAGCAATTTAGATAGTCGAAATAAAAAAAATGATTCTATGATCTAAGTTGGCTTGAAAGCATTGTTAGGTATGTTTTTATGAAGTTCCCTAATGCATATAGTTTTAGTTGCTCCTATTATGTTCCAGGCTCTGGGGGTACAAAAATGCAATGACAAAACTTGTCCAATTGAACTACACTCCACAGCTCAGAACACATGATAGAATTCTTATACTGGCTTCATCTCCTTCCTCCCAGAAGCACAGCACTCAGCCTTTATCCTAGCATGGCTTCGTTCCAGGACACAAATCTCTGCAACATTCCTCTAGTCCCTCCTCCTGGGAGCACAACACTAAGGCCGGAGCTCACTTTTCTTCAGCTGCCTTTACCATATCGTATCATATCATATCATATCATATCATATCATATCATATCATGGTAAAATCTCAAGTTTTGTTCCAACTTGAGCTTTACCCACCTGACCTATTCCCAGCTTTGCCTTCTCTTTTTATTTACTTATCCGCAACAGAAGCAAACAACAATTTAACATTCAGAATACACTCATAGTTGAAGAAAATAGGAGTTTCAAATCATAAATATGAGAATATTAGAACTTCACGTAAAGAGGGCTCTGTTGGATTGTCCCTCTCACATCTACTCTCCATCCTTCTCCA
>NW_011888875.1:1052191-1053817 GCF_000151845.1 Pteropus vampyrus
ACGAAGGAACAATGCATGCTCACCAAGGATCCCAAATTTCTCACTTCTAATAAGAACACATCCTCAAGAGATACACAGATGAATAAAGACCTTAGTGAAAATTAAATTGATCTTTATGGATTGTAGGTAAAAAATATAGTGTGATAGTTATTGGGCTTCTCCCCGTTGTCCTAGCTCTCTCTGTCGGCCCACATGTAGAACAGCACCGGCTCCGCTTGAAGCGTGGCCTTGTGGCTTAAAATCTGAACAGAAGAATCAATATGTGCAGAGAATCAGCCCGGGTTACAGTAGAAGGACAATATCGATGTGGGGACAAAATCTCCAGATATCCCTCTGTGGGACCGATAATATACCTTTGTTGTTTTAAGCCACTGAGATTCAGGAGTTGCTTTGTTTTGTCTCCGCATCAGCTCATTAACACTTTATCTACAGAAGTGACATAGAAACATGCTGTGTGAAAATAACTCCTGTCTGTCCAGATCCCCAAACTAATTTTTCTCTTTTCTTAAGGGTTTAAAGTCATAAGAATTGAATAAAGAAGCTTTTTAAAAAGTGATCTCACTTCGCCATCAAAAAATATACAAAAATCCTCTTGAAGAGAACATATCTCATCTTATAGTTTCATTCACGAAGCAATATTTTCTAACCCTTAAGCCATCCAGCTGACCGCCTGTTAGTTGTTGACATTGAAGTAGAAAGATTGGACCACTTTAGCTCTCTTGGAAAGAGTAAATATTTCTGGATCTTGTCCACTGACTGACCAGGAATCACCAGACAGCGCTCAGAAGTTGCTCTTTTGCTCAGGCAAGCCAGGATTCCTGTCTGCATGGTGTCCTACCAGATTAAATATGTACCATGCTATATCACATTCAAAGATTTTTTAAAATGCATTCTTTAAATGATTCCACACCAAACCAAGTATCAACTTGCAAGCAAAGTTTACAGAGCCAAAACAATTGCAAACTACCACCACATTAAAAGTCTCATTTAAATAAATGATCTCATCTTAAAGCTAGGAAATGTAATTAGCATTTTTCCTTTCCTAGCAGCGAAGAAACCACCCTCCATATTCCAAAGACTATAAAAACCTCCTATATCCATATATTAAAAAATGTTTTTGACTATTTTGGACAATTTTTTTATCAATTAAAAGATACACTGACAATAGCTAAAAATGTGATCAATTGCTTAAGTTAACTTATAAATATTTGTCTTAATATCTTATATGTATACTATTGAGGAAAAATGTCATATAGACTCATAATCAAAGACTTTGGTGGTGACTGGGCTCTGGGAAAACAGACTTTATACATGCTTCCTTTACAGAAGGGAAAAATATAAATGGCAACTCACAAAATTGTCTCAACTAGTGACACATATCACCTACATTAAACTTACTTACTGGGACTTGAAACAAATGAACCTAACTCTGTATGTAGCTGGTGGCTTAACTATACAGAGATGAACTATTTCGAGATAGTTTAAAACACAATCATTTATACCACCCATGCCTAGTGAGATAGACCCCACAGAAGGAAAGCATGGCAAAAATATTAAATTGTTACTGTCATCACAAAAAAGTTTTACTTACTAGAGGTCACGATTTTATTATGCTTCTAACAGCCA
>NW_011888875.1:1055056-1057002 GCF_000151845.1 Pteropus vampyrus
TTCAGCACGTGCTATGTGCAAGGCACCGTGCTAGATATTAAGGAATTATCAACCTCAATAAGAGACCACAATTTTATTGTGGGAAAAACTTATTTAAAAAATATGCAGTTAATCCCAACACAGGCTGAGTAGCAAATGCTTTTTAAATGCATTAAGATGTGCTAGGGCCGATCTGGAGAGAAGACAATGGAGAAAGCTCTGAGAATGTGAATTGGGCTCTGAAGGAAGAATCTACCTGTGGCATATGGAAGGGAGGGGTGATGCTGGAGGCTGTTTCCAGCAAAGGAAAGAAGCACGTGAGCGAAGGCAGGGGGATGGGCAAACAGAGCAGGTTCATGGTATCCCAAGCAGCTGGGCAGGACGAAAGCACCAATAGTAAGAAAAGATTAGCCTAAAGCTAAACTGGGATTGGGTTAAATAGAGCATGGGACATTGTAGGAAAATCCAGGGAGGAGCATGGGAAGGGAATACAAAATTTACCCAATCTTCTATTGTGAAAGGATGAGAGCAAAAGAAATACATGTTCTGACAAGAGAGGAAACCTATCCAGCAGGTTACGGATAGGAGGCTACTTTTCTCCTTCCGGTCAAGGGAGTTTAAAAAAGAAGAGAGAGGGGGCGAGAAACAGAAAGAGGGGTGGGGACGAGAGGAAGAATAAAAGAATATCTTCTTATGAGAATTCTAACCGTGTATACAATGTATCAGTTATTTTCAATGAAATATCTTTGAAGTAGATGTCGAGATAATAAAATACCAAATTAATGTGTCATCGATCTCAACAAAGAAATAAAATAGATTCTTCTGTCAACTTTAAATTTCTGGCAGAAATGAGCTTTTGAATAATTTCAGGGTTCAGTTCCTCTACAGATTTAAAGAAAATACATTCCTTCATTTAAAGTTTCAGAGAAAACCTAACTGAATTACACATGTAGGCTGTAAACTCCGACCATGGATGCTGTCCTATTTTCATTTGTTAAAACACCGAAAGCCTTAGCATCACTCAACTTATCATCCCTGACAAAAGATGAGATCACACAGATAACTGAAATATTCTCTAAACTCTCAACATTCCTCAGAAAAAATTTCCCATATCCCTGAAGTCAAGGGCCATACTAGTAAGTAGTCAAACAAAAAAAGTACTGTAGGTTTCTATAATGTTAACCCATGTATTTAGAATATTTTGCTGATTTCTTTTTTAGAACCTTTTGTAAAGGAACACCTTAGATGGATGGAGTTTGTCTCTTTCTCCTCCTCCTTCTCACTCACCTCTGTTATAAAAACAATCAGAAGGGAAAAATCAAAGGAGTCCAAGTTATCTTCATAGCAAACTATCTTTGAAACTATCCCAGAAAATGTGAAAGAAGTACCCTTCCATTAAAAGGCATCATTTTATCATTTTTATTGTAATATTATTGCATATATCACACATATCATAACTACACAGCTCAATGAAGTTTCACAAAAAGAACCTTCCCATTAACCAGCACCCAAGAAAGAGGATGCCCTCGTGCTCCCTTCGAGTCACTCACGACCCCCAGGGTGACCACTATGCAGACAATACTTGGCCCGTCTGGCGCTTGATGTAAGTGGAATTATATCGTACATTGCTGGGGTGTCTGTCTTCTTTTTCTCAATGTCATACTTGGGAGATTCACACATATTATGTCATGTAACTATAGACCTATAGATTATTTATTCTCATGGTTGCATAGCATTCCATGATGTGACTATATCTCAATGTAGTTACTCATTCTACTGTGGATGAGCATTTGGATAATTTCTGGCTATTTTAAACAGCACCACTGTGAACATTCTTAGACATGTCCATGGTGAGTGTGAGTGTGTGTGTGTGTGTGTGTGTGTGTTCGGTATGTATCTAGCAGTGGAATGCCAGTCATAGTGGATGTACATACTTGGTTTTAGTAGACTCTTGCCAAACAGCTTTC
>NW_011888875.1:1058832-1068546 GCF_000151845.1 Pteropus vampyrus
GAGAAATCTGATGACCTGCCATCTGCAATCTGGAGGTCCAAGAGAGCCACTGGAGCATTTCCAGTCTGCACCAAAGAGAGCCTGTGGAGCCAAAGGTGTGACTCCCAGTTCAGGTCTGAAGGGCCAGAATTGGAACACCAATGTCCAAGGGCGGGAGACGGTGGATGCCTCAGGTCAGCAGAGAGCAAAAGGTCCTTCCTCCCAACCTTTGCTGCTCTTCATGCCCTCAACAAATTGGACGATGTCCCGGGCATTGGTCAGGGCGATCTTCTTTATTTGGCCTCCAGATTTGAATGCTAATCCCTTTTGGAAACGCCCCCGCGGATCCCAGAAATAATGCCTTACCAGCTATCTGGCCACTAGGTAGAGTGTCAACTTGACTAGGCTAAGGACACCCCTTAGCCTAGTCAAGTTGACATTTAAAATCAACCATCACAGGAGGTAATCCAGGAATATAAAAGAGTGGGGATGTGAGGCAGGAAAGGAAAGCCAGTGAGATTGGTATATTAGTGAGTGAGTGACCACAATGGGTAACTGATGCTCAGTCCTGCCCTGGACCCTCTGACAGACCGTGTGTGTACTCTGTGCAACACGGTTGCCACCTGCCGCGTGTGGCTATTTAAATTTGAATTTATATTAACTAAAATTAAAATTCGGTTCCTCATTTTCACTAGCCACATTTCAAGTACTCCATAGACGCAAGTGAATAACTGCTACCATATTGGACAGGGCAGACGACAGAATATTTTTACCATCACAGAAAGTATTTGTAGAGACCTTGACACAGAATCGTCCCATCCAAGGGCAAGGAAAACCAAGGGCAAGGGGTGCTTATCTGGCATCTCTCATCTTTTATAAGGGTCATTCATGGAGCCTTAACTATAGTGACTTTTAAGTTTATTTTCTCCACCAGAGATCACTCTCAGGCAGAAATACATGGAGCCACCTAAATGTACAGGTATTGCTGACGGTTGACCTCTGGAATAGCCACAGGTATGTGCTATAGTTGCATCCAAAACAGATGGGAGGCAGAAATCATAATAGATATAGTGAAGCTTGGGGGCGAGGGAAGCCTGCTAAACAAAAAAGAAGAAGGAGAAGAAGGAGGAGGAGGACAAGGAAGAAGGAGGAGGAGGAGGAAGAAAGACAGAAAGGCAGAAGGAAGGAAGGAAGGAGAAGGGAAGGGAAGGGAAGAAGGAAGGAGGGAGGAAGGGAAGGAGAAGCGGAGGGAGGAAGAAAAGAAGGATGGAATTATTTCGGAAAACAGCTACATGAAAAGTAAAACGCAACACATCACTTGGTCAAAATAAGGACCTGTCTCATCACCAAAGAAGATGCTTGTCAAACATCGACATACACAGTTGTCCTGCTGGGAATCCCAGCCCTTTACCCACACAGCCAGCCTGTTCCTCTCTCAGATGGAAAGTCGACCTCACTTAGACCCAGTCCCAGGCCATGGTTTACTGCTTTATAAAAGAGCATTATAGATGGGAAGGGTGCCCAGGGCAGCACTTACTACTTAGAAGAAAAGGCAGCAGATTAACAAGTAAGAGGTCAAAGATTCTGGAAAGAGAACACAGTCCTCCCAAGTCCTCCTCCCCTTGGCCTGCTTGACGGCTCAGGAAAATCATTAAACCCTTGCCAAGCCACCTATCTGACTTCTTGATGGCCAAAGTAATTTTAATGAGAAACAAAGCCTCCTCTCCCGTGATTCCACCACTAGACATAAAGCTGGGGATCTGAGCATCCCTGGAGAGGAAATGGTATTCGCATGTTTCCTTGATTGTAGATAGTTCTTTCAAACACCTTCCTGAGCGACCTACGTTAAGCTGAGAAAGGGGATCATTCTCCTCCCTGAGTGAGAAGGAGACCGTGGTGCTGCAGACAGTGGGCGGCAGGGTGTGAAGATTCAGAATGAGAGCCCTCCTGGCAGATGGGACCTGAGGCAGGTGGGAACTTCACAGTGGCGAGTGATGTCTACTTCAGGCACCCCGAGAAGATGGAATGAGAAGGCACTTCACCTTGGCAGCATTCTACTCAAAAAATTCAGAACCCCTGTCAGATCGTGAGAAAAACATTGGACACACCCAAGTCGAAGGGCATTCTACAAAATCCCTGATCTGACGAGGCCATGAAAAACAAGGAAAGACCAAGAAACTGTCCCTGAGCAGTGGAGACTAAGAAGAGACGAGGACTGAGCTCAGCGGGATGTCCCCAGTGGGATCCTGGAAGGGAAAGGGGACAGCAGCGGAGAAACTAGGGAAGTCGGAATAAAGGTCAGAGTTTGGTACTTTAATTTTTATGTTAATTTCCTAGTTGCGCTACGTGGGTGACAGTTACGTAAAATGTTAACACAGGAGAAACTGGGTGAAGAATATGTGGGAGCTCTCTGCCACTTTTGTATAAATCTAAAATCGTTCCAAAATAAAAAGTTTATTTTAAAAGAAAAGAAAAGAAAAAGACTGAGCTACCAAATCCCAATTGCATAATTCTGCTTCAGGCTAGCCCTGTGAGAGGAGAAGCTACGGTGAGAAAAATGAGGCGAAAATTCTGCTACTTAAATGTTAGAGATATTGGAGGGGTAGGTAAGTGGGTATATAACAGAGAAATATAAAGAATAAAAGAGAAAAAAAATCCTGTTTGCTTACTACCTTAAACTTCTTCGACTATGAAAAATTCCAAGTAAAGATAAAGGTTTTCTTCACCAGAAAAAGAGTATGTTAATATACCAAAATAAGTTTAACTTGACAAAATGTAATATAAATAGTTGCATTCAGATGCGTGATAGGGAAATGAACTGTGCTTTATGTGCCTGAGCCAAACCCAATGGTCTAAACTCCAGTGGTAACAGATGGTGTACAAAAATTAGGTCCAGCCCAAAGCTTTTCAGATAAGTCAGTTAAAATTAAAGGAAACAAAAAACGTCGAAATGTGTATGCTTTTAATGTATGTCTTATGCATGCTAGCCTGCTGACAAAATGACAAATTGCAGTTTGAATTAGTCCCAACAACAAAAATTCTCATTCAGGGAATTTCTTTGTAATTATTTTAACTGACTCTCATTAAACACACATACACCATATTTTTATGACAAATAACTGAACAGTTAACAATTCCAAGACTCAACAGCTTCAACGAGGGTTCTATAAATGGAAAAAATTCTTCATACCCACTAACAATATAACTGGAAATATGGAAAAGTTTACCCAGTTTACAGAAAGAAATCCCTGAATTATATGAACCAAACAAATAAAGAGTTTAAACTGCTGACTTAGCATCAGGGGTTTAGGAGGGCGAAGATTAAGACATGGTAGGAAAAACAATTAAGAAAAGATGTCGGGGAGTGGGGAGCGGGAACAGCATGTAACCAAGACACAGCTGAAAATGAGACTTCTACACATACCGATGTGATAGCATCAGATGCCACGCTTGTTAACCCTGAAACTTATTCCCTGTGACCTAATTAGTGTTAAAAAATGTGCTACCTCATCTTGTATTTTTCATTCATTTTCTATAATAGTATTTCGTTATTTATGACCTTATCGTGCATGTGTAAGAAGCAGGAAGCTAAACGTGACTTTTCCTGGACCCAGCAGAGGCTCCTAAGCCCATTTTGCAGGCACACCGTCCATTCTAAGTTCCTGATCACTGCTTCTCAAATTTTAATATGCATATAAACCTCCCGAGAATCTTGTTGCAATGCAAGGTCTGTAGGTTAGGGATGGGGCTCAATGTTTGCACATCTAGTAAGCTCCCAGGTGAAGCCAATGCCTATGGTCTAAGAGCTACACTTTGAATAGCAAGAGTCGAGAGCACTCAAAAGGGACAGGACGAGAGACGCAACTGCTCTGCAGGCCTGGCCACTTTGCTCCCATCCAGGCTGCACAGCAGAAAACAGAGCACCCCTGGGGTTTTTGAAAAACCCAGTCGCAAGGGCCTCCTTTGTAGACAGTGCTCTGATGCTCTCCAGTGGCTTTCCCTTTCCTGTAAGTCGGTTGGGAGACGGAGTGTTAAGAGAACTCCATGAATAACCTCACCTTAGTTTCTGGAGTTAGGGATACAAGGAGGTGGCTACCTGATTCCCGCCTGTCTAAGATGAGAGGGTGGGTCTGTGATGTAATGTACTGAACTTTCAGAGTCCGTAAAAGCAAAGACGCATGCAACGAGGAAAAGAATCAGCGTGTGGAAGCAACCACGCTGGATGAAACCAAGGCCAGATTACGATTCTACCAGGTAAGTTCAGCCTTCCTCTCCTCTGCTCCTAATTCCTCTTGCTCCAGGGCACCAAACTGCAGTTAGTGAAGGGAAGAAGGGCTGGAGACTGGAGAGAGAGAAGCAGCCAGTGATAATGCCAGCATTTTCCTCCACTACACAGGTCCCCAACCCCTAGGGTCACGGACTGGTACCAGTCTATGGCCTGTTAGGAACTGGGCCTGTTAGGAAGTGGGCACAGCATGAGGTGAGTGGCGAGCCCGCAAGCGAAGCTTCACCTGTATCTGCAGCCGCTCCCCAGCTCCAGCATCACCGCCTCAGCTCCGCCTCACATCATCAGGCATGAAGTTCTCACAGGAGCACCGGTCCCTGGTGCCAAAAAGGTTGGGGACCGCTCCTCCACTAGACCCATTACAGGCATCTGAGTGAAAGGCTGGCCTGACCCAGAGGATGCGAGAGGCTCTCAAGTAGAACCAACGAGACGGCAACATGCCATTGTATTTACAACTCATTTAGTAAACTCATCCCTTATCTTTGAGCACTACAAACAATGCTGCCTTATTCACTTTTAAAATAATGAATAGGCACAAGATAACATTTTAAATGTACATGTAAAACTTAATAGCACTACTATGAAGAATAACATATCCACCATCTAGCTAGTCATTACCTGGAAGCCCTCAATTCCATTTCTTTCCTGGCCTCTCTAAGTGCTATTTTGGATTTTGGTTTATCATTATCTTGTTTTTATTGATCATTTTATCACCTATGTTTGCATCCTAAAAAAAATATATCGTGTAGTTTGCAAGTTTATAGACTTTACATGAACGGTTTTTATATAGTTCTATAAAGAAAAAAGAAAAAATAATGAAACTACAGCATCATGTGATTTTTTCAGCTGGAGTGAACTTTTAACTTCTAGGAGACACAGGATGTACTGAGATTCCCAAGACTTTATCCAAAGATGATAAAAAGCTATAATTCTGTAGACGAAGTTCCATGGGAAATGGTAAGAATCAAGCTGGTTTGTCTTTGCACCCCAGAAGCCCAGTTGGTTCCATATTTGATACTCTCTTATGCTGTGTAGAGGGAAAAAGTTCATAGATTATCATCGCGCATAGATTATCATTGCGCATGCGCCATGATAAACAAGCAGAAAGCTTTACCAAGGATAGAGCATTTATATTAAATCAAATGGAATAATCTTCAGCAAATAGCTGCTTTTCAAAGACTTGGACTCAGAGCACTGACAGAGACTCTAAGGCTCATCTGACCAAACTTCACGTTTCCTGAAGGGGAAACTAAGCCCTGTACCACGTTAAATGATTTGTCGGAAGAAACAATCACTTGTTGGTGGCGCTCAGGCCTGAAAGCCTGCTCCCCTGACTTCTAATGCCGTATTCTTTCCAACAAGCCATGAAACCAAACAAATAATTTCGAAGAGGCAATGTACCTAAAATAGTCAACGAATCGGTAGTTATTTATTGCAAGAAAAACCATTTCAGTGGGAAATTGTATCTGATGAGTAGGACAGAAAAATCACCATGATATAAACATGATACATGTGGTATAAATTTGCTTTTAAAATAATGTTAAGGTAAAGCAATCTTGAAAGAGAGGAACAGAGTTGGAGGCCTCACACTTTCTAATTTCAAGACTTACTACAAATGTACAGTAATGTAAACAGTGTGGCACTGGCATAGAGATAGACATGCAGAGAAATGGGATAGAATAGTGAACCCCAAAATGAACCCTTGCGTATACAGTAAGCTGATTTTTGACAAGGGTGCCAAGACTATTCAATGGGGAAAGGACAGTCTTTTCAACAGATGGTGCTGGGGAAACTGGCTACACGCATACAAAAGAATAAAGCCGGACCCTTGCTTTATACTGTATACAAAAAAATAGACTCTAAATGGATCAAACATTACAAAAATATTAGAAGAAAACATTGGGGAAATTTTCATGACACTGGATTTGGCAGTTGTTTCTTGAATATGACACCGAAAGCATAGGCACAAAAAGAAAAATAGACAAAAGGAACTACCTTGAACTTAAAAAGTTTTGCTCATCAAAAGAAACCATCAACAGAGTGAAAAGGCAACCCGAAAGGGAGAAAAAATTTGCAAATCGTATATCTGATAAGGAGTTACTATCTAAAATATACAACAACAAAACACACAAAACAAAAGCCTTCGTAAATGGGCAAATGACTTGAATAAAAAAGTCTCCAAAGAAGTTACACAAGTAAGCCAATAAATAAGCACATGAAAAAGATGCTCAAAATCACTAATCATTAGGCAAATGTAAATCAAAGCCACAATGAAATATCTACAGCCAATTTTTTAAAAATGCATTTTAGTTTTACCACACTTATGAGTCAAGATTAAGGGGTAGAGACGGGATTTCTAATAAAAATTAGACACCATAACTTCCCGAAGTTAGGACTTGTGGCAAATAAAGACTGGGTCTAGGAGAGGGATGTCAAATTGTCAGCTTTAAGACTGATAATAATTTTTTTAAAAACCCACAACATGGGGTACCATTAAAGTGACAGAGTTTTAGGTCGGGAACCTTGCTCTTATGGTAGTTTGCCCGCGTGGAAACAAAGCAAAGGGGAAAGAACATCCCCCTCCGCGCTGACTGAGCACCACGTTCTGGTGGAATTTTAAATTCTAAAATTAGCAGCTATGATCAGGGGAGGAGAAAAATATTCTTTAAAAATAAGAAAATGGTGAAAGAACTAGACTTAAACCCCACAGTTTTTCTCTCCAAACTCTGCTTCAGCCGGTCAGAAGCTCTGCAGCTACTAGATGAATGAACCTTTTAATTTCTTAACCTTTGGAAACTTCATGTGCCCATTTATATTCAGAAATAACAGTCCCCACCCTACTTGTCTCGCAGAGCTGTTCTGAGGATCCAAAAATTACGTTCTTGAAAAGTGCTCGACAAATGGCAATAGTACTATACTATGCAAATTGCATTATTCCAGTTTTCAAACTTACAAACTGCCAAGGTTTCCCAAATCTGCTAAGTGCATCACGTGAAGGAATATCATGACATTTTAGTTCCCTTACTCAGACAAAGTGAGTCAGTGACGAATTTGTCCTTAAACCTCTGTGCTTAAAACTGCTTATGTTACAGGATCTGCTTTTATGAGGAGAACATTTCCTTCTGGAATGGCAGCCAGGAAACTTCCAAGCGAGTTGGATGGTCCACATCCAGGTGACCTGAAAACCAAGACACGGAAACACATGGGCGAGTCTGAGTCACGGCCTGCATGTGTCTTATGGGGTGTGCTACTGGAGTTTAAGTGATAAATCATCAACTAGAGAAATATAAACACTGGTTACACAAACAAATTCCATTTAAGAGTCTTTTAATGAACCTCTAACAAGTTACATATGGCCAGTGGATGCCCTGCAGGCTGCCTCAGTGTGTTTACTTTTGAAAAAAAAAAAATTAAAAACGCATCAGTTCCTCTCATCTTGTGATTCATCTCATTAGCAGAATGCAATTGAAACAGCTGACGTTTGAATTAAAATGCTTTTTCCAAAGGAAGAGGGAGAATGCATCCGCCATTGATAAAGAAATGAACAAACTGAGAAAACGTAATTCTCTTGGTTACGGCAGGAAGGAAGAAAAGAACAGGGATGCGTCTTCCGATGAGTGGTGATCTATGAAAAATGTAGAACTTTCCATTTACGGTACATGGTGCCATGATCAAAGTGACCTTTTTCCTTTACTCACAGTTGGAACTTGAAAGTTATAGGGTTTTCCTCCTCAAACTTTGTCTTTATCGGCTGAAACTTAAACTAAACGCACACTGACACATACCCAAAGCATTTTCCTCAGGAAGGAAAGAGATAAGGGTTTAGGTTTGTGTAATGAAAGACTAGATAAGAGAAGGCAGTGACAACTATGATTTTTTTCCGTGGTGACCCAGATCTACCCACAGCATTTTCACTTACTAATAATGAGAAGCGCAGAGTCAAAATAGATGGGTCGTGAAACAGTAAAGAATGAGCTTTATTAAAAGGCAATGCTTATTTCTATCACTTCGAGACACTTCATACCTCACACTGTCAGTACATGACATTGGGTATTCACTTATTTTGTGAATGCCTTACACAAGATCCTTGCTCTTCACAAAACAAGGATTCTGACCTCACACAGGTGTGTCTCTAAAGGCCAGGTCTACCTGGACAGGACCAAGTAACCAGAAAATAGCCTCTCGGCCAATCACGATGAAAGGGGCTGCCAGGACAGAGAAAACTGGGCAACAGAAGTATGTTGAGCTGGGGCAAACTCCACGCCCTCCCCATCAGGGTACGCCAAGCACTGAAAACAGTTCTGTTATTTGCTGACTTGACCTTGATTTATGGAAAGTCTTAATTATATGTGTGAGGAAGGAAAAAAAAAAAAAAAAGACCTTAGTAGAAGGTCTAGAAGATGCTTAGAACAAAGTCTCCCGGACCAGGTACTTCAAGCTGCTACCTATGGCTTGGAGGTTTTAAGCAAAACTTGCCACCCACCATGTTGCTTTTTTTCCTAACCCCCGGGGTGAATCTCTCCCGTGAAATTCTCCCACTATGTTAGTTGTGTGTGTTTATTTTCTCCAGAAGGTACGTGTACAAATATGCCTAGTGTGTGTAGACGCACCAGCAGAGGTCCTTCCTTGAGCAATTCTACTTGAGTCTTTGTTGCCCCAGGCTCCCCAACTGTAAAATGTTTTAGTCACATTACCTGTATCATAAGGTTATTAAGAAGATTAAATTACTTAACATAAATTGAGCAGTTAGAATCGTGTCTAGCACATAGTAAGCATTATATAAGGATTAGATATTATGGTACAGATATTTATTTATTTGTGGAAAGAAAAGTTTGGCATATATTATGTTAGGCAATGTTTTTGATGTCAAAACACAGTACGAGCTGACATTTATTGACTACCTAGTATGCGCCGTGTGTTGAGCTAAACATTTTATATTTGTCTCATTTAATGGTAAAGGGAAAAAAGAAATAGTTTACATTGATTGATCACCAGGTACCAGGGAGTTTTTCTTATCTACATCTTAGAGGTGAAAAAAGCAATAATTTGCCCACGGTCACATGAAGAATTGCTTTTCTCTGGCACAAAATCCTAAGAAGACCAATGTTTTCTGGGGGAAAAATGCCTAATATAGAATAGAACTGTTTTGGAAGGAAAAAGCGTGTCTATGCTTCTAATGAGAGGACTCTAACTGTCTACTTGCTAGCATTTATGCCCGTGGAGGGGGTTTCTTCAGCTGTATTTTAATACACAAAAATAGTATTTTAAAAGGGAAATCACAGAGGATGCCATTGCTGGGCATAGTTCCAGAAACCTAGCCTCTCACAGGCCCTCTCCTAACATTTATGTTAACTATGGACCTGCCACAGACATTCGAATTCGGTCCCCTGAGAATCTGAAAAACCCACTGGGAAATGTTTCCAATTATGTTTGGAATTTTGTTCCATGGG
>NW_011888875.1:1068596-1076944 GCF_000151845.1 Pteropus vampyrus
GCCAATCACGATGAAAGGGGCTGCCAGGACAGAGAAAACTGGGCAACAGAAGTATGTTGAGCTGGGGCAAACTCCACGCCCTCCCCATCAGGGTACGCCAAGCACTGAAAACAGTTCTGTTATTTGCTGACTTGACCTTGATTTACGGAAAGTCTTAATTATATGTGTGAGGAAGGAAAAAAAAAAAAAAAAGACCTTAGTAGAAGGTCTAGAAGATGCTTAGAACAAAGTCTCCCGGACCAGGTACTTCAAGCTGCTACCTATGGCTTGGAGGTTTTAAGCAAAACTTGCCACCCACCATGTTGCTTTTTTTCCTAACCCCCGGGGTGAATCTCTCCCGTGAAATTCTCCCACTATGTTAGTTGTGTGTGTTTATTTTCTCCAGAAGGTACGTGTACAAATATGCCTAGTGTGTGTAGACGCACCAGCAGAGGTCCTTCCTTGAGCAATTCTACTTGAGTCTTTGTTGCCCCAGGCTCCCCAACTGTAAAATGTTTTAGTCACATTACCTGTATCATAAGGTTATTAAGAAGATTAAATTACTTAACATAAATTGAGCAGTTAGAATCGTGTCTAGCACATAGTAAGCATTATATAAGGATTAGATATTATGGTACAGATATTTATTTATTTGTGGAAAGAAAAGTTTGGCATATATTATGTTAGGCAATGTTTTTGATGTCAAAACACAGTACGAGCTGACATTTATTGACTACCTAGTATGCGCCGTGTGTTGAGCTAAACATTTTATATTTGTCTCATTTAATGGTAAAGGGAAAAAAGAAATAGTTTACATTGATTGATCACCAGGTACCAGGGAGTTTTTCTTATCTACATCTTAGAGGTGAAAAAAGCAATAATTTGCCCACGGTCACACGAAGAATTGCTTTTCTCTGGCACAAAATCCTAAGAAGACCAATGTTTTCTGGGGGAAAAATGCCTAATATAGAATAGAACTGTTTTGGAAGGAAAAAGCGTGTCTATGCTTCTAATGAGAGGACTCTAACTGTCTACTTGCTAGCATTTATGCCCGTGGAGGGGGTTTCTTCAGCTGTATTTTAATACACAAAAATAGTATTTTAAAAGGGAAATCACAGAGGATGCCATTGCTGGGCACAGTTCCAGAAACCTAGCCTCTCACAGGCCCTCTCCTAACATTTATGTTAACTATGGACCTGCCACAGACATTCGAATTCGGTCCCCTGAGAATCTGAAAAACCCACTGGGAAATGTTTCCAATTATGTTTGGAATTTTGTTCCATGGGTTTTTTTTGTTTTTCGTTTTTTGTTTTTTCCAGATATAACCTAAATGTTTCATAGGTTTCTAGAATAATTTATGTAACTCTCTGCTTTGTTTTTTGCCTTTGTTTTTGGCATCGCCTGAGTTAGAGAGATGGGCTGAAGTTTTAAACCATGCAAATAAGCAACCTCATCTCCAGTCACCTTGTTCTTTCTCACTTGGAAACCAGCATCCCTTTAGCTGCTAGGCCTTGGGTGGAAGTGAAATCCTTATAGCCACCTTGGATTATCAGGATGAAGACCATTTACTGGTCTCTGCGCTCACACATCATTGAGGCATGAGATTCACAAGCGATTGAAGCTGTAGGAGAGAAGTTAGGGGATCTGAAATAAAACTAGGGAATACAGTTTCATTTCTCAATCCATTTCTCATTGACAGGATCAATGGGTTTCTCATTCACTCCCAACCAATCGCTCCTGCCTCCTCGAGCTGTGTGAGCCAAGAAATGACACTTTTTTAGTAAGCCTCCATTCTCTCGGCCTTTTGAAGCCTTCCTTTCTTATCCCACCAAACAGAGGTCACATAGATTTCTAATTTAAAAAAAAATGGTAAGGTTATCTGGTCAACCTCTACTAGCCCCTCATAAGATACCTTACCGCCTGGCTGCACATTAGAATGACTTGAAGGGGTTTCGTATAAATAAAAATGCTCAGTACATCTCAGAGATTCTCATTTCATGGGCCTGAGGAGGCTTCTGGGCATTAATATTTTTTAAAGTTTCCCAGAAGGTTCCGATGCAGAGCTGGTGGAGAGTCACCGCCTGATCCAAAGGTCCCTGTTTCTCAGGGTGGATCTCCCCTTTTCACCTTGAACTTCATCTCAGTTTTGAGTTTCCTTCTGCCGCTTCTCCCCAGGAGTCAGCTGTGGCTTTGCTTCTCTTCAGAGCTGCTTAGATCAAGAAGTTGCTGGAACTGGACATTTCTGTCTCGACACTGCCTGCCCATGACTGTTTGCCAGTTACATTCTCCAACATGAGACCTGTGCAGAGGATGTAAAAGGCTAATGAGCCACTTGCCTCAAGCCCCACATAGATGGAAGTCTCAGATGGAGACTCGGCCTGAGCAGCAAACGACTGGTTACAGGCAGCCAGAAAGGCACAATGGCAGGACTGAAAGAATACTTTCTTCTGACAGCTTCGAACATGATACCATTAATAAACTGTAGCACCTAGAAGATGCAATGAACTCCTCATTTTATAAACCACAAAATTCATTTTGCATAACACAATTATAATACATCATATTTGGGGGGTTTATTTGAAGCACCAATGAGTTCAATTGTAAGCATTTTAAACTCATCACAAATTTGGCGGCTCTGCTTTGGTTTCTTTCATTTTAAATATCTTGGGAGAGGTGAGAAAGAGCCTTGCCACATCTAGCCCTGCTCATAGACCTAATCCAGGTGTGCTGTCACAGGCTCCCACTTTCCACAAAAGGACAGAAAACTAAGCCAGTGATTTTTCTACGGCTTGCCCCTTCCACTCCACAACAAGGCCAGGAGGAGGGAGTGGTTAAGAGAGACACTGAGGGTTCATAGTTAAGGAGGCACTCACGCTCGGGCACCAAGCCCGCACTTGCGCAACCCTGAGAATGAGGACCTCCTTAAACATTGTACTGTGGGTGCTCAGAGACTTTCTGAGCCAGCAAGTCATGCACAGACACACACACACACACACACACACACACACACACACACACGCATGCACACTAGTTGGGCCATCTCAAGACCAGTGTGATGATGATATTTCTTCAGTATCCCACTGAAATGCATCTTACTCGAAAGTCTATTTTGCATTTGAGACATATTTGATCCTTTGATTTTCTATAATAATAATTTAAAATGTTCAGACCTTGCTATTAGACGTTGGTAATTCTGAGCTGGTTATAAAGTACATGCAGAAGAGAAAATAGAAAATGGATTGAAAAGGCTCGTTGGTCTGCAGCTCTTACCCTCGCAGCTAGATGAGCAGGAAAGAGTGACAGGGACTCTTGGCAACAGAGCTGCTGAGACTCATAATTATTACTTGTGTTTCCATTAAAAGAACTTTTCACAAAAGTTAAAATTTAGAGCATTCTTTGGAATGGTGGAGATGATGAGGGAAAAGACCTAATCTAACCTAGCCGAGTTGAAAACTATGTGCGTCAAGACTTCCGTGATGTGCCTGTGATTAATCCTTAGGCATTTTGCAGTGAAAAATACAAATGACAAAAGAACATCATGTTGTTCTTCCTAAAAAAAAAAAAGTCGAAAAGGCTAAAATTGTTTATATCAGTTTACTTTATTATTTCAGTTCATTACAAGTTCAGATAACTTGTCCAATTTGAAAGAATTCCTACACTTATATAAATACACACATACATATACAGAAACACACCCCTAATGAGTCATCCCACTTGAACTCAAGAACACTTACTCATCACAGCAGCTCTCTGAAGAGAGAACTATTTCTCTTTCAGAGAAAAGGGTGCTGTTCCTTAAGAGAACATCAGAGAACAGCTTGTCTCTTTATGGAAGCCCATACACAGATCTCTTCTAGAAAGCCTGTTCCTTACCCACTAGTTCTTGATTCTGTCTCAGCATTGAATGAGCCTTGTCCAAGAGATAACTTAAAGAATATTTAAGTGCCACGGAGAAGGAAAGAAACAAGTGAGAGCAGATCTGTTTCCTGTGAGTTGGCCAACGTCACCATCAGTCCTATGACTGTCGTTTTGCTATGAGGATTGATGTGATTGAAATTACTATAAAAATAAATGATGTTCTAGATTCACTCCTCTGCCTTTACATGAAGAAGAGGCCAAAAAAAAGAAAATTCGACTTATTTATTTCACAATTAACATGGTGAGGGGGAAAAAAAACATTCATTGTGGGAAAAGTTTACTTATCCAATGGAAGTTCTTACTTTCTGGTTCTTTAACTAAATATCAGCTTCTTATTTTTAATGTGACTTTTATAAATGAATAACCACAGGATCAAGATTGGGAAGTAGTACAACTTATGGGCTAAAGCCATCCAACACAAATAGTGTCAGATTCCTGAGTTGAGATCACAGCGCCACTACTTTACTGCCTACCTTGTCCTTGGGCCATCTATTTAGACTCTGCTACTCAAGTTCTTCATCTATAAAATTCAGACAATAAAAACGCCTACCTACAACCACCGTAGCAACCAATGATTCAACTTCAGCCTCTTAATGCTTGCCATGTGCTTGCAATTATGTCTAACTTAAAACAGGGGCTCAAAATTTAGCTATCATTGTGGTTAATATTATTAAGACTCCTTCAGTAATTTGTAGGATATAAGATACTTTACACAGGTCTTTAAAAAGATCTTTTATAAATTGTCAGGATGCCAAATCTTTTAAGAAGTCTTTTTAGAAGATCTTTTCAAAACCATCAGCCTATGTTAGAAGTGGCCCTTTGGGAAGAAGCTGAGAAAGTCCAATTCATTAATCCAGAGTTTATCAGCGAGATTATCATTTATTGTAGGTTCCAGTTATACTAAAAGCTTTAACTCACAGGCTTCGGTTGGTGTTAACTGTGAAGTTACATGTTTCCCTAGCAATTGACTGGTGTTGTTACATGCAGTATAGTATAAACCCATCATTTGAGGCTAGGAGACAAAAGTCACTATATTCAAAGGGAAGGTAGTATCCCCAAAATAGGAGGAAAAACAAACTTAAGAAACAAAGATGTTTTCATGTAAATATCCCTACGGAGAGGCAGAAAGTGGGCATCAAAGCTAAAGGAGAAATGACATAGACCAAATTTGCTCTGCTTTGTGTAAACACAGCAAGGAAGCTGGAAGTCACCAGATGTCACTATTCTATTCTTGGCCAGACATTAGTTCTATGTGATACTCGTGGAGGAGCAACTTCCGTCTCTTTTTCTTCTTCAGAAAAGCCATGAACATCATCAACATTAACTACATCTTCATCCTATCCCTGAAGTTATATGAAACCTTGAATAGGAAACCAGATGGCACTGTGAAGGTAAACGATCAAGAAATATCAAAAATTACTTGTCTTTTGCTCATAGAACTATATCTCCTCTCTGGCCAACCACTCCTTCTGTGGAGAAAAGCAAAATGAAATTTTTAACTAAGCAGACAAGAAAGCATCGGCATCGGGCGTGGATATTACTCAAAGAGGTATGGTATGGTAACGTATTAGGTGACAGTCATGAGCTAATATGTTAGCCATTCTAGATAATTGGCAAAGATCTGAAATCTATGATTCTATGTCCTATTTCCAGCATCTCTGAATTTTCCTGCCCCTACTCAGTTATTTTTACTTTACTAACCCAAGAAAAGTGCTGAATGTATTGGTACCACATTTTTGTAATTCATGGTTTACATGACTTTCCCCTCGAGTTATTGGGTAGAAAGGTACATGAGAAGTCCAAAGAGTGTCAGCTTGTTGTGTTTATGATTGTTAAATTTTTCATGATTACCACTGATTGTAATTGCCATTAATTGATAGGTTCCACCAGCACTGTTTCAGGATTCAGGGAGAATTCAAATCAAACACAGATGCTCCTGTAACTCCGACCTTTAGTGTTCCCTGGCCTTCTGAGTTTGTTTCTGTACCACTAATAAGAAGTGATGCTGAAACTATTGGTAGCCACAGCTAAAGACTCCATCATTCTACTGAAGGTGACTGCCACCTTCAGCTGCTTAAGGCAAAGGGCTTGTCTACAGAGTCAGGCGGACCTGGATTACAAGCTTTGCCTTATCACTTGCTAGTTGTTTGGGACCATAGAAAATTGCTCTGTCTCTCTGAGGTGAAAAATACCTAGCTCTTGGAGTATAGTTAGGTTTTACACCACTGGAATAGGCATGGCTGTCCTTAGACACTCAATAACTATAACTTTTTCCTACTAGAATCAGCCCATGGAGCCCTTTCCAGTGCCAAATGCCACAAAACCAGATTCTACAGTTTCTTCTCAACTTTCCAGGACAGGGAGCCCACCTAGATGTTCTCTAAAGCATTCTTAGACATTATTTTACAAGCTTTGTAAACTACAACTCCTTTTCACCTCGCTGTGCAATAACTGCGTGAACATCTTAGCATTTTCTATTTTTTTTTAACATGGTTGACTCAAGAAGGGTATAGAAATTATGGGAGCCAAATTTATTTAAACGATTTGGTTTCTTGTCTTCTCTAGTGGTTCCCAAAGAGTTAATAGGTAGAAAAGTCTCTTATAATCTAGGATATGCCATCATTAGTATACTTATGATGATACAATTTCCTTACTAAAGTAAACTTAATAAATTGAGACATGGCACTAATAATACAACTCAATGTTCTTAGTACGAACCTCTGTCGCAAAAAAACATCTAGCTCTAGAGAGGCCTCTGCTAGCCAAGGTGTCTCATGAAAGCAAGACTTGGTGAGAAAAACTACTGGATTTTTCTGAGTGATGATGACTAGACCGCATATTGCAAATTGATGGTCCGAAGCTGAGAGTGGCAAGTTCTCAAACCAAATAAGATGACATTTTTCATTCTATTCTGATCTTCAGGTCTTTTCTAAAAACATTAAAGTTCTGGGATAAATACAAGGTCTTTCCTTTGGGTTAAAAAAGATGACAAGTGCATCTCTCTAGATATGGGGAATAGACTTAGAAGTTTTATCACACAAGGTGATGTAGCTCCAGGAAAAGTGAGAGACTGACGCACATGTCACATGTCTAAAATGAGGTAAGAAGTATCCTTTCTTGACTCTGCCCAGGTGAAACCTTACTTTGAGCATGGAGTGAAGTAGGTAAGCACAAGGTGGGGATGTAGGGGGTTAAAGGGTTGGGTAAGAGAATCAGGGAGAGATTTGAAACTATGGCAAGTGAATAGTTGACTTTGCCTTCTCTACCAAGGCCAAGGTTACAGCTTCCTCGGTAGGATTTGGTGCATCTGCCCCTTTTGTCATTTCTACTTCTATCCCTTGCCCTCCCTGGAGTGAGTCTGAACCTCTCTTGTCTCTTGCTGTAATTCCAACACCTTCCCCTTCCCTCTGAGCTCTCTCTCTGCCAATCCTGCCCCCAAATAGTGTCACGGTTTAGAGCCCAGACTCAGGAGCCAGGTGCTTGGGTGTGGCTTCTGGCTCTGCCACTTCTAACTATATAAACTTAAGTAAATTGCTCAAATTCTCTGTGCTTCTATCTGGGTAAGGGGATTATATTTATTCCACGAGGCTATTGAGAAGATGCAATGTATTCATATGTGAGCAGCATTAGAACAATGCCTGTACCCAGTAGGTGCCTTATTACCACCTATTGAAGTAGGCTTTATGTCACTTTCTTTTTCAAATACTGCCAGGGACTCATATTGCCTAAAGACTGGAGATCAAACATCTTGCTCTATCTACAATCTAACTTCCTAGGATTTCTTTATAGTCTATGCTTCAGACACATGAACAGTACAACCCAGGTGCATCAGGCTACCTGGCATCAATCAAAACTTGCCATGTATTTTTCCCATCTCGTCATTTAGGCTTTCACTGCCACTCCTGACTAAAGGTCTACTTTCCCCAAAGTGCCTTTTAAAATACTGCATATCCTTCAAGGCCTGAATCAAATGAACTGTCATCCAGAAATACAGCCCTGGAAATCCCATTTGGAAAAATTATCTCATCCACTATATTTTTCTGGCCCTCTGTCACTCTGTTACAGATATCATCACATTCACTCCTGTATTCCCAGAGTTGGGGGGTAGGGATGAATCACCGAAAGGTCTCAGATTGTACCCTTTGATGTTTCTGCTCTGAAAGCAGAACATGCCAACGATTTACTTCCTTAGATATCAGGAATAAAAGAAGGAAACAGAAGATGAGCTGTGGAACTGGTCCGTGTGTTAAACTCTGAGGTTGCTAACATTCCGAGAAGAGAAGGAGATGGTGACATATCCAACCGCTGTGGGGACATGTGGCTTGAAGGAAATAGCAATCAGGTCGGAATCAATTCAAATTTCTAAAACTAAGCTAATCTCTGGTGAGGAGTTTAGTGTTCAGTCTCCACTCAAACCAAGGCAACTCTGAACCATTCAATATTTACGCCAT
>NW_011888875.1:1076994-1081800 GCF_000151845.1 Pteropus vampyrus
GAAAAGTCTCTTATAATCTAGGATATGCCATCATTAGTATACTTATGATGATACAATTTCCTTACTAAAGTAAACTTAATAAATTGAGACATGGCACTAATAATACAACTCAATGTTCTTAGTACGAACCTCTGTCGCAAAAAAACATCTAGCTCTAGAGAGGCCTCTGCTAGCCAAGGTGTCTCATGAAAGCAAGACCTGGTGAGAAAAACTACTGGATTTTTCTGAGTGATGATGACTAGACCGCATATTGCAAATTGATGGTCCGAAGCTGAGAGTGGCAAGTTCTCAAACCAAATAAGATGACATTTTTCATTCTATTCTGATCTTCAGGTCTTTTCTAAAAACATTAAAGTTCTGGGATAAATGCAAGGTCTTTCCTTTGGGTTAAAAAAGATGACAAGTGCATCTCTCTAGATATGGGGAATAGACTTAGAAGTTTTATCACACAAGGTGATGTAGCTCCAGGAAAAGTGAGAGACTGACGCACATGTCACATGTCTAAAATGAGGTAAGAAGTATCCTTTCTTGACTCTGCCCAGGTGAAACCTTACTTTGAGCATGGAGTGAAGTAGGTAAGCACAAGGTGGGGATGTAGGGGGTTAAAGGGTTGGGTAAGAGAATCAGGGAGAGATTTGAAACTATGGCAAGTGAATAGTTGACTTTGCCTTCTCTACCAAGGCCAAGGTTACAGCTTCCTCGGTAGGATTTGGTGCATCTGCCCCTTTTGTCATTTCTACTTCTATCCCTTGCCCTCCCTGGAGTGAGTCTGAACCTCTCTTGTCTCTTGCTGTAATTCCAACACCTTCCCCTTCCCTCTGAGCTCTCTCTCTGCCAATCCTGCCCCCAAATAGTGTCACGGTTTAGAGCCCAGACTCAGGAGCCAGGTGCTTGGGTGTGGCTTCTGGCTCTGCCACTTCTAACTATATAAACTTAAGTAAATTGCTCAAATTCTCTGTGCTTCTATCTGGGTAAGGGGATTATATTTATTCCACGAGGCTATTGAGAAGATGCAATGTATTCATATGTGAGCAGCATTAGAACAATGCCTGTACCCAGTAGGTGCCTTATTACCACCTATTGAAGTAGGCTTTATGTCACTTTCTTTTTCAAATACTGCCAGGGACTCATATTGCCTAAAGACTGGAGATCAAACATCTTGCTCTATCTACAATCTAACTTCCTAGGATTTCTTTATAGTCTATGCTTCAGACACATGAACAGTACAACCCAGGTGCATCAGGCTACCTGGCATCAATCAAAACTTGCCATGTATTTTTCCCATCTCGTCATTTAGGCTTTCACTGCCACTCCTGACTAAAGGTCTACTTTCCCCAAAGTGCCTTTTAAAATACTGCATATCCTTCAAGGCCTGAATCAAATGAACTGTCATCCAGAAATACAGCCCTGGAAATCCCATTTGGAAAAATTATCTCATCCACTATATTTTTCTGGCCCTCTGTCACTCTGTTACAGATATCATCACATTCACTCCTGTATTCCCAGAGTTGGGGGGTAGGGATGAATCACCGAAAGGTCTCAGATTGTACCCTTTGATGTTTCTGCTCTGAAAGCAGAACATGCCAACGATTTACTTCCTTAGATATCAGGAATAAAAGAAGGAAACAGAAGATGAGCTGTGGAACTGGTCCGTGTGTTAAACTCTGAGGTTGCTAACATTCCGAGAAGAGAAGGAGATGGTGACATATCCAACCGCTGTGGGGACATGTGGCTTGAAGGAAATAGCAATCAGGTCGGAATCAATTCAAATTTCCAAAACTAAGCTAATCTCTGGTGAGGAGTTTAGTGTTCAGTCTCCACTCAAACCAAGGCAACTCTGAACCATTCGATATTTACGCCATCTTACATTTTATGTTTTTTGAACCATAAGACTACGTCTTCTCACTTAAGCTGTTGTCTTGAAATTTTTCCTTCCAAAAGCATAGTTATCACCAGCTATTGTTACATGTTGGAATCCTTCGGTCTTGCAGGACACTGGAGCCCTTTTAAAGGCCAAATGAGGTGCTCTGGCCAGTTTCTACCCTAACAATTTACGAGGGTGCAACTTGCTAACATATTAATAGAAACTGATGTTAGAAGCTGTGGTAACTTCATACAACCAGTTGAGAAACAGCTGCCTTAAGCATTTCTCTATTATTCTGGTCCTTTTCTGTTTTAAAGTTTTACAAACAATTGGAAAAAAAATAGGCTCTGTTATAAAAACTTTCGTTCCAGACGTTACTTTACAGGGTGATAAAGTGTGTTTCATTTAGGCGGAAAAACTAATTCATGATCAATGCAAACCTTAGGAAGCAAGTCTTGGTAACAATGATGTGTCTCGATGTCAGAGGCGAACTGCTGACTTTGGTGTTTATAAGCAAAATAATAGGCTCCACAATAATTCATCCACAGTCCAGTTAATCCCTTAAATTTTTAGAAAACCAGAAATAAAAGGTAATTGATAATTTTGAAATAGCAAAATATTCTCTACCCCCGAGGCAGACTGTGCTTATTTGGGTTCATGGATAACAGTCCGAGCTTGAGCTCATCCATGCGCATCTCTGTATCCTTACACAGTGCGAAGCCGTTCTGTAAGCTGACCTGATAAATGAGCTGGGGCTTAATCCAGGTTCTGGGTTCACCAGGTGAAAGACAAACATTTGCACTTCGTGCAGCCTTGGATAATCCAAAGTTTATACTGCTCTAACAAGATAATCCTTTAAGCACGGTTGCACAAGTGTCCATCCATTTGAGGGGAAGATTTATCAGGAGACCGTCAGAGGGAAAAAAAACAAATGACGCTTCTCCAGACATTGAGCTGCAGATCTGAGAAGGGCCTTTGCCAAAGAGCCCACACCAGAGACAAGCCTACAAGCAGATTTATGGAGCAGAAAGACCACACTCGCTGCGAGGGTCCCACAGCAGCCTCCTCTCCTCTTCACAAGCTTTGGGTTTGACCTCATCAACCCCAAAATCTCCTAGACATTTGCAATGATCTATTGACTCAGTTTGAAGCTCGTCCAAAGATAATTACAGAGCCATCAAGTTTTATTTCTATTAGGCTACTCTGGGATTTACTGAGTCTGCACCGGACTTGGGACAAAAATGACCTTGGTTTGCTTTGTCAGAGGAACACAAGAATCATATATTTCAATCATTAGCTCCTCACAGACTATGAAAGCGCAATATTAAGATCGAACTTATCAAGATCGAACTTATCCTGTGCAGAGGTTCTAGGTGAGAAACGTTTTCTTCTTTGGTTTCAAAAGATAATGGCAGTGTAATGAAAAACTCACACATCATAATTCTATGGGTCCCCATAGGCAGGAAGAATATTCATTGGTGGTTTGGAATTCATGGGACAAATAGAGTTGAATGTAGTTTATATTTTTTGAAGTAGTAAATTTAGTGGGTCATGAGCTAACGGGGAAATGCTAGGTGATGTCCTTGCATTAATACATGACATACTCAGCTGGAGGAAAATGATAAACTCAGTGTTGGGACAGACAAGAAAATACTTCATGGCGTTCCATGGATTGTTGCTATAGAAACGGGCTGCGCTGTAGGCAAAGGACTTACAAGGAAGAACTCATCAATTAACCTATTTCCCAATCCACCTTCCAAGCTATTGTTTCAAGCCTTTTGGATGATTAACACAGCACAACCTTGTGCCATCCCTGCCCTCTTCAGCCCTTCTGCCACTCACACCTAACACCAAAGGAGAACATCGTTCTGAAACACTGCCATCTTGCGGCCACTCCCAGGCAGAGCATCAGCCCTGGGCACCCCAAACGCCAGTCACCCCAGAGAGGGAACTTGGAAATCAAGTTTTCACAAGTGGGCATTTCGGGGAAGTTACCACCCTCAAAAATGTCAAGTAACATCCCCAAGGTGATTCATCTAACGAGTGACATTTATATAAGATACAGTTTACTTCGAAAAAGTATAACAGTATTTCCAGTGTTCTAAGGGTGTACACAGCCAAGGCACCATTCTGGGGGGAAAAATAGAATTAAAAAAGCAGCAAAAAATAAATAAATTTTAAAAATCAGAGCAATGTCACCACTGCCCAATAGAATGTTCTGCCATGATGTTTTAAAAAGAAGAAGAAGGGAAAGAGTAAAATAAGTCTCAGAAAGACGTCTACCCATAGAGGCAACTCGGAAGGTGGTTGCTGGTCTATGAGATGAGTTCTGAGCATGGCGTCCCAGAAAAGAGGCGCGCTATCAGAGATCGTGTATTCCCAACGTTTTATGTGGAAAATTTGCAAGCCTTAAACAAAACCGAATAAATAGTGCCATGAAATGCCTTTAGTTTCCGTCCCTTAGATTTCACCTACTGTTAACATTTTGCTGTTTTCTTTCTCTATTTAAATCTACTTTTTTTCTTCTGGATGATTTGACAGCAAGTTGCAGCCATCGTGAGAGCTCACCCTAAAAATTTTAACATGTATGTCCCAAGAACAGAGGCGGTAATTTTTAAAAGTTAGTTTCATGCGTACCCCTGACGTGCCGGCCACTTTGGGAAGGCGTGCTGTTATAAATTAACAAGCTAGGTAATGATTTTTTAACAGCAGCACTGTCACCACATAGCTTTCCAGAAACAAAAACTTCAACCTGATTGCTGTTTATGGGTTCAGCTCTGCAGTAGAGTTCAAAGCCAGTCCACAAGCCGTGTGTCTTGGGAAGGTTACCTAACTTTCCTGAGGGCCTCAGTGGCCTCCTCAATATGATAGGGACAAGAAAAGAACGTGTTTCATAGTATCAAGGTGAGGATGAAATAAGAGAATTCATGCAAAGCACTCAG
>NW_011888875.1:1083735-1084155 GCF_000151845.1 Pteropus vampyrus
GCTCCATCCAGACCCGAGATGAATCACATCAGAATCTCTGGGGGTGAGATGCGAGGATGATTACTATTTTGTAAAACTCGGTGAGTAGGCAAGACTGAAAATGCCTGCTCTAAAGTAGCCTGGAGTTTCTTTGTCCTCCTTCTTCTTCAGCTTCAGACACACTCATCCATGGGTCATCCAAATGCTCTCGCTCTCAGAGACAAAAGGACAAGTTCACTTGTCACCCCAGAGATCACTTGGCTTCCCTTCTGCCCCAGGGAATCATCGTAAGGGAAGAGGGCCCTAGATCGGCAGATGTGGAGTTTTCAGGATTGTCATTTTACACGTTTTCTCTAAGGAGCATGTGAGCAGGACTTTTCTTTTGCGAAAGGCTTGCTTGTCTTTGGGGAATCTCAACAGTCCCCTTACGAAATTCAAATC
>NW_011888875.1:1084205-1084643 GCF_000151845.1 Pteropus vampyrus
GCAGTTCCTCGCACAGAATTGACTTTTCATTGTACCACGTGACCCTACCACTCTGATCCTCATTAGGGTAGACCCGGCATGGAGGTTGCGTCTAATGGTGAATAGTCTTACAAGTCTGTCCAATAGGGACATTGGCTTGGGCTGGCTAATGAAATCAGGTCTTCCCTGGGGAATCTGAACTCAAGACATTCAGAGAGAGAGAGTTAGTCAGCAGGTGGCAGTAAGAGCAGAAGAAACCAAGGGAACGGTGGTAAGATCCTAAAATGACAAAGCACTAGAAAAATGTTATCAAATGTTTCTGCAGCTGAAGAGGAAACAGCCCATCTTTTCCCAGAAGACCCTAAAGACATGACTGATCCTGGGAGAACAGAGCAGTCACTAAGCACAACTGCGGCTGGTCTGAAACTTGACACCAGGACACTGTTATAAGGACCAAGG
>NW_011888875.1:1084693-1087287 GCF_000151845.1 Pteropus vampyrus
GTTCCGAGACTAAATTATCAGTTAATAAATTAGAAAGGATAAATCTAACAAAGTTAACACAGAGGAAGAGAGAGAGCCTGCAAGCACTTTAGTAACTAGTACTCCAGTGCATCGCAGGAGGGCCCACAGGCTTGCTCCCAGTCCTGGGACTTACAGAAGGGGGACCTGTGGCTGGGGTACAACATTGTGGTCACTCAGGCTGCAGGAGCTCAGGCAACCAAGGTAAGACAGAGAAAAATGATTGACTCCTTGTGAGAGCAAAAAGGACTGGTGCCCAAACACTTCTCAAAACCCTCCTGGGCTTTATAGAAGAATTGGTAAAATTGCAGGATACTGGGGATATTGTAATATTAGGAGCGAGAGTTAGAAAAATGCATTAAGGCCCCTTCACCTGGCTTCCACAGGTTGATATCTGGAAAGCAGAAGTTATATAAGGGGCTGATGTGTTTGAAACACAGTCTCTTCCTGTTTGCACTAAGTTTCAGAGAAGAAGAAAAAAAGATTCTTATTTTCTCCCCAGCCATCCAGTTTTCCTATCATTGTTATCAACCTTCTTTTCTCTTTCTAAAGTTTTTCTTACCAATCTTATCCTTTCCCAAGGATTCTTCTAGTATGACAACTCCCAAATGTACACATTTAGCTTAGACCTCTTCTCTGAGCCTCACAGTCATGTACCCATGTGTCAACTTGACATCTCTGCTTGGAAGTCCCACAGTCATCCCTACCTCTGTCAATTTCAGTGCTGGGAGCACAGCAGTAGGACCAAGGGCCTGAGAATTACATCCCCTGCCCCACCGCAGGCTCTGCCATTCACTGGGTGGTGGGAGTAGAAACTTGTGGTTTCAAGATACAGATAGTCAGGGGCAACCTTGATGTGGGGAGGGAACTTCATTCAGGTGGTGTTACAGATGGAGACAAGCTAGACGAGGGCAGGGAATGGAACGTCCAGGGTGAGGAGAAAGACAGGGGCTTGGGTGATGGAAGGCTGGGCAGGAAGTCTGAGAGATATGGCAAGAGATGTGTGGAGATAGGGTCTCCCCTGGTGTGATGTTAAGGGGTTACTCTTTAAACCAGGTCTTCTATTTCTAGTTTTTCACTCTCTATATCACTGGAAAAGAATACATTCTCACAGTTTCCCTCTGATGCTTCTGATAATTTCTTCCCTAAGTCAACCACATGGTTCTCTTGAGATTTTCTGAGGGTTTGATATTTGTTGATTTATTAAATAGAAGAAATAACTGAGCAACTCACATGTGCCAGGCATTATGCTAAGTGCCAATGATATAATGGGTAATATAAAAATAGACACAGGAGGCATCTTTGTGGTGTTTAAAGGATACTCTAAAGGGCTAGACGATAAGTATTAAAATGTAAAAACACACACTCACAAAATACTTGTAGTGGTTGCAAACACTATGGTAAAAACATAGGATGCTATGATTGAGGATACTGGGGGAAGCTACTTCAGTTGAGACAATCATGAGAGGCCTCCCTGACATTTAAGCTGAGAATGTGAAAAACAAATAGAGGTGGTCCTAGGCACAGTACAATCATTGCTAAAAAAAATAATAATAATTAAAAAGAAAATTTTTTTTTAAAAACGGAAAAATTCAAGAGAAGGGGCTTGTATGCTGGAAGACCTGAACAAGGGGAGAGGGATATGAGATGAGGTGGTAGAAGACCATAAAGGGCCATTCAAGTCACATTCTGTGGTTTGGATTGAACTTAAAAGTCATAGCAAGCCATTCGAGCATTCATGCAGGGCACAGGAAGGTACAGCCAACATTTTTAAAACACGATTGTGGCTGGTGAGTGGGTGGCGGGAAAGGAGGCAGGGAGGCCATTCTAAAGAGGCTATTGAAAGGCATGACAGTGCAGGCAGTGGAGACAGGAAAAAAACTGGAAAAAATTCAAGGTACATTGGTAGATGCAGAATCAATAGTATTTGTAGATGAATTAGTTGTGGGGTTTGAAAGAAGGAGAAATGAAAGTTGGCTCTTAGAATTTGGTTAGAGCACTGGGAGGATATTGGAACCAATTCCCAAGATGAGAAATAGGAGGACATAGAGATTTGGGAGGACTAGGAATCGAGCGTTTAGTCTCAAACATTAAGACCATGATGCTTGTGGGACTTTCAAGCAGAGATATGAAATAGACCTGTGGGTACATGACTCTTAGGCTCAGTTAGGTTTGGGCCAAATTTGTGTATTTGAGAGTTGTCACTATAGATGAAGAGTGGGAAACGATGTGACAACTTGGGCTTCCTCCCTGCATGGTGGGCTAGGGTAGCTTCCTTACATGGCAGTTAGCTTCCGCCAGAAAATGGGCTCCAGAGAGTCAGGCAAAAGCTAAAAATAGCACCTAGTGTCAGAAGTTACAAACATTTCCTCCCATCATAAACTGTGAAATTTTACACTTTGATTAGTTTTCCCAAGTTCCTCTCTATAGACGACTCAACTGTGTCTGATCCTTCCAGACTCCAGATTGAAGACAGGATTGTTTTCTTACTGGGTGCATATTTCGACCACATTCTAAAATGTAAAAGCTTTATTTGAAAACATATTAACAAAAGTAAAAACCGAAACATGGAGCAT
>NW_011888875.1:1087337-1089354 GCF_000151845.1 Pteropus vampyrus
TCAGGACTGAAAGCAGCTACAAGATTTTATCTTCATAGAAGAATCCAAGATGACATTCTTCTGGGTCTGGTATCCACCCACATGTTCCTCGGTGCCAACAGGAGTCCAATCTGCAGAGACAGCTGTGAAATTTCAGCAAATTGATTCGACAACCACCACAGTCCAATGTTGTTGTTTTTTTTCTTTTTTGATTGCCTTCACTATGAACAATTTTAATTCCAATGTGATTGCTGAGTAGACGGTATTTCTAAGAGCAATCTGTCTCTCTTCCCAGATCTCTCCTAGCTTGGCAGAGTCCCATCCTAAACCTTGAGAGCTGATGGACAAGTATCTACATTTATCTCCCACATTTACCTGGCCACATCAAGATGGTTTCCTTTCTAAAGAAAAGAATATATTTAAAACGGAAAAATATATGCATGTATGTGTGCATACATATGGAGAGAGGGGGAGAGAAAGGATGTAGATATAAAAGGATGTATATCTACATGGACCATTTTATATATATTCTTTTATACCTACATCCTTTTATGTATATGCGTGTATATATAATGTATATATATAGATAGATGATAGATGGATGATAGATGATAGATAGAGGATAGATAGATAGATAGATAGATAGATAGATAGACAGACAGACAGACAGACAGACAGACAGACAGACAGTTTATTATATATCAGATCACTGAAACTTAGACTAAATTTTTTAATGGAACTACATACAATTTCTGAAACCGATACCAAGATAATAGCATATTTATGGCTCAGATGGTAATTTAGAAATTTGACTTATAAACATCACTGGCCCACACATTTTTGTCCTAAGGCTCTTCACCATGTCAAATTTTCATTTGCACAGGCATTTAATAAGTACTCATCAACTCTCTCATTAAAAAAAAAAAAAAATTGACCTTTCTAGTACATTCTATTTGATTTCTGATCTAGACAGCACAGGAAATTGTAGAGTTGCATGAGGACTAATCAAATAGGTTTCTTTTCAAAGATTGAGCAGGGCTTTAAGAGAACAAGGTACATGAGTGTGTGTTACACAAGAGAGAGACCAAGCTGATAGATTTCCTGCAGCTTCTGAATGCATGCTAACATGTTACACAGTTTTTGACTTAGCAAAGAGGGCACCCATGCTAATCGTTTCTTTGTAGGCTCTCAAAGATACAATTGTTGGCTTCTTTAGTACATCATGAAGCTGTTTCATTTGAGATTACATTTGGGAGAAGCAATCTTGAACCAAGTAAGAATCCTTTCCCTTAATTATTGTCCTAGAAATTTAAATCAGCCATCACATTAATGAGAATCACATTAAAATTCCTAAATTATTCCTGATCTCAAGGAGATGGAGAGATTGAAAGTGCTCAAGGCCAACAATAATCAAGGTTTTACCCAACGTAATAAAATCATGACCTGCTTTGATATAGCACTTGACACATCCTCCCATTAAACCTAACACTCAAGGGGTTTAATTTTAAGTTAAAAGGTAAAGGCAGCAATGTGAATCAAAACAGTAATATGAGAGAGAAAGCATTGGAATACTAAGTAGTCAACATAACAGTTGAATTCTCTCCACATCACGTAGTGTTAAGTATGTCACATTTACTATGCAAAAAGCCACCCACCTTCCAATCAAACTGCCTCTTTCAAGAGTTGAGAACCAAGTAAATAAATACCACTCCTCCTCACAACGCCCAAATTTCTTAATTCCAGAGTAACTGCAGCTTTTCACAGTAGCCTAGTGTCCCATTTATTGTGCAACCCATGCAACCTAGCAATGTATTACTCAGAGGTCATTATTTGGTTCCTAATTGTCATGTAGATAGTTCATTGGCCTCATGTCTTAGCATCTAGGCTAATTTATCACCATTTCCACTACTGCCAGCTCTTTTTCTTTATAGATAAATAAATCGGGTTTACAATTTTCATCAATAGTTTCTTATACTGCTTGTCTTTCTTGACACTGTCATTTATCTTTTGTGTGTGTGAGCTAATCCGACTCACTCTT
>NW_011888875.1:1089404-1091507 GCF_000151845.1 Pteropus vampyrus
AATAGCATATTTATGGCTCAGATGGTAATTTAGAAATTTGACTTATAAACATCACTGGCCCACACATTTTTGTCCTAAGGCTCTTCACCATGTCAAATTCTCATTTGCACAGGCATTTAATAAGTACTCATCAACTCTCTCATTAAAAAAAAAAAAAAATTGACCTTTCTAGTACATTCTATTTGATTTCTGATCTAGACAGCACAGGAAATTGTAGAGTTGCATGAGGACTAATCAAATAGGTTTCTTTTCAAAGATTGAGCAGGGCTTTAAGAGAACAAGGTACATGAGTGTGTGTTACACAAGAGAGAGACCAAGCTGATAGATTTCCTGCAGCTTCTGAATGCATGCTAACATGTTACACAGTTTTTGACTTAGCAAAGAGGGCACCCATGCTAATCGTTTCTTTGTAGGCTCTCAAAGATACAATTGTTGGCTTCTTTAGTACATCATGAAGCTGTTTCATTTGAGATTACATTTGGGAGAAGCAATCTTGAACCAAGTAAGAATCCTTTCCCTTAATTATTGTCCTAGAAATTTAAATCAGCCATCACATTAATGAGAATCACATTAAAATTCCTAAATTATTCCTGATCTCAAGGAGATGGAGAGATTGAAAGTGCTCAAGGCCAACAATAATCAAGGTTTTACCCAACGTAATAAAATCATGACCTGCTTTGATATAGCACTTGACACATCCTCCCATTAAACCTAACACTCAAGGGGTTTAATTTTAAGTTAAAAGGTAAAGGCAGCAATGTGAATCAAAACAGTAATATGAGAGAGAAAGCATTGGAATACTAAGTAGTCAACATAACAGTTGAATTCTCTCCACATCACGTAGTGTTAAGTATGTCACATTTACTATGCAAAAAGCCACCCACCTTCCAATCAAACTGCCTCTTTCAAGAGTTGAGAACCAAGTAAATAAATACCACTCCTCCTCACAACGCCCAAATTTCTTAATTCCAGAGTAACTGCAGCTTTTCACAGTAGCCTAGTGTCCCATTTATTGTGCAACCCATGCAACCTAGCAATGTATTACTCAGAGGTCATTATTTGGTTCCTAATTGTCATGTAGATAGTTCATTGGCCTCATGTCTTAGCATCTAGGCTAATTTATCACCATTTCCACTACTGCCAGCTCTTTTTCTTTATAGATAAATAAATCGGGTTTACAATTTTCATCAATAGTTTCTTATACTGCTTGTCTTTCTTGACACTGTCATTTATCTTTTGTGTGTGTGAGCTAATCCGACTCACTCTTTCTTGGTCACTAGGCTAATTATTGGCAAGCTAAAATTCATCAAGAAAGGATAAAAATCATGATTTTCCCAATACCTTAAAAATGATTTTCTGGAGGCCCCTTAATTGACGGTAATAAATGTCTGGATCAGCATTGACAGAAGTGATAAATTTCAAGAGGATATAAAACATAGAATTTAGGTTAAACTATATCATTAGTGTCATGTTTCTTCTTTCAAGTAGTCACCATGGCCTATTGGGTGGGACCTCCGTCATAGAGGCAACAGGGATCAACTTGGCTCACAGAATCTCAGGAAGATATATTGACTTCTCAATGTCTAGGACACATTCAGACTCTGGGACTCACCTTATGCCCTGATCAATAGGAAAAAAAGTCACAAATACTTGAGAGATGAGATTGCCCACCCCAGCCCAAGAATACAATACTTTCTCTTGGTTGCTCTCAATTCTATTCATGCCCACATCTGCAACGATCCATACCCATGAGAAAAGGGGTATGAAAAGCAACAATATTTACATTTTGGTGTTCTAATTTTCTTTCTTTATCTGTGGTCTAAAATGCACCAGCTGAGTCCTGGTGTCTAGCCATTCCATATTTTCATGATTCAGTTTAAGCTTGTGCTTTGAAGTTCTCAATCTATCTGAAATTTACATTTCTGATGGGTACACTTTGGGCTTACGAAGTGGATATTTGAAGAGCTGTGCAAGAGACTCTCTCTTTTGAGTGTGCAAAAATCCTAGTGCTCCATCCAGACCCGAGATGAATCACATCAGAATCTCTGGGGGTGAGATGCGAGGATGATTACTATTTTGTAAAACTCGGTGAGTAGGCAAGAC
>NW_011888875.1:1094488-1099553 GCF_000151845.1 Pteropus vampyrus
AAATGCCATAAAGTTAAATATTGGGTGGAGAGATTGCATTTCAAGGACAAGTAGGAAGCACACAGCATGGACACTGAGGACTAATTTGAGGTGACTCCCTCCAGAAGCACAGCTCCTGGTTCTCCTTCAAGGGCTGCAGCTTGATGTAATGAATAACTAGCAGATGAAACACATCCCTGAAAACGAGCAAAGTGTTATAAGACATAACTGGGGAACTATCAAAACATATGGCCATTTTTTAAAACAGGGAGAATTGTTTTTAATTCAAAGGAAGATGGAATAAAACAACTTTGTCATTCCTTCAATTTGAGAAAGAAATACTTGAAATCATCTAAACTGTTGAAATGTCAAAGTTTCACCAGTGCCTATATTGTTCAAAATTAGACATACTATGGATGTTTATTGAGTCTTTCAGAGTTCTTTAGAAAATTGATAACACATGTCTGAAAAATTTCCACGCTAAATTATTATGGCCATATTCCTTGGCAGAAAACACAAATTGGATGTCCACAGGCCAAATGCAGCCCTCGTATGTGTTTTATTTGACCCACACCATGTTAAAAATAATTGAGAGATTTCATCCAAAATTATTTATTCATGTATTTAGCAATATTTACTGAATACCTTCATATGTACCAAGCTCCGTATCAGATGCTAGAAATACTAAAAAAAGATGTAATCCCTGCTCTCATGAAGTTTATAGTCAAGAAAGAAAGACAGGTAATTTGATGAGCCATTAGAAAAAGTACGGTAAACGTTACGATAAATTAAAGGGCACTCTGCTGTGTGTGTATAATAGCTAGTATTTATTGAGCATTTACTATGTTCTAGGAAATTGTATCATGTGCTTTACTGCATCCAGTCATCACGACAACCCTATGAGTACTGTTATTAGTGTCTCCATATTTCAGATGAGCATTCTGAAGCACAGTTTCAGTAATTTGTCCAATATCATAAGTTACCCTTTTTAATTCTACATTTTGATTTATCTATTCTGAATTGTATTCTTAAATCATTTATTTTAGGAAGAGAACATGGTAGTTTCATAGTATCAACAATTATTCATAGCTTATTGGAAAGGCTAAACTATTTTCTAATACTTTTTTCTTATTTTAACCTATGGATAGAATATTCACAGTATAATGAATGAATGTAGACTTTGAAGCTAGTTAGACCTCAGGTAGCCTTTGAATCTGCCACTTTCTAATTTTATGTCTGTAGTAGGTAGAATTTTGGCCCATGTGATCTTCACTCTGTGGTATTACACCTAAAATTATATTATACTACATGGCAAAAAAAGACTTTGCAAATATAAAGTTCCAAGCCAGTTGACCTTAAGAAACAGAGCTTGTCCAGATAGGCTTGCCTCAATCAGATAAGATCCCTTAAAAGCAGACAGCTTTCTCTGGCTGGGAAGAAGAGATGTTACAGAAGAAGTCAGAGAGATTAGAAGCATGGCAATGTATTGTTGCTGGCTCATTGGGCGCATAGTACATAAGTAGTGAATTTTGATGTCCATTATATCTTAATGAGAAAGGCATGTTTATAATGTAAAATTACTTGCAAATAGTACTATCAAAATCTGGGTCGCATAGCCTTGATTCTTCCTTTACTGGCCAACACCTAGATGGACCCAGCCAAAGTCTAACTCTCCATTCTCTGTGTGACCACTGGGCATCCATCATATGTGACCAACTGTCATCACCCCACCTCAAATCCATCTTATTTCTTTACTTATAGAAAATTTTCCTTTGTTGCTTGTTCTTACTCTGAAGCCATTCCTTTGCTCATCTCTTATCTGATGCATTATAACTTGGTCTCTTGTGTTGGAAAACATTATAAGCACTAAAAAGCACCCATGGTTCCAAAACATGAATATATATGTTTTACACTATGATTTAGCAGTTAACAGCTTCTAATCTTTTGAGAAAAAGGCAAAATATAAATCAATCGTCAATTAACTTTCCATTCCCAACCAAAAAGAGCAGATTTATTCATGTGGAAATAGACTAAATATAACAGATTTGTTAAAAAAGGACATTTATCAACCTAGAAATAGTCTATGCTTTAAGTTATATGTTATTTTGAGTAAACCAATGTGTTATTATTTACTATAAAACTTCATCAATAGATCAATTACTAAAAAGTTGACTATAAAAAGAGTTTTTGGTAATAACAAGTGTCAGAAAGAATGCGGAGGAAAAGGAACCCTCATACGCTGCTGGTGGGACTGCAAATTGGCACAGCCACTGTGGAAAACAGTATGGAGGTTCCTCAAAAAAACTAAGAATTGATCTACCATACAATCCAGCAATCCTTCTACTGGGTATTTACCCTGAAGACTTGAAAACTCATATCCGAAAAGATATTTGCACACCGATGTTCATAACAGCATTACTCACAGTGGCCAGGACATGGAAGCAATCTAAGTATCCTACAATAAATGATTGGAAAAGGAAGCTGTGGTACATATATGCAATGGAATATTATTCAGCCATAAGAAGAGAGGAAAGACTGCCATTTGCGACAACATGAACGGACCTTGAGGTAATCATGCTAGATCACTAAAATGACTAGATATTGCACATTTATTCTTTCGGCTGGTTTATATGTGGGATATAAACCTAAAAGCAACAAACAAGCAGGACAAACAAACAGAGACTCATGGACATGGACAATAGACTAGTTACCAGAGGGTAGGTGAGGAGCGGTGGAGTGGTAGATGGGGTAAAAGAGGTCAAATATGTGGTGACAGAAAAAAATCTAACTATGGGCAGTGAACACACAATGTAATATATATATACACACACACACACATATATATAAGCCTTACTATTGAATTATACACCTAAAACTTACTGGATTTCATTAACCAATGTCACCATAATAACAATAATCAATTTTTAAAAAATAAATTAAAAAATAAAATAAAATGTTTTTGAAACTGAATTTTAATATTAGGGCAATTTTTATTTAAAGTAAAATACCTGTTTTGAACTTACCTGTTTCGTAGATTCAGAATATGCATAATATTTTGTTTTCTTATTTCAATGTACATCTGTCAAGGCAATTTTAGTAGGAAAATTCAATGTGCTTTATGGTTCCACCCATCTATTCAGTCATCTATCCATCCATCCGCCCTCCTACCCATCTATCGAACCATTCGTCCATCCGTCCATCCATCCATCGCTCCATCCATCCATCCATCCTTTCACTTTCACTTATCAGTAGCAGTAATAGACCCTGAGCTATGTTATATGCAAGGCACTGTTTCCATTTTTCTGCCTCCAAGGGTTTCTAATTCATTAGAGAGATAAGAGCAACCTGAATACTCAGGGTACAAGGAAGGCACAGGACAGATGTTGCACAGGTCACCTCCCAAGGCTGAATACAGAATCATCCCACCCACAAGTAAGACTTGGAAGCAAATTCTAAACATAGCAGTAGAAAGATAACCAGACAATGCACCCCTGTCATTCATTCTTCAAGTGACTTTAGGCAGCAACTTCTCTTCTCTAGACCCTCGTTTTTTTAGAAAATGGAGGGAACTCTCTATGAAAAACAGACTCAGTCACGTGTTGCCCCAGGACCTCAAAGCCAGTCCCCGTGGCCCTCACCCAGTTGAGGGATCAGAAACAAGAAAATGACAACTGAGAGAGTTGGGAGGAACTTGGCTCCCTGCCTCATTCTTTCCTCCAACTGAGAAATAGGAAACTGAGAGATTTACAAATGAGGAAGAAAAACATATCGTGGGAATGTCAGCCCGATAACTCGGCAGTGATATGAGAATTCAAACCCAAGCTTTCTTGACCTTTACATCAATGGTCATATTTATTCTGAGCAAAAGAAACCTCATCAAGTTTAATTTTAATGTCTAAGGAAATCACCCAACACCTGACATAGCTAGAATTATGCTCATCAGAATTTAAAAAACTATATACTTCTAATGTGTTACTGTCCATCACTGTACCTTTCATGAGTAGAACCTATGTATCAACATTAAATTTGAATTCAAATCTCTCTCTTTATAGGGAAGGTCAGCAAATTCCTTACCCCTTTCCTAAGGCTATGAGCTGCCCCTCACATCCCTATTCTGTGATATAAGAATCTAAGACATATAAATGTTAGACAGCCTCTAAGACATGTAAACATTATTTTAAACTACAAATAAAATAATTTTTAAAAAGCCTTTAACACTCTCGGTTAGTTACTCATCTTAATCACTCTGATATTATTCACCAATTCTGAAATTTGAGGCAATTTAAAAGGAAAGACTAAAGATTTCAAATAAACTATGCAGTGCATAGATATATACAACAGATGCTAAGAATATGAACTTGGAAGTCAGACTGCGTGGGTCTGCATCCTGCCTCCACGATTTCCTCGCTATGTGACTTAGGACAAGTTACTCTACCATCCTCTGCTCTAATTTGCCTGTCTGTAAAATGGAGAGAATAATGTTACTTGCCTGCGTTACTTACCTATTGCTGTGTAACAAATTACCCAAAACTCAGCAGCTGAGAACAAAAAGTATTTATTACCTCACACAGTTTCTAAGGATCAGAAATCTCGGAGTGGCTTAGCTGGGTGGCTCTGGCCCAGGGTCCCTCACGAGGTTGTAGTCAAGCTGCCAGCTACTGTCATCTCAAAGCTGGACTGGGAAATCAGCCTCCCAGATCACTGCTGTAGCTGTTGGCAGGCCTCGTGGCTATGAGCCAGAGATCTCTGTTCCTTACCACTCCCTAGGGCTCACTGAGAGTCTTCAAGTCGTGGCTGCTAGCTTTTCCCTGGGCTAGTATAGAGGAAGAGAGGAGTGTGTGAGAGGAATAGGGAGGTGAAGAGGGAGAAAGAAAGGAAGAGAGGAACTGAGATGGAAGCCATAGTCCTTTTATGACCTAGTCTCAACAGTCACACATCATCACTATAGCTTTATTCTACTCAATAGAACAAGTCATTAAGTCCAGCTCGCATTCAAGAGGAGGGAAATTAAACCTCACCTCTTGAAGGGAGGCACGTCAAAGAATTTGTGGACATATTTTCTAAAGTTCCACATGGCCTGTCAGGA
>NW_011888875.1:1101953-1106418 GCF_000151845.1 Pteropus vampyrus
GAGTTAGCAGGAAGCATGCAGTAGATAGTTTCCTCAAGAAGGGAGTTTACAGAAATCAAATACTGGCTTGGAGAATGTAAAATATAAGCTTATGGGTAAAATAAAAGAAATGCCACCTACTTGCAAAACCCATAGGTATAGAAGCTTCATTTTTAAGCGAAGCTGTTGCACCTGATCATTTCCTCAGGCACTATCTATCCCATCGTTCCTCGCACATGAGGGAGGGGTAGGAATTGGGATACCCCACTCTAAAACAAAAGTAGTAGGAATGCATTTTATTCGATCAGGGGAAAGAAAACAAATCTGACTCCAAGTCCCAAATTACTGGAGTGACTAGAAATTCAACTTCATTCATGTTTGATGTTCAACGAATGACATTTATTCATGTCATAGGAGAATCTAAGGTACCAGAAGACTCAGAGGAAGAAGATTTGTCTTCCCTGTCCACCTGCATAACTGTTTACTAGTTTCTTCTTCTCTATTTGTGGAGTCTCTGATCTAGCAATGGCAAATTCTTTGAGCCCCTTTTATGCAAACCTGCCCTTCCTGGATCCATGTTCTCATTCTCAATGTATGGCCCCACCTCTTACTTTGATAAGAAATTTCAAGACTTCGAATCGCAGCATCATCCACCTCTCTTACTCTCCCATTTGTCTCTTGTCATGTGCTATCTTATACTATCATACGTATTTTCTGTCTCCATCTGAAATGTGTGCTAAATCATATTGTATCTTCAGCAAATAGATAGCAGAAGATAGAACTGAAAATTACTACTGAAGCGGAACTATTACAGTGTTGACTGGGACTCATTTATATTGACATGCTGGCCCGGTCACTTACTATCTGTGAGGCCTGAAGATGAGTTGGCCTCTCTGAGCATCCAAATATCACTTACCTTATCGATTTTTTTTTAGAGCAGCCACCTCACAAACAAAAAATACAACTAACTATTAGTGTTTAACAGTTCTACAAATACGCTTAATTTGATAACGTACTAAAGGATTTTTGATGAGACAGTACTTCCACTTTCTTCTCTTAGCATATCGACATACTCCTTTAAAAAAAAAATAAGTGATTTTCCTCAAGCTTGCAGTGAACGTTTACAACTAATCCAAGTCTACGTTTAATTAACACTGTACCACTTCATAGCTAGTGCAGGTACCCACTAGCAGACTATCCCCAATCTCTCCTTCTCATCCCTTATAACATTATTGTCATTTATTCACTTATTCACAAGATATAGTAAACCAATACACTGTTGCTATTATTATTTTCAACAAATAGTTATCTATCAGATTACTTAAGAATAAGAAAAAGATTTTATTTTACCTTCACTTATTCCTTCCTAACGCTTGTCCTTTCTTTAAGTCCAAGTTTCTAACCTAAATCATTTCCCTTCTCTCTGAAAAACACCAAATGCTGGCAAAGATGTGGAGCAACAAGACCTCTCATGCACTGCAGGTAGAAATGCAAAATGGTACAGCCAGGTACAGTTCGGGCAAGTGGATGATGCTGCGATTTGAAGAGTCTTGAAATTTCTTATAAAACTAACCATAGACTCACCGTACAATGAAGCAATCGTATTCCTTGATATCTACCAAATGAGTTGAAAACATGTCCATATAAACCTGCATACAAATGTTTAGAACAGCCTTATTCATAATTGCTAAAAACTGGAAGCAATCAAGATATCCTTCAAAAGGTAAATGAATAACAAATGAACTTAATTTCAATATTTCAGATAAGAAACCTGTTAGCAATAAATACATGAAAGATCACTATTTCAGCAATATTTAAATTAATCATGAAAAGTTGTTAAAGTATAATCATAAATGCAAAGCTCAATTTAAAGCAAAAACAAAAAACAAAAACATTACTTCGCACTACCTTTAAGCTGATGTCAAGCATGCATTAAAAGGTGAAACCTAGGTAATAAGAGAAATTTGATAACACTTTTGATGTACATATTTTTGGATCTATTTTAGGTCGAAAAGAGAAAACAAATGTAAAACATGTCCTTATCAAATAAACCTCCGAATGGCATAATTTAATATGCTCAAAAGATTTATCAAAAAACTGATCGAGAAACTGAGGTTCTCTATTTACAACCAGCCGAAAGAATAAATGTGCAATATCTAGTCATTTTAGTGATCTTCTGTGAAAACATGTCAGTTTGCAACACAATTGATAGAGAAAGCTGGTGAGGAAAAAGGGAAAACAAAAAAAATCAGTGAGTGTCTGGGGTGGATAGAGGCTCAACCAGAAAAACTGAATAAAAAGCAAGTGTGTAGCCAAATCAATGACGACAAATCTGCGGGAGTGGTAGTTGTCAAATTTCAGGCCACTAAGAACAAGAAATACATCAGTGTTCGTCTCATCATTCACTGAGAATAAAGTTCTGCCTCTTGATTTTTCTCGTTGTGATTGCTAAGGTGGTAGAAACAGGCAATTTGGTAGAATAAACAAGAGGACAGAAAATGGGTGCTTAGAGATGTCTTCGACGAAATGGGAAGTAACTGCAAACTTACTCTGGAAGACAGGAAATGGATTGAGAAATATCAACCGACTCAGAAGAGTTGAGGAAGTCAAAGTCAGGAATATATATGTAAAGGAGGCTGTATGAAGCGAAAAGGGGGTGATTTAAGACTCCAGTCTTGGAGAGGCAAGAATGATGGAGGGCAAGAGTGAAAAGAAGATGGAGAGCTCTAGAAGAAACTGTGCAGGGAAAGGACGTATTCCCGACATGCACAATATTCGATACCGTCAGTAGCAGTTGCCATTCTTTACAGTTTCCAGATATGAGTCATTTTACCAACTGGAAACCCTACATAAAAGGGTCTGAGGAAGACTATTACAATGCCCTCCTTTGAGCCCACAGCCAAGAGGCCTGCCATGAATGACCAGGATGAGCTGCTCCGTGAATGTAAGCCATCCCTTCTTCCACTCACCTGTTCCCAGGAGATGGACTCATGACCAAAGCAGTTACGATGGCACAGTGGACTCTGCACGGTGCTGATAACAACGGCCTTCCTCTCAAAGGCCAACCTGACTGTCGCAATTGCAAATTCCTGACATTCCAGCAACAGGGTCCTTAGCAGGCCTGGGATATGTGACCACATTTCAAGGAGACAAATCCTTGTGGCAGATCAAACAAATAGCACTGTTTCTGCCTTGGAAAGGAGAACATTTAACTGACAGCAAAACTCCTGCACTCTGAAATTCGTATCGTCACTTTCCAGGAGCTGCTTTTCAGCCAATGATTGAGCATGGCAGAGAGAGTTTAACCATGTGCATGTATTGTCCTAAGAAAAGTTATAAAATTTAATATAAAAAAAACTTAATGTAAGGAAAATTAAATCTGAGAGTTAGGTAAGAAAGTTAGCGGTGATCTCATGGAAACTGAGAGATAAGACTATGGGTTCATTTTAATCTGATTAAAAATATCAATATTAAAATAAAAAATCAAAAACATCAACTTTCTTCTGAAAACAACTGTCTGAGGAGTGCTTTCTTGAGACAAAGAGGGAACTAACCCATGAATCAGAAATTATTCTAGTCTGCGTATTATTCAACCCTTATGCCTCTCATGGAGGGATCTTTATCAAAATGTCCACCAAAAGCAGCCTGGAATCATTATTCTTCACCTCTCTGGCAACAGTTCTCTCCAGAGATTATTCTGACAAAATTCCTATAAAAATATAGTGGAAAAATACTATTTATATTTACATATTTCTTTAAGTCTGAGTTATTGTGACAGCAAGAAGCAGCAGAAAAATCACCTATATTACAAATCTAATGTATTATTTCATTGCTCCTCAAATCAGCTCAACTTTCTGCAATTGACAAGTTTAATACAATATTTTTAAACCTAACTAACCATCCAATGAAACAGGGTTTCAGGCAAGAAACAGGATTTCAGGCATTTATGTCCATGTTTATCTTTTTTTTCCTGAAAGTATTTTAAAATGGTATTTTTAAAATCATAAAAATACAGGCTATTTGGATGTGACAATCACATATGAATTTTTAAGATTAAACACAAAACTTCTAAACAGTGTCTCTTGCAGTCAGCTCAAACCACTTTCCAGATTTCCCAAAGTTCAATTCTATGTCCTTGCCATGAGGTATACTTCAGTGAAAAATTCAAAGCTAAGCAGGGTTGGTCCTGGTTAGTACTTAGATGGGAGGCCACATAGGAAGACCAGGTGCTGTAGGCGTAAAAAATAAGAAATTATAAGATGACAAGACCCTTACAACCTGTGAGGTCGACCAAGGGTTGCTTTGCCTTAAAAAAATAATAATAAAAAGAAAAGAAAAAGAAAAGAAGCAAGTATTTATGGACTCTATCTTGATTTTGTAAATAATGAGAAGCCTTTTAAAGTTAAAAAGAAGAATTATATCAATCTATAAGGAGAATCAAATGGAGGGGAGAAATAGTGCAACTACAATGATTTTGGTTTAAGAC
>NW_011888875.1:1108083-1113463 GCF_000151845.1 Pteropus vampyrus
ATACAAAATTATATTTTGAAAGAGGTGACACATAGAAGAGTTATAAAACTGGCTTGTTCAAATACCTGACATTTCTTTTTTTATACTTTTTTTAAATTTTATTTTATTAGTTTCAAGTATACAGTATAGACCTGAAAGTTCTTCTGAGCCAATTAGCCTTTCCATGTTGGTCAATGTCCCTTCAAGAACTCTACCAAAATGTAATCTAGCTCATGCTCGAAAACTAGTAGTAAAACTTAGCTGTGCCAAACTCAAAGAAAATGCCCAGCCTAAGAGGCTGTTAAGTAAACAGCCATTAATAGAATCATAGGTCTCAGTTGTTCATGGCTTTGCTGCTGGTGATTTTGTTAAATTGCCACTGTGCTAAATGCAGTGAGATACTTCCTTTAGTGACTTATTGAAAAGAAAATTAATAGCTTCTGACCAAAATGTCATCTGACAGCCCTTAAAAAAAAAATAATAGCTGTTTTTCACAAAGCATTTTCGTTTTGACAAAGCACTTGCTCATTCAACAAAACACTTTCATAGTTTTGCTAATTCTTCACCTAGCTCATGATCAAGACCCACTAGACTCTCGACCTTAACCACAGCCACTTTTTACACTGACCTCAAGCATATACTGTTTGTGCAGTTACAACAAAATTCTTCCTTTCTCCTGGGTCCATCCATAGATGGAATATGACTGTGATGAATAATGAGGACTGAACTTGACTTGCTTATGATACCCTCATAAGCAAGAGAACCAATAAAGTGTTCACGGATGGGAGCTGAATAGAGTCTGAGATATAATAAAAGGGGGTAATGTCATTTTGTCCTTTTATGTTTAGAACGTCCCAGCCATTATAAAGATGCTATCAGGCATTTCTAATGGAATTGTCATGGTTTAGTTATTTCACACCAATAAATCTGCCTTCACCTTGGTGTAGCAATCTAGAAAATTTCTGGTTAAGAGAAAAATGGAACAAAGCTCACCCTACGGTTCATAGGTCATAATTAGTATTTGAAAACCTATAAATAAAAACCATAGTTTCTTCAAATAGCAGTAAATCGATTCAAGAATATAATTGGTTCTCCACAAGTTTGCTGTGATGACCCTTTTAAAACATACATCAGGTTATATCACTCCCCATCTTTCCCACTAGAATCATAGGCAGAGTCCTTTCCTTTCCACAGCTTAGGGGGCTCTGCATGGTTTGGTCCCAGGCTATGTCTCAAATTGGATGCTTTGCCTCTTCTCCCTCCCCACCCCAGGTAGTCACAGGGCCTCCTCTCTCATTTCAACCAGAGCTTAGATCAATTGTCACCCCTTCAGAGAAGGCTGCTATGGCCACGCTACAAAAAACAGTACCTCTCTTCCATCACTTTTTGCCCCTTACCTTGCTTTCCTCATGGGACTTATCCACATCTTGAGATGTTATAAATCCTGTGAGAGAGTCATTGTCATTGCTATATGCTAGTAGCCAAATCAGTTTCTAGCACATAGTAGGTGTTCGATGCATATGTTTTAATAAATGCCAAATGAATAAACGAAGAGCGCCAGCTGTCTAATGCTTTTCTCTCTGATAAGAGGACCCAGTATTTTCCCTTTACAATACTCACAGGCCTTTTCTTTACTTGACATTTTTATTCTATGCTAGATTAAAGCTGCTTTCATTCACTGCTATAAACCCCCCAATGCTTTTCCAAGTGTTTTTTAAACACAGACTGAGTGAAAATGAATGAATGAACTGTCTACTTTGATTGCCCATAGGATCCATCCTGATGACAGATTTGACTCTCAGCCTCAGACAATCAAGGTAGATGAGAAAAATCTCACAGGCTAATTAGTGTTGTCGTGATCACTAGCTAAGAGGATCTAGAGCGCTAGACTCAGTGGCCAGATCAAGTCAGAAAAAGCAGTGCTATATCAGAAATGAAAGCCTCATGCCCAGGAAAAGTGCTCAGAGAGCCTACATGCCTGGAGACCAACGGCCTCCCTGCCCACCAGGCCCGTGAAGGACGGAGCCAGCTGCACCAGGAGACACACTCAGAAGGAATTGTTCCTGCCGTACACAACATATAAACTGTTCTCCACTCATATTCTTCATCTGGGGACTATAAGTAGCCCCGGGAATGTGTTGGGAAACATAAATCCTGGACGTGTCCTTCGTTTTGCCCAGCAGCCCCCTGACGTCCCATTCTGGGTTACACTGGCCCCTACGTGGAAGACCCTGCTTGGAGCAGGTGTGAGTGTCTGGCTCGAGTCAGGCCGGAGACCAAGATGGTGGCCTCGTGTTAAGGGAACCAAGACAACGGTGATTAAGCAAGCCAACTGACTGAGTTCCTCTGTGCTTTCATCAGAGATTAAGGAGATGATTGTCTGGTTGGTGGTAGATGGAAAATGGCAGACTCACAGAGTAAAACAGAGACGCCACAAGAAAGAGAGATCACATGGACCCTGACAGCGACTAGAAGCTAAGAGGGGGTCTGAGAGACCCACGACTCCAGATGAGCTTCCTGCACCAACTTGAGGCTGCTTATAGTCTTAAAATAAACAATTGTTTAATGAAAGCAGCCAATGTGCATCATTTTTAGTTCCTTAAGACACAGAAAAGACATTCAAGATGAAGGCTCTAAACAACTTCTCAAAGAGGATACAGAGTGAACATTATCACCTGAAAGGGGTGAGGATGCCAGTCCTCCCCTCACCACATGGAAAGTGAACAGGCCATGCCTCACTGCACAAAGCAATTCATAGCTATTGTTTCTGACCTTCTGTGATAAAAGGCAACTCAAAAGGAATAAGAAGCTCAGGCCAATAAAGACAGAAGACCGTCTCTCCCAGCGTCAGACTGCTTGCACTACAAAGAGGTAAGTTTGTCCCAGATTGCCCAGGGAAGCAGGTAAGGACACAGCACTGGCCATTGTGGAACTCAGCTACAGGAAAAAGTTCTTGCTCAGCTAGACACCCTGGGAGGCAAACCAGAGCCAAAGACTGTCGATGAGCATGGTCTTTTGAATTCACAAATGCCCAGGGTTTCGTTTACAATGAATGCTCTAACTGGAAAAATCTATGATCTGAGAAGTCAAAATGGGAGAACTTCAAACAATGGGATTCTCCAGACATTCCCCATGAATTAGTAAGTGGGTCCATCCACCTTGCTGTGGTTCATACATGCTCAAGAGGGTAGGAATACAGCATAAGACCTAAGAATATATTTAAACATTGGATGGAGGAGAAATATACTCAAAATAAATTGTAGGTATTAAATGAGAAAGATTGCTGAAAACTAGGGAGAGAATGTGTCGCTAAGGAATTTATAGGAGCTCATCTAATAAGGATGAAGGCCAATTTTATATCAATCTAAATTTATTGCAACAAGTAGAGCTTACCTAAGATGCACATTTAGTGACCAGAGGCTGAATCAGGCCCTGGCTGATAATGGCTAACATTGATGTAGTGCAGAAGACAAAGCAAAGACTGTAGAAGAGAGGTTGCAGCCATCTCTGCCACCGTCCCTCCTCCCAGCTGTTAAGACACTATGGAAAGCGGACATCCTTGGACATAACTTGAAATAGAACAACAGCAGGAAGTAAGCAGATTGAGATTATTGATAGTAATAAAGGTAGTTGGGGCTAAAGCTGACTGAGCCGAAGAGGCAATGATTAAAAGCAAAGAGATGAAAATAAGGCTTCGGCCAAAAGTAAACACACACACACACACACACACACACACACACACACACACACATACACACACACACACAAATACATACACACATATACATACACACATATACATGTACACACATACATTCACAGATACATGATACACACACACACCTACCTACATACACACCTACATGGAGACACTCAGGTGAGATAGAAATCCTTGTGATGCCTAAAGAGATTGCCACCCAAGGATGTGACACTTGTGAGAATGAAACAGATATGCAGCTCATTAAGAGTCCGTTTAATTTTTGTATTAGTTTACTATTTTTGCAAAACTCGGTGCCTTAAAACAATCATTCAGCATCACTCGGACATCTCCCTGACAGGGCTTGGCTGGTGGCTCTGGACGCCACAGCTGCATGGCTCTGCTCCACATGCTTCTCGTCTTTCTTGCTCTCCTCAAGACACGGGAGAGGCGCAGGCAGGAACGTGGAAATGCCTGAGGCCTCTCGAAGCCTAGACTCAGACCAAGACATTCTCATTTGCACCCACATACTACTGTCCAGGGAAACTTGCATGAGCCAGCTCATAGCCAAAGCGGGGAGAAATACACTGTGCCGTGATGAATGAGGGGTGCAGGGCAGGACGAAGCACTGGGCCCCATCACGGAATCGGCCACGATTTGTATCACCAGAACCCCAGGCCTGAAGGACAACAGCTGGACTCAAACCATACACTGGGGTGTTGTCATTCTTCAAAGTCTCCAAATCTGAGTCGTTTTACCGACTGGAACCTCTTAAATAAAAAGGTTTAAGACATTTAAAAATTTTTTCTTTAATGTTTTATAACACCTGCATCTATTGCATTAGTCTATTGCAAAGAGACCTGCCATCATTTACCAGGGTGAACTGCTCTGCAAATATTAGTCATTCTCCTTCCTCAGTCAGTCCGTTTCTGTTCAGTGGATTCATGAACAAAGCAGCTATGACGGCACAGTAGACTTTGCACAGCCTTGATAATAATGAAAGTCTCTCAAAGGCCAACATGGCTATAACAACTTCAAATTCTGGATTTTCCAGCGACAGTGACCTACCCAGGCCTGGGATAAGATATTGCACCTTAAAGGGATAAGTCCTCATGGCAGGTCAAACAGATAGAGGTTCTCAGGCCAAGAGGGGAGGACCACTCACATTTGCCATCATCTCCTACGCCTTCACTGCGTCACCTATTTAAGGTTTCCTGAAGATGGATACATTTATCATATAACATTGAGAAGTGACATTGTGTGGTAGGCCAAATTATGGCTCCTGGAAAATGTTCACGTCTTAATCTCTAGAATCTGTACATGTGTCACCTTTCACGGCAAAAGGAACTTTGCCAATGTAATTAAGTTAAAGATCTCGAGATGGTGAGATTATCCGGGATTATTCAGGAGGGCTCAACATAATTATAAAGGTCCTCATCAGAAAAAAGCAGGAGGATCAGTGTCAGAGAACATGTTACTGTAGATGCAGAGATTGGAGTGAGGTGACCACAAGCCCGGGAATGCAAGCAAACTCTAAAAGCTGGAAAAGGCGAGGAAACGGACTCTGCCCTGGAGCCTCCAGAAGGAACACAGCTCTGCGGGCCCCTTGATGTTAGCCAGTAAGACTTATTTCAGACACGTGACCTCCAGAAATATAAAATAATGAATTTGCATTGTTTTAAGCCACTGTTTGGTAACTTGTTA
>NW_011888875.1:1114382-1117249 GCF_000151845.1 Pteropus vampyrus
GAGCATTTATTTCTTCCCAATCATTACCTAAATATGTTTCCCCTCGAGAACTGCTACATTAAATGACACTGAAATGGCTCCTAGCCAGACAATGGGGGAAGTGCTCAATGTCACTCCGCTACTTTCAATAATGGCTTTAAAGCTACTAAAAATTACAGAACAAGAGAGTAGTCCCAAATAAGTGTGTTCTTCCTAACTTCTAAATTTTGTACTTACAGCACCGTGCATGCTTTTGTAGGAAAACACCATCTGCTAGAAAGATAAAGTTAACCAAGTCAAGCCCTTCTTGGAAAACTATTCCTTGAGTTCGCAATGGTTATTGTGTGAAGGGACACCGGAAGCTAGAAGGTTAGTCCTCATCTTCAACATGAACTTGCGAATTTACTTAGCTTCACTCAAGTGTGGGAAAACAGACTTGACTTAGGAAAAGTTCAGGGAGATCAGTGAGGTGTGAACACACACACACACGCAGCTGACGATGACCCCCAAAATAGAGATTTCTCTGTAGGAACTACACTGAGGAATTCAGTAACAATTCTAACAGCACTTATGAGGCACATACTATGCCAGGTGTCTTAATGCATCCTTCATCCACTTGTCACTGAAACCCCTTACAGATGTGGCTACTTCCGTCCTCTCCATTTGAGGCACCCCTCTGCTCGTCCCCTTCCTGCCTCTTGCCCACCCCTGACAAGGGCAGGTTTTCCAGTATCGTTGCTCAGCACCTAGAACATTCATGGGGCCATGTTTCACTAGTGGCCCCATGCCATTTCTCTCCCTCATAGTCCTCCTACTCTATACTATGGACCTGACAAGCTAAATCAAAGTCTGGGGTCTCTTTCCTCACGTGCACATCTAAACGTGTGTGCGTGCAGATCCCACAATGTAGATTCCAGGGCTGTGTAAGAGACCTCACTTCAGCCTAAAGCACACACATGCTAACTCAGCCTTTTACTGGGGCCCTTCGTTGAAATGTCAGAATTTTGCACAGCCTCTAATTAAGAGGTGAGTGGAACCCCAGTCTGCTATTGTTTCAAGTGTTTACAAACCTCTTGGGAACATGTGGGCAAAGAAGAATCCCAAGCAGGGCAGAATTCGACTTCATAGGTCCATAACCACAATATCATTTAATTGCACCAAAACCCTCCCTTTAACTACTAACAGTCCTATAAGGTAAGTACTGGTATTATCCTCCATCTTAAAGACAAAGGAACTGAGGATTAAGTAAATTGTTTGAGAGTCATAGTTTGTTCATAACAGAGCTGAGCTTCAAGTTCAGGTCTGTCTGACTTCAAAGTCTGTGCTTTAACCACTAGAAAAACTTAATCATAAGTCCCTGGTTTCTGTGACCTCAATAGTACCCTTTTGAAAATCCAAGTAAATAACCTGATTCAACGACTTATTCTATACCAGTGTGTAAGCAATTGTAAATCATTTCTATTATCCATGTTGAAAATCTTAACGCGACCCATAAAATACAGTCAGATCAATGTCTCACTATTGTCAACTCAATACATCTTCATTTTACAACCGTATATTTACGACATGCTTGTTGCAGACTGACTTGATGAACTCCCTTTTTGATTTAAACAGAAAATAAAGACGCTTCTGTTAGTGAAGGGTAAAATGTGTTATAGATGGATTGCCAGCTCTAAATATTGGTGGGTGAAGAAAGAAAAAATTTTCCAACTATGACCTTTCGCAAACATAAGCTCAATTTGAGCACAGAAATACTCAAGACATTCAGGTTCAACAAAAAAATAAAGAAGCATCATACGAGAGAGAAGGTCAGCAGGACTGCGTTAGAAGTTGAGGCTCCAATCTATCTGTTATTACTTTGCTGGACAGGCCATAACCATTCTGAAGTTCAGATTTTGCCATCTGGAAAATGCCGGATATCCTCAGTCTTACCAACTGCAAGGTAAGGCTTTTGTAAGACTCAAAGAAAATGATGCAAATGAAAAAGTTTTAAACCGAACAAATAATACTAATACTAATGAGTTATTTGGTGGGGGCTTCTGAGATATTTAGATGGTGGGGGCAGCAGGAATTTGAAGAAAGAGTCTAAGAGTCTCTCTGAGGAAATAAAGTCCCTCTGCCCAGCCTAGCTCACACTTCAGGTTCTCCAGTTCCTGCAGAAGCAAGGGGAGAAGTGAGGGTCAATTTAGGTTTGCCCTTGACTATGTTTACTTTTCTGGAGACGCTTGAAGTCAGAGAAAGATTGTATTTCTTCCTGATTGTACCTAAAAATATTTCACCCTAGAGAACTATCTCCAGCTTTGCTGGATTTTGGACTTCTAGCCTCCAGAACTGAGAGAGAAGAATGTCTGCAGTTTTAAATTACCAAGTTGGTGGTGATCTGCTACAGTCGTACCAGTAAATTCATATAATATCATTTAAAACATTGTAATTGGATGACTCCCGAAGGGAGTAAATATTGATAGAGTAGAGAATGTAAGATTGAGCTCTAGGTCCCTGCAACTATAAAAGGTTGGCAGAAAAGAAGGATCTAGAAAAGGACAGTGACATAGGAGAAAGCCATGGAGGGTGGTTCCAGAAGCGTGTGAAGAAGGAGGGTTGGCTAATATGCTGCTGACGGGTCAAGTAGGATGAGGAAGGAGAATTGACCAGCGGACTTAACAACCTGGAAGTCAGTTTGGGTTCATGTAGGTTAATTGAAGATAGAACTGGAAACAAAAAATGGAGGCTACAAGTATTTGGACAATTCTCTCAAGGTTTTACTGCAAAAGGAAGCAGAGAAATGGAATGATGACTGGGTAGGAAACAAGGTCAAGAGAAGGCTTTGCAGATGAGAAGAGCTCCAATGACATGCTGATATGCTGACGGGAATGATCAAGATAGCACCC
>NW_011888875.1:1117299-1125975 GCF_000151845.1 Pteropus vampyrus
TGCAGATCCCACAATGTAGATTCCAGGGCTGTGTAAGAGACCTCACTTCAGCCTAAAGCACACACATGCTAACTCAGCCTTTTACTGGGGCCCTTCGTTGAAATGTCAGAATTTTGCACAGCCTCTAATTAAGAGGTGAGTGGAACCCCAGTCTGCTATTGTTTCAAGTGTTTACAAACCTCTTGGGAACATGTGGGCAAAGAAGAATCCCAAGCAGGGCAGAATTCGACTTCATAGGTCCATAACCACAATATCATTTAATTGCACCAAAACCCTCCCTTTAACTACTAACAGTCCTATAAGGTAAGTACTGGTATTATCCTCCATCTTAAAGACAAAGGAACTGAGGATTAAGTAAATTGTTTGAGAGTCATAGTTTGTTCATAACAGAGCTGAGCTTCAAGTTCAGGTCTGTCTGACTTCAAAGTCTGTGCTTTAACCACTAGAAAAACTTAATCATAAGTCCCTGGTTTCTGTGACCTCAATAGTACCCTTTTGAAAATCCAAGTAAATAACCTGATTCAACGACTTATTCTATACCAGTGTGTAAGCAATTGTAAATCATTTCTATTATCCATGTTGAAAATCTTAACGCGACCCATAAAATACAGTCAGATCAATGTCTCACTATTGTCAACTCAATACATCTTCATTTTACAACCGTATATTTACGACATGCTTGTTGCAGACTGACTTGATGAACTCCCTTTTTGATTTAAACAGAAAATAAAGACGCTTCTGTTAGTGAAGGGTAAAATGTGTTATAGATGGATTGCCAGCTCTAAATATTGGTGGGTGAAGAAAGAAAAAATTTTCCAACTATGACCTTTCGCAAACATAAGCTCAATTTGAGCACAGAAATACTCAAGACATTCAGGTTCAACAAAAAAATAAAGAAGCATCATACGAGAGAGAAGGTCAGCAGGACTGCGTTAGAAGTTGAGGCTCCAATCTATCTGTTATTACTTTGCTGGACAGGCCATAACCATTCTGAAGTTCAGATTTTGCCATCTGGAAAATGCCGGATATCCTCAGTCTTACCAACTGCAAGGTAAGGCTTTTGTAAGACTCAAAGAAAATGATGCAAATGAAAAAGTTTTAAACCGAACAAATAATACTAATACTAATGAGTTATTTGGTGGGGGCTTCTGAGATATTTAGATGGTGGGGGCAGCAGGAATTTGAAGAAAGAGTCTAAGAGTCTCTCTGAGGAAATAAAGTCCCTCTGCCCAGCCTAGCTCACACTTCAGGTTCTCCAGTTCCTGCAGAAGCAAGGGGAGAAGTGAGGGTCAATTTAGGTTTGCCCTTGACTATGTTTACTTTTCTGGAGACGCTTGAAGTCAGAGAAAGATTGTATTTCTTCCTGATTGTACCTAAAAATATTTCACCCTAGAGAACTATCTCCAGCTTTGCTGGATTTTGGACTTCTAGCCTCCAGAACTGAGAGAGAAGAATGTCTGCAGTTTTAAATTACCAAGTTGGTGGTGATCTGCTACAGTCGTACCAGTAAATTCATATAATATCATTTAAAACATTGTAATTGGATGACTCCCGAAGGGAGTAAATATTGATAGAGTAGAGAATGTAAGATTGAGCTCTAGGTCCCTGCAACTATAAAAGGTTGGCAGAAAAGAAGGATCTAGAAAAGGACAGTGACATAGGAGAAAGCCATGGAGGGTGGTTCCAGAAGCGTGTGAAGAAGGAGGGTTGGCTAATATGCTGCTGACGGGTCAAGTAGGATGAGGAAGGAGAATTGACCAGCGGACTTAACAACCTGGAAGTCAGTTTGGGTTCATGTAGGTTAATTGAAGATAGAACTGGAAACAAAAAATGGAGGCTACAAGTATTTGGACAATTCTCTCAAGGTTTTACTGCAAAAGGAAGCAGAGAAATGGAATGATGACTGGGTAGGAAACAAGGTCAAGAGAAGGCTTTGCAGATGAGAAGAGCTCCAATGACATGCTGATATGCTGACGGGAATGATCAAGATAGCACCCCCAAAAATTTATCACTTAAGAGAGAGGAAAAATCACTGGGTGACATATGAAATAATTGAATTTTTTTTTTTTTGCCTCTCTTCTGCCAAAATAACAAATATTTAGTGAATTTCCTTAAAATGCTTTTTTTCTGTCATTTTTACATGGTTAAGATTACAGCTGAAATATATACATACATATATATGTAAGGATAGTTAGCATAGTAATGCACAAAGATCCAGGATGGAGTATTATTTGAACAAGAGTTTGATGACTAAAAATGTCTGCTACTGGATGACTTAAAAAACAACTCAGTCCATTTAATATGGAATGCCAAAAATTGTTAAATTCCTTGGCAACTAAATGGCCATTGTGGAGATCTCTGCAATTCTGCTTTTGTGAGAGCAAAAAGGCTTTTTGTTTGACAATTCTCCTTACACTATGTCCTGCTGTATTATTAGTTGATGCATTCTTAGATGTGCTGGAAAGTGAAGAGCACAGTCATTTTTTTCTGTAGTTATCAAATATGTCAAGAAGTAACTCTGAACAGTGGGTTGAAAGACGTGCATTGCGGAACACGTTTCCTGACCCGGAAAAAAAAAAAAAAGCCAAAAAGAGAAATAAGAAGAAATCAAGGAAGTCTCAGGTTTCACCAGTGACCTCCTGAATCAACAAGATGGCAAATAATACAAAGCATTCCTGGATTAACATTCCAATTTTCAACTCGGGAATATGCGACATCCACATTCTCGAGTTCTTCACTTACATTTTGAAACCTCTCATACTTAATAAAGGTTATACTAGAGAGTATGGTCAGCAGACGACCTCCATCATCAGCTCCTTCAAGTTCTGCCTCAGCTGCTTAGAGCCCCCTCACCCTAGGTCACCACCTTTGGGGAGAAGTCCATGCCCAGCAACTGAGCAAGGCAAGGGTATGAAGATGCCACCATCTTGGTCTGGCAAGGATAACTTTGATGGGAACGTTCCTCCTCGAGGTCCCCACAAGTTTGGCCAAGATTCTCCAGGCTTACAGCACCCTTTCACTGCTTCCTCTGTCCAGTGACCCTCCTTCCTCTCTCAGCTGCTGATTTCTAAAAAAATCTTGCAGCCCAAATGCTACATTAGCTTCTGAAAAACCTAATATGTGGCTCTACCTCAGAGCCTGTCTGCCACTGGCTCTGGGGCCTTAGTCTTACAGATAAAGAATCTGGTCTCCATAAATACGACCACCCTCGGTTCACAGCTTCATCCCTCACCTCTTTACTTACCTCTAGGAATAAACACACACACACACACACACACACACACACACACACACACACACACACACGTCTAACCATTGTGATCAACCTGTTCTCTAATTGTGTACATCGGCAAGACCTAAAACAGAGATGAACAAGGGGCAGCTCACAGACTGCTCTGGACCCTGATGTGCAGGAATCGAATTCAAACCCAGAGGAAAGTCTGTCCACTTCTTCTCTATGGAAGTGATGGGGCATCTAGGTGTTTCCCCCACATACCTGTGCCCCTTAATCTGAGGTTAACATCGAACTCAAGATGATCTGATCAATAACAGAAGAATGGAAAAATGGAAAAGCCGATAGGAAGAGAAAGAAGAGGGGATGTAGCGAAGCTGTCGTTTCAAGTCATTCCTGAGTTACGTTTTAACTCTCAGGCTTAAGGTCTCAGACCACAGCAGGAATTCAGCATGAGCCACAAGCTGGTTCAGGAGCTCACGATGCCGGCTTCAGATGGTACGCGCGCATCATTGGCAATCGTAGGCTGTGGCTCAGACAGCTACTGGATTAAGGAGAAAACCTTTCCATTGGTGCTAAATTAAACTTGATCCAAATCCTCACGTGACTAATATTTTCTCTTTGTTCTTTTCTCATCAAAAGGTGATTTATTGAGTAAGGGAAATGGACATGGGGAGCAAATAGCAAAGTGAATGAGCATGAGTATGTCGAAGGAGAAAAAGGCACTGCTTAGGCCTTTGTTTAGTAATGAATCACCCCCTGTAGAATTATCGCCGGCAATGAGAAAATACATCCATCAAGCAGGCAGGATGCTTAGAGTCTGTGAACAACAGCCAAGGAATCGGCCACCTCCCGTTTTCCCAGTGTGAAGGCATTCCAAATTTCAGAGAGCAAAGACCAGAGTCCCCGGTTGTTCATATTACCCTGAAATGAAACCTCATTACTATGAGTCACTATGTTCCAGTAGCTTTATCTCTAGTGCCTTTAAGCTGCAAGACTGTGAATATTTCATCTGGGATAACTTGTGGTTTGAGGCATTACGGATTCACAAAAGGTACTCTAAATCACGAAGAATATCAAACCAAATTAGATCAAGATGGCAGACTGAGAACATAGACTGCCTCCTCTCCTGTCCCAAGTCTCCAGAACACACAGAAAATTTGAAAACTCTGTGTGTGATTCCCAAAAGATGGAAGGCATTGAGGTTGGTTTGACAAAGTAAACGAGAGCCCCACACTCAGCCCGGGAGAGGGGAACTACAGAAAACCAGACCAGAGCTGGTGTGCTCTCAGCCTGGACGTGGCTGTTACAGGGGGCTGGCGAAACCCTCAGGACTCTGGCATCACTTTTGGAGCATGTCATCAGTCTGGCATGTCCACTGTGCCTTCAATGTCCCTTTACCCCACACCTCCACTGCAGTCAGAAGGAAGCGTTTGCCTCTAGACCGTAGCAGTTCGTTAGTTTGACCGTTCGGGTTGAAGAGGCTGGTTTTACCAGCAGTAACTTCTGAATAAGAGAAACAGGAAGCCCCTATGTTCCAACAAGGAAGTCAAAGGCTACAACCTATCCCCATGTCCAAAATCACTGGAGGCAGGTTGCCTCAAACAGGAAGAAAATCACACGTGTGTAAATCTCAACAGGGAATCTCAAATTTTGAAAATGAGAACATGGGCAAGAGATAGAAAGCTTTTAAGGAAACTAAGTTTGAAAGAGAAGCATAAAAGACAACACGCAGATAAACACACACGATAGAACAAACGAGAATTTTAAATAAAGTATAATTAATAACCTCAGAGTTATAAAAGAAGTTATCTTATCTATGAAATAAAAATGAGTTATTTTGACAAAGAACCAGTTAGAGATCTCGGGGATAAAAGAAAATGGTTATTGAAATAAAAATCTCAAATAGACCAAATATCAAAACAGGCACCCCTAAGGAATAAATTACTAATTTGGAGGACAGAGACGAAAAATTCTCTCAGAATTCTGTACAGGACAAAAAAAAAAGGGGGGGGCGGGTACTTGCAAGAGTTTGAAAATCCATCACATCAGAGAAATTCAGTTCGATCTAAATCAAAATTCTAACACTTCTATTGAACTTGACAAGTTAATTATAAAATGGAAGAGAAAGTGTACAATAAAAAGAATGAGTAATGAGAAAAACTTGGGCTACCAAATATCAAAACAAGCGATAAAGTTGTAGCAGCTAACACGATATGGTGATTGTGTATTGACTAGGTCTTTCTTGTAGGATGAACAAACATAGACCATTATTTAAAAATTAGAAAGCTTATATTAAGGTATATTTTATATGGACAGTGAACGGAATACAGCAGAGATTTAAACTATTCTTTTGAGAACAGCTTCTGGCTTGTTAATAGGCCTTAGTAAAGACTGAAGACCTAACCAGGGGACATCAGGTGACCACACATCCTGAGTTTCAACATCCTGAACCAAGTATTGCCTGATTCACCTAGTCATTCGCAAGACTGGGTGTGAGCAGAAGCAATCTGTCATCAAGTGGAAGTGATATGATAGCTTTGTAATGTGTCAGCTGGACGAAGCTGAACCTCACTTCCCAGAATTCCCTTTCTTATATGTTTTTGGTTAGGGCGGGTCACAAGGGAGATTCTTGAGGCTTTTGGAAGGCAGAAAAGAAGCAGCAGCTGTTCGTAATGCACATATAGTTGTTGCTAATGTTGACTCATTAGGATGAAGCAAACACTTTATCTTATCCCACATCCTCTTTCAGCTTTTCCGAGTCCTGGGCCAGATATGTGTGTATTTCACCTCCATGGTAAAGGGTTATTAAAGTCAGGTCTTAGTTTGTCCTCATGGGGTTCCGGGTCATACTCGCTGGGTTTCGATTTCCTTGTGAACTTCCCTTGCCGGCTGCACCCTGGCTCCTGGCTGATACAGGTATGCGAGAGATCGAGCTCAAGCGAATCCGGAAGGAACAAAGGAATTACTTGTGAGTAATTCAGACTTCATCAACACCAACTCCAGCTGGAATTGCCTCTTGTCCCTCAGTCCACACCCATGGCCTCCTAGGGTGTCTTTATCACCAGTTGACTAAAGGAAAAAGATTTCAGCATGATATGTTGGCACCACCAGAAAATGGAAAGTGTTAGCCCTGTAGCCACACTCAAGGATGACTCTGAAGGACAAAGTGAAGGAAAGTTCTCCACTGGGCAGATATGTGAGCTGCATATGTCAACTTTTCTCGATAATAAGCAATTTAAAATATTAGCCTTACGTTGGGGAGTAAAATGCAATATTCATTAGAATTTTTTAAGTAACATGAAACTAAATGTAAAATTTCCTACTTGCGACTGTGCCTCCTCCCAACCCCCTGCCCGCTCAGGCACCACCTCTTCACCGACAAGGCCACTGCACACAACCAGGGAGGGCACTGGCCACCAAATTATTCTCGGTGCCATTATCGATGATAACAAGGAACGTGACATAATTATCCCCAACACCCTCTAAAATATCGGCTGGCATTTTAGATATTATTTGAATTGGAACCTGGTTCATATATGTGAGGATAATCTGGGTCGTTAAAGTTCGAAACTGCGTTTTCTTCCTCGTTATTTCTGATTATAAGTTTTTTAAAAGATTATTTTTTTAAAAGAAAGGAAAGCTATTCAACAAATATATATTATTACCAAACATTAATTTTAGGTAAACCAATAACAAATAGGAAGCCCACTACTAGTGGCAAAACACAGTTGGCATCACCCATTTCCTCCTGTGGTCACCATGCTGGCTACGGGAGGAGGGGCATAAGGGATGGGAGGAAAAGTGTCCTAGCAGAGAGCACTTTCTCAACAGCAGCGCTAGTGACACAGGGCTGGACACTTCACTGGGGGGCTGTCTTGTGCATTGTAGGATATTTAGCAGCATCTCTGGCCCTCTGCCCACTAAATGCCAACAGTACCTACCCCCACTCCCAGTTGTGACAACGAAAAGTATCTTTAGATGTGGCCAAATGTCCCCTGGAGAGCCAAATCACCCCCTCCCCCCACTGAGAAACACTTTAGTAGACAGTAGAACTCATTCGACAGGAGACACAGACGCTAAGATCTTTATAAAGTAGACACACGCTCTATTTTACCTCTTCTGTGATTCCAAAAAATAATAATAATAAATTCTACTGTAGAACAATTGCCAGCGATAAAATGCAACCCATCTTCAGTATCGTAAGAGTTGTTTTCAACGGAAACAAAGAACAGATATGGGGAAATCTGCTTCTTCTGGAGCCTGTCATCATTCTTGGGTATGGATCTAAATTCCATTCCTTTTGAAAGAAGTCTCTTGGAATTGTGGCTTACATTATTTTTTTCACATGCCAGAAACTGTGATAGATAAGGCCTTTTTCATATCATTACTTTCAAAATGCCTCAGACAGCAGCCCTATCTGCAGTCATCCCTGAGCTGATCATTTTCTTGGCTTTTGCAGCCTTGAGGGAAAGTGCTAACATACCTGGCGTCTCAGATGCCGTCTGAAACTGTCCATTAGAGACACCAGGTCTGACCTAAGGGGATGCTAATCGCTCACCTGAACTTCAACGGCTAACCTCATTTCATTAGGAGTCAGTGAACTCATAGCAACACTTTATTAATTCAACTCCAACTAAATGTATTGTTGAAAATATTTATGACCCAGAAGACCAGAAGTAAAACTAAAATCCGATTGTGAGAACAGTTGCCAAAGAACCTCTGACTGCGCCACTAAAATTACTTCTCCTAGATCTGCATTTTTTTCGGGGACCACTACTTCTTTATTCTTTATTGCGCTACTTGAGGATGTCACACAGATCTGCCTTTTTTTTTCCATTGCCAAGGATGTGGGTAGCCCTGGCATAGTCTACCTGGTTTGAGGTTTCTTTACCTTCTGTTTCTATTTTTAAGTTTTGCTGCAAACCTGAAGAACTCAACCTTTCCTCGGGGAATGGAAAAAATCTGTCTTATGAATATGAAGGGAGGGCCAAGGAAGTATCAGAGCATCCTTCCACTAAATGGACTCGCCTCCGCCTCTACTTCTCGTTCACCTTGCCTTTTCCCACAAAAAATGTTTTGTACCTAGAAATCTAGAAAAGAAAGCAACAATACATGTATTGCCTATATTTTCCAAAAGATTCTTTTAAAAAAGCTCCTGAGCTTGTTCCATTAAATTCATCTGAAGGTGACTCTGGTGCTATACCATGTCATCAAACTCACATCATGTTTACCTCTTTTTTTTTAATTTTTATTTTTCAATTACGGTTCACATGCAATATCATTTTATATTAGTTTCAGGTGTATTTCCCCTTCTCTTTCGCATGTCCTTTCTATACCATGGTCCGATGTTGGGAAGCTGACATTGCTACTAATTTTTCTATTTTACAGAAGGGAAAACTATTAGAAGATCTCAATCGAGGACATCATTCTAACTAGATCTC
>NW_011888875.1:1126025-1138208 GCF_000151845.1 Pteropus vampyrus
CCACTAAAATTACTTCTCCTAGATCTGCATTTTTTTCGGGGACCACTACTTCTTTATTCTTTATTGCGCTACTTGAGGATGTCACACAGATCTGCCTTTTTTTTTCCATTGCCAAGGATGTGGGTAGCCCTGGCATAGTCTACCTGGTTTGAGGTTTCTTTACCTTCTGTTTCTATTTTTAAGTTTTGCTGCAAACCTGAAGAACTCAACCTTTCCTCGGGGAATGGAAAAAATCTGTCTTATGAATATGAAGGGAGGGCCAAGGAAGTATCAGAGCATCCTTCCACTAAATGGACTCGCCTCCGCCTCTACTTCTCGTTCACCTTGCCTTTTCCCACAAAAAATGTTTTGTACCTAGGAATCTAGAAAAGAAAGCAACAATACATGTATTGCCTATATTTTCCAAAAGATTCTTTTAAAAAAGCTCCTGAGCTTGTTCCATTAAATTCATCTGAAGGTGACTCTGGTGCTATACCATGTCATCAAACTCACATCATGTTTACCTCTTTTTTTTTAATTTTTATTTTTCAATTACGGTTCACATGCAATATCATTTTATATTAGTTTCAGGTGTATTTCCCCTTCTCTTTCGCATGTCCTTTCTATACCATGGTCCGATGTTGGGAAGCTGACATTGCTACTAATTTTTCTATTTTACAGAAGGGAAAACTATTAGAAGATCTCAATCGAGGACATCATTCTAACTAGATCTCAGTTTTCCAAATTTTTTCTCCCAGGATTCTCATTCCGATGTTGATTTATACAACCTTTCGATCATTCTCAATGTTGTTATGATGCATTATGAAACATATAGCATGTGTTTTCTGAATGGTTCTATTTTCGAAATGAAGAGCATATATTTGAAACAAGAATTCAAAGATTATTCTTTGACAAAAGTCACAAAAGTTCATCATCGTAAATCTTTATCTAATAGAAATATGTAATGTATCGTAGATAAAGACTCAAAATACAAATTACTTTGTCTGCTATCCAGTAAATTGAATAAACACATGACTGTTCAGTTAAAATATGTGATTACAAGATGGAAAGGTAGTAAAATCTAAATATAATTTTTCCATGAAAGCCTTATAAAATCTATTTAAGGAAAATTGGTCTTCAGTGGAAGATTTTTGAGAGCCCAGGACAAAAGGAGGTTAAAAATGTCTTAATTTACAGCTAATTGGAAGGATCTGGCTTTTGTGAGGGAGTTTGTTGGTGCAACAGGAAACAACAGAGATGTAAACGTGTGTATGCAATCAGCAGTGAACCCAACAGCAGAAATCTAAGCAAAGGCTCAAAGTGGTGGGGGAGTGGGGGTGAGGATTCCTTCTGGGCAAGAGTGTGGGCTATTTGAGTCATTTTGACACCTGGCAAATAATAGATATAGATCTAACTGGCATTATCTCTTCAACTCAACTTTGCAGGCGCAATGTTTCAACCCATGAGGAAAAACGTTCGCATTATCACGTTGTCTTTCAAATAAGTGGAGAAAGGGTGCTTGTATGTTTTTATTGTTATTATTGTTCTCTTCAGAGTCTGGGAACTCACAACAGAGCCATAAATAGTCAACGCACTTGAAATCTTAAATGTTAGTGATAGTAAGGCATTAAACACAAGGCACTGGCCTTGAAGGTAAGAAAGTTACTGAGTCATCACAGCATTTGTCTCGAACTCAGTGTTGCCAAGAAATGGCAATATTGACACAAAACGGAAGTCATTTCCCTCTCATACCCTTCATTCCCAAAGTCCTGACTCAAAAATGATGGGTTAGATGTTGAACCAAACAATAATAACAGTGCCTTTCAAAAGGCCAAGTCAAATAAGGTGAAGGGAGAAGCTAGAGAAACAAGACATGACATTTCTGAAAACTTCCAGGAGGAACTTAAAAAATATGAACCAAATGACTCGGCCACATGGTTTAGAAAACATACACAAAACCCCTGTTAAAAGACAAAATGGATTGTCAATAAAAAGGAAATGTCAAAATGGTGGATAGCTGTATTTTATTTCCCTCTTGCCTTCCGGAACGCACTAGGGGTGTCAGCTCCTGGGAAGGTCCAGCTTCTCCTGGCCACTGTCCCTCCCCATGCCCGAAGGAGCGTGACATTCAATAGAAAATGAAAAACACCACAGAAGAAAGAAGAAGGTTTATATTTTAGTACTTTCAATGGCACCTTTTTCCTACTTTTTGAAAAAGGTGTTTTGCATTTTTATTTTGTTCTGAGCTCCACAGATCATGTAGCCAGCCTTGCCTGGAACATTTGAAAGCTAAAGACCACCCCTTCCCATAGACAGTGAACAGTGTTCAAAGCATTTCTGGGAGACTGTCTATTCACAAAGCTGGAAGGGGCCCAATCGTAGATTCATTGTTCTCCTGGAGACTAAATTTCAAAACACACTAATGAAGACAAAACTCTGACTGTGTATTCCAGAAAATGGACATAAAATAGACTTCCAGGCTCTAGATAAAATCCTGACAGCATTGTTTGAGGTGCCTCAAAGGGTTATCTAGTCTAAACTCTTAAGTTTCTCAAACCCATAAATTCTCTTTGCTGCTTAAACAAATTTGAGTTGGCCTCTGTGACTTTCAGTTGAAAGAGTCCTAAGCGGTACAGACTTCTGAGATATGTGGTTGCTGGAATTCCCATATGCTCCAAGAATGGAGCTTGGTAGCAGAGATGCTCATTACATCGGGTCTGGGCGATATCACCTCTTGAAGTCCCATCCCACACACTCAAAGAAAAATGTAAGCTAATGGAAAATTTGTTCCAAAGTCCATTGAGAATTTTTTCAAAATAGGCAACATATGAAGCTAACTTTGATGGGAAGATAATCCTAAAGAATTGGTCAGCTGGAAATTAAGCAAAAAGTGTTTTTAAAGAGTCAGGAAAAGTAAAAATATTCAAGATCTACTCTTATGGAAGGGTTCACTCTGAAGTTATAAACAATTCACAACTTTTGGCAATGAGGTCAAGGCAATTTTGGAAGGAACAGAAAAGAGTAAGTTGCTCAGTGCAGAAAAACAATATTATCACTGCTTTGCCTACAAGAGATAGAGGACTTTACAGTTTTGGGTGTAGAATTAGCTTTGGGATCTAAGCTATATATTGATAGCATTGCTGAAAATTTCAAGGCAAAAATCTATTCTCATTTGATCCTGGAGTACCTTTATATTTGTTAGCAAAATTCACCATTGCAAAGAATGTCGGGTGTGCTTTTTACGTCACATTCTCTGTTGTCAATGGCTAGCACGTACCATGCTAGGCGCCATGCTAAATGCTTTCACATACTTTCCCCCCATTTAATCCTTACTTCCCCGGGAGATAAATTAGATTACTATTTCCATTTTATAAAAATGGAGACCCAGACACGTAAGAGATCGTACCCAATATCTCAGGGAAAACTAGCAAGTCCAAGATTCACCTCGTGTGTCCGAAGGCCCATGGTGTGAATTTAGTGTTACACAATTTCTCACAAGCCGGAGAGGGCCAGTATGTTCAGAGCTTCCAGACAAAAATTTTTAAGAGGGAAGGAGAGCTACACACCGCAGGCCAACCCCACCTATGTGTTGTCAGGTTTTTCAGCCATATGCCCTTTTCCTCCGCTTAGAAACAGAATCATGTTGCTACCCTCACTTCTCTCTCTTGATTTCAATCTCCCAAAAGACAACTTCCTTGTGAGTTCAAAACAGAAATTTCTTCGATCATGTGAAGAACAAAAAAGATTGAAAATGATTTTATTTCAAGAAATATGTTTTGGAAGAACGATTTTAATCAAAATGCAAATGATGTATGTCGAGCATAAAATTTTGCCGTGTGTGTTTGTGTGTGCGTATCATCTGCCCAGCACATCGCACTAAGGCAAATTCTGAACATTTTACAAGCGCTTGAAAACAATGTCAACTGTATTTGGCTGTCACTGGATCTTAGATTGGCTGTGATTCCATATCAAGATCTACCGCATACAAAAGCTTTACACCATTGTTCAAAATGGTCTCTTCCTAATTTCTTCCAATTCATAATTTCTAGCAAGTAAATGAAAATACTAGCAATATTCTTACCTTTGTTCACATTGAAATCTTAATTAAAAATGCCACAGAGACCCAAAATAACAAGGTGAATTTGTCCTCACAGTCGCATATACCCTTTGCCACCTTACCCAGCAGGAAATGAGAGAAACAAACTTGAACACTAGAGGGCAACATTGTTCCTCAAATACATACTCAAAAGAAAAACTAGGGGCGTATAAAATTCCTCATTATTTTTTCTTCCCTTTAAGAAAGTCCCTATTGATGTATACAGTCTGAAGATATACACATGCTCATGAAACCATCACCACCATCAAGGTAACAGACATATCCATGGTTTCCAAAAGTTTCTTTCTGCTCACCCCGCTTTGTGGGGGTTTGTGTGTGTTAAAGACATTTAAAATGAGATCTACCCTCTTAACAAACTCTCGAGTGCACAATGCAGTATTGTTGACTACAGGCTCTATGCTGTTCAGCGGATCCCTACGATGACCTGCCCTCATTCCCAGCAATGGCCAAACCCCACACTTACCTTCTACTTCCCTACCCTCTCATCTGTCCGAGGACATTGCTCTAACAATGTTTTCTCTCGCCTACTGCACTGTATCAATTTCTTCTCTACTGTATCTTTTCCAGCATCAGTAACTGAAGAGAGAAATGGAGTCAATAAAGAGAGTTTAAGTAAACACTTCATCGAAATATATGCGTGAAATGACATAGGCACAGAAGAGTACACAGATCGTAAGTGTGTGTGGTTTGATGGTTTTTCACAAAGCGAACACAATGATGTAACGAGCACAGAGTTCAAGGGAAAGCCCAGGACCCGAATCTTAGAAGTCCCCCTTGTACCCCGTCTCGACTCACTACCCACCAATGTTAGCCACCCTTTTGACTCCTCCCACTTTTCTCCCCCCATTCTATGTAAATGGAAAAGTGCAACATACACCTTTTGAGTCTGGCTTCTTCTGGTCGTCATTATGTGTAAGAGATTCATTCACATTACTGCAGGTAGTCAAAGCTCATTCACTGTCATTGCCGTACAGCCCTCCATCCTACAAATTCACCAGGATTTACTTACCCTTTCTACCTGGGGTGGACATTCGAGCTGTTTCCAGTCTGGAATATTATAAGTACTGATGTTATAAAGTCTTGAATGTGCCTTTTTATGAAAAGATGTATGTATTTAAACTCGTATATAGCTAGGAATGGAATGATATATGTATATATTAGATGAAATATCAGATGCTTTCCTGCAAAAAGAAAGGTCTCAGTTGTGTGAGAGGCTATAGAAATAGTGTATTAGACTCAATACGTTTCAGTCTCTCAAATGTATTTATGGATTTATCTGCAGCCTGGGCCTTCTCGGAAACTCCAGACTCCCATCTCCAGTGACCAAATCAACTTTTCCACTTCACTGTCTAATGAATATCTCAGATTAACCTATTGAAAACCACACTTTAGCCCTTTACTTATTTGTTTCCCCTTACTCTATCCCATCTCATATAATAGCAATGCCATTTCAAATGATACTAGTTAGAAATTTCTGAAGCATCTTTAAACCTTCTCTCTTAGACTCTGCTTCCAACCATTTGGTAAATCCCATCAGCATTATCAAAAAAAAAAAAAAAAAATCCAGAATTTGACAACTTCTTAACAGCTTCACTGCTAATGAGAGGAACTAATTAAAGTCTGTCCACCATTCTGATAGACGCTCCCCTCCCCAAAATCTCTCCATCCGGTATTGCAATAGCCTTGTCCCGCGTCCCTGATTCTGCCCTTGTCCCTTCTCATTCCACTCCTACGGAAGAGTCAGAGTGAACGCACAAACCCATAAAACATAACGGGTTCTATGATATTGTGATCTATAGTAAGAAATATAAATTTGGTCTTTGTTCAGTCCTTGGCACCAAAGCTCCTAAAACTCAGGGTATTTCCTAAGTGACCAGAGCAATCGAGGTGTCTTTTATTATGTGAATGAGGTAATTTTTGGACTGCGTCTAAGGATGTGGGCTGGTTGCCAGGGGAACCAACATTGCGATTACAAGGTTGGAGCTTTCAGTCACCCCCCAGACCCCCAGGTGGGAGGGGTGGAACAGAGAGGGGCTGGAGGTTGAGTTCAGTCACCTAGGCTAATGATTTAATCAATTATGTAAAAAAAAAAAAAAAAGCCTCCATAAAAACCTAAAAGTGCAAGGCCAGAGAGCTTCTGGGTTGCTGAAAATGTGGAGATCTGGGGAGAGTAGGACACCCAGAGAGCACGGAGGCTCCGCACCCCTTCCCGCATACCTTGCCCGACATACCTCTTCAACGGACTGTTCGTTTGTAGCATTTCCAATACCCTTGATAATGAACTGATGAACACAAGTAACTGTTTCTCTGAGTTCTGTGAGCCACTCTAGCAAATGCATGGTACCTGAGGAGGGCATTATGGGAACCTCCATTCATAGACAATTGGTGAGAAGCACATGGGACAACCTGGACTTGTGACTGGCATCTAAAGTGGTATGGGGGAGGGGTAGATTTGTGGGACTGAGTCTTTAACCTGTGGGATCTGACACTATCTCCTGGCAGACAGTGTTAGAATCGAGTTAATGGCTTGGTGGTAGGAAAAAAAATACACGCTGGAGTTTCACTCTGCTAAAAACTGTTGACTTAAGAAACATCCAAACCTGTAGAGAATTTTAATAAGCGTTCATTTGAGCCAACTGACGACATTGCCAGGAAGAAAGAACTCCAATGCTCTGGAGAATAACAGTTTTGCACTCTCTTTTATCCATTTGGAATTAAGGAGGAAATGTAAGGAAGACTACATAAGTTTGTGAAAAGGCAAGGTAGGGGTTAGATTACCCAAGAGCAATGTGCTCTCTTGAGGGCGGTTAACTTCCAAGAGGTCTGAAAAAGAGATATCTCAAAGGTGTGTTAACCTAGATGCACAGAAACAATGGTCAGGGCCTGTTTAAAGCAAAGCTAAGCCTTTTACTATGGAAGTGATATGCCTTGGGCGTGGCTACCCACCATGACCTGCCCAGTTAGAACTTATGGATGACAGATCAGTTACTGAACTTGTCAGATTTATTATAGAGCCCCATTTTATTTTCCCCAGAACCAATCAATGTCTTCCAATCTCACTCCGAGTAAAAGCCGAAGTCTATAATGACTGACAGCGCCCAACAGGATGTTCCCTCCAGCACTTCCTGTCCCTTTTTGTCCTTGCTCTGACCATTCTCCCCTTTGTCCACTCGGCTTCTTCACTCTGCTCACTGACCCCTTTGCTGTTCTTCTAACACCAGCCCTGCATCAATGGAGACTATTCGCATTTATAGTTCCAACTCCTTGAAATTTTCTTTCCCCTAAATATCTGCATGACTTTCTCTCTCAGTTCCTTCAGGTCTTTATTAAAATAGGCTTTCCTCAGCCATCCTGTTAAAAATTGCATCCATAATCCATATTTTTCTCCATACTTTGTTGTTTTATCTATTTTATCTTTTATAAATTATTTTTCTGTTAGAAAGCGTGTGCTATTGCGTGCCAACTGTAATTGGAAAATTTTTAAATAATTTTTTTAAAACTCTCTATATTTCGCCCACTTTGTTTATTCATACTAAACTATTCACCTTCACTCTCACATTAAACTAGAGATTAGGAAAGCGGCGGCCATATCATATTCACCTAACATATACGTGAAAAGAAGAAGAAGACTCCTTTTTGGAAAAATCTTCCTATTTTCCAATGACATTGGAAATCATGGATTATTTTCTTTATTTTCACCATAAACTGAAAGTGTCCAAAACCTCAGTCGCTGTCTTTTCCGTCTTCTGGACTTTCTGATTCGGTCGGTAGTAGGAACTAGCAGATGCTGAGACAGAGGTCTGGAAGGCATCCCTCCACGCTTACCTCCCTTGACTCTCAGTGGGTGTCTACATGTTTCTCATCCTCACCTGACTTCAGTTCAGTTAGAGCAGGAACCTGATTATTTATCTTACCCACCCTTGTATACTCAACGTCTGGCACTTCATCCGCCATGTGGTAGGTATTTGATGAATCTTGGTTAGACGAATCTCACCGAATACATGCTAGACTCCTCCCTTTCTCTCATGCTCCACTTTCCAAGAGTCATCAAGACCCTGATTCTATTCCCAAATGTCTCTCTAATTTACCTCTCCCCTCCAACTCCAACAACTTTGTCCAGGCCTTTCTCATTCTTCATGTTAATCCTTGTAATAATCTGTTCAATGGACTCTGTACCCACACTCACCCCGCTCCTGTCCATCCTTCTGCCCACCACCACATATGTCTAAGTATCTGCTTCATCCCTTTAAAGGATTCCCCTTCGCCTACAGCTGGAAGTCTAACCTCTTTTGCATGTTCTGACGCTCACCTCTCCCGTACCAACTCCCACCTCCCCAACTGGGACAAAATACTCATGGTTCCCAGACCACAGCAGGCCCTGTCCTGCCTCCACACCTCTACCACACCAGGTGCTGTGGCTTTTACCTAGAGCACTCCTGCCCACCTGTCCATGTCTGCTTAATTAACACTGCTTTTTTCCACTGCACCAGAACATACCTCTATGATGGCTCCCGACCCACCGGCTGAAATTCTCTGTTCCTATTCCTCCCCGACCTGTGCCTTGAGGGCAGGAATTCAGTGTGTTTTCTTTTCATATCCCAAGCACCTGGCCTCCTGCCTCCAGGATGCCAGGCCCCCGAAGACCATTTGCTGAACTCCAGCTTGTGACCACACCTTCGTTTACGAACCTACATCTTTACTCCAGCTCATTTTTAATTTCCTTTGTTACTCTGCTCTTAAGGTATATGAAGGGTTGAATTTCTATTTTCATAATGACTTTGAGGAAGTCTTTCTTTTCAAAAATGCTCATGAAAACTTTATTGTGGTAACTGGGTTAGGAAAATTGAAATCTAAGGGTTGACCGAACTCTCAGACAGTTTACCAAGACGTGGGTGTTCCAGCTTCCTTGACTGGGGTGGGGCGCAGACTCATTGAGTTCTCTTTGCCGAGAACTGACTGCCCCACAGACAGCACTGCTCACCCTCGAGAAGGGAGGACTATCACCCGTGCCTGTCACTCGGGACGCCTGCTGTGCGCTGAATTGTGTCCCCCTCAAAATTCCTATGCTGAAGTCCTAATTTCCAGTACCTCAGAATGCAACTATACTCAGAGATAGGCTCTTTAGGGAAGTGATTAAGTTAAAATGAAGCCAATGAAGTGGACCCTAACCCAGTATGACTAGTGGACACAGACACACACAGAGGGAAGACCGCAGAATGACAAAGGGGGAAGACGGGCAATCCAAGAACAGAGGCCTCAGGAGAAAGAAGCCCTACTGACATCTTGACCTGAGACTTCCAGCCTCCAGAAGTGTTGCTTAAGTCACCCAGTCTGTGGTACTTCATGATGGCAGCCCTCGCACTAATACGTTGCCATTCAAGTGTCTGTCCTTCCACACGTATGCCTTTCCAAACAGCGGAATCTTACTTATTTCGCAATTGTCTTTCTCATGTAACAGTAAGTTAATATCCTTCTATGCCCAGCATTTTTAACAGCCCGATAGCTATTTGAGAGATAGCACAACATTATACAGTCTTTTCTTAAAGGAGCCATGTTGTCATTCCAGACACTTTAAAATACACTTGACAGGTGCAGAATTATTGTGTAAAAGTGCCCCATGGTGGCCTCGTGCCCATCAACTCACATTCCCAATTTCACTTTTGGAGTGAGGAAAGAAGAGAAGGAAAAAGAAGATGAGGCTCTTTTTGGAGAATTGATGATTTCTCATCGTCATGGGAACCACAAACATATAAATTCTTCAAACGCCATTGTCCTTAAGTGACTCTATCTTAAAATTTTCTGGAAAGAGAAAGCATGGTCCAAAAAGTAACTTGGAATTCATTTGGTGTTGGCTTGCAAATACAAAGTGTGTAAGCTAAGATAGAATGTGGCTTATTATATTAATGATGCCTTATGCATTTGGGTTTCTTTTCTAAATTAGAGTGAAACTTTTTACATTTTACATTTGGGTTTCTTTTCTAAATTAGAGTGAAAGTTTTTATAAACATGTTTCATGCTCCATGTAATGCTTCCTTTATGAAAAACATTGCATAAGTGGGTAAGACCTGAAGCTTTGATGGCTGCCAGACATCCATCCTCTACTGATAGGCAGTGACATGTGGCCCAAGCATCTTTAGCATTCTGACTCGGTTTCCTTACCTGGACATCTGTAACATGTCCAGACTAGCATGTTACAGTCTCTAGGGCTGTGGGCAAGGATAAAAGAAACATAAATTACTTAGTGCAGTGCCTGATACATAGTGGATATTAGTTAAAAAAAAAAAAAAGATATTATATTCCCCTTGCCCTGATAACTTTTCTATGAGGAAATCTCACATTCCAAATTCAGGAATTTATATCAGATATTTAAAGCATGCTGGCTTAGGTTATATTTTGTCCTACTTTTTAATGGTTGATTAATTAGAACGTGACCTAAAGAATAAAAGTTTTCAAAGAGTAAGCAAAAATACAAGCACAGAAATTAACTTCCCCTTTATTCCTGCCACAAGAACATGCCAGTGAGTGGGTGCTTTTAAGCATTTCTTTTCTACTTAAGATACCTTTTTATAAACAAGTAGTTCAGCTGCTGTTACTCAGTTTCGTTTACCCACCTCCATAAATGTTCCAGAGTTTTGGAAAGTAAATATAGACAGCGGAGCAGAGAGTTACCAAGGTTGATGTTTCTTGGGTCTGAGGCCTTGGGAACTGAATCACCACAAATAAATCTGAACAGACTTTATCCATCCATGGATAATATGGGGTCTCTTCTTTTGTGTAGAGTGGGCCTTTCTACCATGGTGATGTAAGGTCACTTACTTACGTATAATCTGAGAAGCAAGTTTTATTTTTTAAAACTTTATTTTTCATTATAGTTGACATACAATTTTATATTAGTTTCAAGTGTACAACATAGTGATTCAACAAAGTGATCACTGCCATAGGTCTAATAAACACCTGTCACCATACGTAGTTGTTACGATGTTATTGACTACTCTCTCCTTATACTGTACATTATATTCCCCCAATTTATTGTATAATTGGAAGTTTGTACTTCTTAATCCTCTTCCTCTTTTCTGCCCAATCCCCACCCCCTCCCATGATTTTGTTCTCTGTATCTATGAGTTTGTTTCTGTTAAATTTTGTTTTCTTCGTTTATTTTTTATATTCCACAGGTAAGTGACATTTTATGGTATTTGTCTTTCCTTGTCTGACTTATTTTACTTAACGTAATTATCCTCTAGGTCCATCCATGTTGGGGGAGCAACAGTTTTAAATAAAGGCACTCTCCTCTCACAAATGTTCATCAAGGTATTTCAAGAATTAGAATAATTTTAATGAACCATTGTAATGTAAATCAGTCACATTTTCTGGTTAGTTTGAGGTTTCATTAGAAAAAAATTATACATCGCACTTTCTTTGCTCAAGAAGTCAAGTCACCTTTGTTGTTTTTTTATTTTAACTTCAATCTCCTTTCTCAAGTTCATTCTATGGCTTTTCAGGATTCCGTTCCTTTCTTCTGCCTCTCATCAAATCACCTTTGATTATTACATCACATGCCTGCCTCTTACCCAGAATCTCCTAACCCACCTGCTGATATGTACCTGGCTGGTCTAAACATTCCACCCATAACTCTGAGCCTCCAAAAATGCATCTTCCACAGAAAACCAAAGGCCATCTAAGTCTTGAGCCAAGACAACTGTTCCCCTAGAATCACAGTGAACCAGAATAATTCTTGACCATCTTCATCAAGGGATTCTCTATGCTTCTCTCCTCTTAGAAGGTGATTGGGGAATGATGTATTAAAGCAGTATTTTCCTTAAAAGGTAGGAAAGAGAAATCCTTAAAGAAGACAGGCTTTGATTGTTGAGAAATTCCTTTGGGCTTCGCTCCATCTGTCCCTCCCTACCTACCCACATCGCTGCAGCAGGCAACTACAAGAGTCCAACAGGGCCAAAATACACTGACTAAATGAAACCACAGCGCTTCCTGAACACTCAGCCTTCGGATGACGCAAGATAGTGGTACGAGTTAGTCACGCGCAAACAAGAGTGACTCTTAACCAGCTTTATTTGCTTGGGTTCCAAGTA
>NW_011888875.1:1139313-1145884 GCF_000151845.1 Pteropus vampyrus
TTCTTATCCTTCTGAGTACATAGCTATGCTATCCCTCAGTATAGAATTTTGGGAGTTGTAAACTAAGCTTATTTCTGGTCTCTCTGAAGTAGATTTTAGGACTGTATTGATATTATTAGGCTGCTCTCATACAAATATATTACTCTATTAAATTATTTTTAATTTGTCCATACCAGTGAATATTCACCAAGAAATAGACTGTCAATTTGAGTAAGAGTCAAATGGGAATATACTTTGACTATTGAGTGTTGAGAATGTTTTTTCTTGGTAAATATTTACTGCTGAAGACAATTAATTAAGTTAATAGGCCTGGGAGGGCTACCCAATGATCAAATGTAATCTTTGATAATTCCGGTCCTAGCCGTGGCCAAGCCTTAGATGCATGGTCAAGGGCAGGGGGAAACACTCTCCCCAGGCGATGGAATTGGGTCCCCTCCCAGCAGAGAGCTCTGTGCTTCTCGGCAGCAGTTACACCACCTTGTGGGTGCATGTGCCTGAGCTGCAGCTTTCCATCCTTTGGAGGGTGCCAGCTGCTGGCAGTAGGCAAACAAATAAATCCACATTCCAGCTTTCATTCTTTCCATGGTTGCTTATTGGGCACCTCCTAAGTGCCAAGCTCTGTGCAACACCGTAGGAATAGAGAAGTGAACGCAGCAGACACAGCCTCGTGGAGCCTACAATCTCGTGGAAGGAGTCACCAACCAACGTGGAAACGTACAGAGTACTGTGAGGCCGTGGAATAAAGGAATCCAAATTAGCCTGGGAAGTCAGGAAATTAGGTATCTACGTGCGGAAAACATCTAATCTAAGAACTGGTTCTCAAGTTTTCCTACACATTGAAATCAGCTGGGGAGCTTTAAAAATACATACTTTTTCTTTAATCAGAGGTTCTGATTAAAGTGGTAGGGGGCGGAGTCTGAGCATCAGGATTTTTAAAAACTCCCTAGGCCATTTTGATGGCAGAGTTTGGGAACACGAGTGTAAAGAAAAATAAGAGTGAGTCCAGTGAAGATTGTCCCAGTGGAGGGACTAGCAAGCACCAAGACCCGAGGTCTGAAGGAGCTTAGTGCCTTCTAGAAAGAAAGCATCTGGAGTGTAAGAAGGAAGCTGGGAGGAGCAGGCGGTGAGACCGAAGGTGAGAATGGAGAAGCAGGCAGAGGCCAGATCACACATGGCCTTGGTGACTCAAGTTACAGATCTCACTTTTTAGTAAGAGCAATGAGAAGCCACAGTATGGCTTTAGACAAGGAAGTGACATTATCAGACTTGTATTTATCAAAGGCACGTCTGATAACTGGGCAGAGAGTGTATTGGCGGTAACAGGACATCATGATATCAACCTAAGGCTCTCTCTATTTTCAAGAAGGTTGGAGCTATAGAAAGGGCATGATGTGAGGACAGGAGCAGGGCCATGGTCATGCCCAGCGAAGCAGACACGAGTGAAGGGCTCCCAGCTGATCCTGGGCAGTGGGAAGAGTCTGATGTTCCTTTAGATAAACCACACTGAGGCCAACTCCCTTCTATTACACTGATCTCTTGTCCTCCATCCTTCAGATCTGAATTCTGCCTTCACCCATCCCATACTCCCGACCACTCCAGCAGCAACCCCAGACGATGCTGAATGGACAGAGACGAGAACACAGACAGAACTTCTTCCAGAGAAGAAGAAAGCGTGACAAGGCAGGAGGTTCTCCTGCTTACCTGTGGTGATCACCTGCTGTTCCCTGAGAATTGAAAATGGACGGGCCTTCAGCAAGGGCAGGGAGTTTACCCTTGAGAGGAGCCGTCCCAAATCTCCGCCACCCACAGCCACCGCGGAGGCCAGAGGAGCAGCGTGGCCGCTGTACGACCCTTCTCTGGACTCCATGCCAAGCTCACTTGCCAAGGGCAGCAACACTATGTGATGGGAACGAGCCGCTCCTTCCTTCCACCACGAGTGACAAATTAGGAATGGAGTCACATTTTTCTCTCCATCCCAGATCTGCCGTTGAACTCTAAAACAAAGCCTGCTTGTCCCATTTTCTCCATCCACGAAATGAATGTTTGATACGTCGGGAGGAAGGTAGAGGACTCCAGTCATTGTATGATTTCGGGACTCAAAGAGATTAAATAGAAATCTACAAAAAAAAAATTAATTAAAATAGAAATCTAGTAATAGCCTTTTAATATCCCCCGTGAGCCAGACTCTACGCACACACATCTCATCCAACACTGCCAACTCCCCCGCGAGGAAGGTATCATCTCCACTTTACAGAAGAGGAAACGGGTTCTGAGTGGATACTATAATTTGCCCGAGGACACAGGAGCAGTAACTGGCTGGGTTATGACTTGAACCCAGGTCCATTCAATCAGTATGCCCACTGCTTCCCAAACTGCTGGCACTTTCTCAATCTGGAAAACTCCTGAGCCGCACCAATGTCATGGTACCCTAGCAGAGTACGCTTGGTGACACTGCCATCAACATCCTGGAAAGTCAATGTCAGTGAGACAAGGAAGGTTTTTGTCTTTTGAATACCAGATGTGTAACGCAGGTCATTTACTTAAGCTCTCTGTGTCTCACCTGTAAAATGGGGATATAAAAATATTCACCTCAGAGTCTTGTGAGGATTGAACAAAATGATTTTTGAAAGCATTTACTATAAAGTCAGTCATGTAGTTTGTGCTCAATAAACATTAGCAATGATTATTATTGTTATTATTACAATAAGTTTACGCACTCTCCATCTTTTTACCCCAGTGGAGTGGTGGTGCCTTTAATTTTCAAAGTGGAAAGTGGCAACAAATGTAGATGAAAGATTATACATAGAATCCAATCAGCCATGCTTTGGCTGGAATTTGTTTGATGAAGGTGGGGCACAGGGTAGCGAAGAAAAACAGCTTTGCCAATTACCACTAGATGGTGCTAATATATTACAACCCACCCACAATGCTTTTCATATAAATTTCACTATAAAAAAATGTGCTCTGAGGGCTGGCAGGCGCCAGGGTATTATTTCCTGAATGTCGCCTATTATTCAACTTCTGGCACAAGAGCCCACACTGCTCCTTACATCAGGCCATGCGCCACCCCAAGAAAAAGGCAAGGATTGTATTCCAATTGCTTTATTTTAGCTGGAAGACAGTTAACTTATCGTCTTTGGATGTAATTACAGTCATGCAGTCAATGCAAGAAATTTACATTTTTTTAAATGCAGGGGTACTCTGGCTCTATAATGCTCTTTAATTGTCCCAGCTAGTGGGGGTGGGAGAGAAGGTGCGGAGGGAAAGATTACAAAGGGGCCCTAGAAAGCTTTTGGGGGGGTGATAGATTTACCGTAAATGCAATTAATGTCTATTATACCCTGGTAAAGCTGTTTAAAAGATAAAATTACAAATATCAAATTCTTTCAAAGAAAAAAAGGAAAAAGAAACTTACATTTTTTTCTACATGTAAGGTGTAATGAATTATCACTATCGAAGACTGACTGGATGGAAGCAGAGATCAGTAAAAGAACCCCAGACAAGAGTTTTTCAGTGAGTTGTTTCCTTGATTAAGAAAAATCACATGACCTCCTGGAATTCTAACATCCTCGCAGGCTCATTTAAGCGTTATTATGGTCCATTTTCCCTGCCTAATTTTAAAAGTAAATGCCTGCATTTTCTCAAGTTTTCCATATCAACAATACCCCGTTTCACCCACAGATGGAAGCCCTGAACACGATTTCAAGCTAGTTTCCGTGAAAGGTCATTTAAGGATCCCTGCTGGTTGCCACATTGCCTCGGTGATGAAATGCTGTTGTCACGCTGTTGTCGTTGCTCCTTGGGAAGCACCAGGAAGGGTTTTTGGCAGTCTCCGTCCCACTCGGCAGAGGACTCTTCCCTGAGTTGCATGCCTTGCTCTTCCAAATGGAAAAGTACTCTCTTCACAACCATTATCAGCAGATTTCACCCAAGGTGTTCAGATATCTCTCACTCAGACTCATTCCAAATGATGGGGCTCGAGATGCCGTTTGCCAAAGGGAAAATATCATGCTATGTTCTGTTCTCGCAGCCAAAAATAATTTCAAAGGGAGCCTGTTTTTAATTTCTTGTTTTGGTTTCCATTTGGACACGCTGAATAGCTCTCGAAAGTTGTATCACTGGGGATTCTGGATCCGAAGGAGAAAGACTTGCCTGTGCAACCCTGTCGTGATTTAGCTACCTCCCGTGATTTAAATACCTCCCATATTTCATCTTCCAGCTCATAGCCCATTTGACGTGTTTTCTCATGTTGGTCCTTATCTCAATGCTGTTGGAAGACAAGGTGAGAAATTTGCTACCACTCCCTGTCAATGCATAGGATCTGGTTTGTCCAAGATTGAAAGTCAGCGATAACGGTTGGGACTCAGCCCCAAGTCTTCAAACAATGTTGCTTTGGTTCTCACTATTGCACATCACACCCTGCTTCTTAATCACTTCTGCTTATTTGATATTCATCATCAACTCCCTTCTACTCTTCACGGGTATATGTAGTCTCCATCTAACTAAATTTTAAGTTTAAAAACAATGATTATCTCTAATAAACCTACTATTCCATAATATCTTACACACGCAACAAATAATTATTGGATAGGTCTTTCTTGTGTGAAGAATGAGTAATAATGGCATTTTATTTATATGCTCTTAAATCTGAATAAAATGAAATTCTTAGATTCTCTGTTTTAAAAGGAAAAAACACCTCGAGACTGAAAAACGGACAATTTTTTCAAACTCATTTTAAATGGAAAAAGTATGCCAATTCAGAGCAGACTCATTTCCTATTCTATATCCATTGCGGGTTTAGGTTATAATTTTGATGACAGCAAAGAGACTGGGGTGATTTTTGTTTTCCTTTGCTAAATGACATGATTTGGGTACAAGTAAAATTGTGTTTCTGTGGGTTCGCCTCCATATTTACTCTCCGCCTGGCTCCCATTTTCCAGTGTTTCATAGTCTGGAGAGGAAGTGTGGTCTAGTGGTCAGAAAAACAGTCTCAGAGACTAGATCCATGGGTCTATTCTTGTCTTCCTCCCTGACTCATCATAAGATCTTAAGAGAGTCACTTAAGCATTACGAGCCTCAGTTTATCTACTTTTTTCCTACCTAGAGATGTTGCTCAGAAATAATCAGATCATAATCAGAAATAATCAGACAATGTGAAATAAAAAATAAGTTTGACTCTAAAAAGAGGTAATACAATCTGAATACAAAGCTTCATGAAATGGGTAGTAATGGCTACAGAAGAAAAACAGGATTCTCTAATTTACCAACTAAAAGGAGTCATCAAAGACTCTTCTAGTAAGCATTTGGTTCAGAGAGTTATAGGTACTCACTGAGAGAGTATCTGAAAAATGATTTATGATGGAAACAAAATCAAAGAAACAAGACCTAGAAGAGGGGGAAGTCAGGAATTTGGGAGTCTTGCCTCTGACATCCAGAAAGAAAAGGGAACTGAGCAGATGATCTCAAATTTCACTTGGGGGTCACACTCTTAGGCATCCCAATAGACCTTCTTGGCCATTCCCATCAGGCTACAAATTCAAGATCTACTTGAGATCCTGGTTTCTCTCCACCCTTCATTGTCTCCACATAGCCTTCTTCGACTCAAAAAGCTAGAGTGAATGTTATACTTTCTTGAATTAAAAAGGGGTGGATTCTGCAAAACAAAAATCAGGTCCCCAATTACTTACACGTAGAGAATCATTTTTTTTCCACCACATGGTCTAATGGCTGGTTGATTGACTCTGGTATTCTCAGCCACCAATAGCCACCAAGGAGAACAGAACAGGGCTAGCCCCAGAACCTCACTGTTGGCTCAGTGACTGATGTCATTGCATTAGAGGTCATTGTCATCTTTGTAAGATAGAACCTGATGAATCAATAGCTCACTATAATTCTGACACTAAAGCTAATAACAAGATTATTATTATGAGAATAACAACCATTTACTAAGTATACACTAACTGCCAGGCATAGTGCATAGCACGCATATTCTATACATGACCTCATTTAACTCTCCCCTAAATCTGATAAGATTTGGTATCCTCATTTTACAAAAAAAGAAACTTAGACTCAGAAATAAAGTAAATTAACTAAAGTCACAGAGTGAGGTATGAAACTCAAAGCTGTCAGAGTCCAAGGTCACGATGTTGACCACTGAGATGTGCTGCCTTCTTCCAACTGGAAGAGATCAAAGAGGAACTTGCTCTAGGAGGTGTTAGGGAAGAAGCAAAGGGCTTGACACTCAATACACCTTATTTTTCAAGAAGTAGAGTAGCCGAGAGGAATGTTTCTATGGCCTATGGGGATTCGATGGGTTTCTTTTTCTGCTGATAGCCACCAATTGGCCAATCTGGTCTCCCTGCTTAGGGACCAGGTGAAAAGGTTGAGCCAACTCCTGTCTGCATATGCCTGCTTGTTATATTCGACGCAGTGTTGTTCCTGGGTGGGGCGGGGAGAGCGGGGAATGAAGAAAAATAACAATTTAGGATATCGAATGTTCTCAGGATACGGCTTGGTGAAGAAGAAAAGAAGAAGAGAAGATGCTTGGAAATGGTCCACCTGTAAAGCAGTT
>NW_011888875.1:1145934-1158295 GCF_000151845.1 Pteropus vampyrus
CTCAAATTTCACTTGGGGGTCACACTCTTAGGCATCCCAATAGACCTTCTTGGCCATTCCCATCAGGCTACAAATTCAAGATCTACTTGAGATCCTGGTTTCTCTCCACCCTTCATTGTCTCCACATAGCCTTCTTCGACTCAAAAAGCTAGAGTGAATGTTATACTTTCTTGAATTAAAAAGGGGTGGATTCTGCAAAACAAAAATCAGGTCCCCAATTACTTACACGTAGAGAATCATTTTTTTTCCACCACATGGTCTAATGGCTGGTTGATTGACTCTGGTATTCTCAGCCACCAATAGCCACCAAGGAGAACAGAACAGGGCTAGCCCCAGAACCTCACTGTTGGCTCAGTGACTGATGTCATTGCATTAGAGGTCATTGTCATCTTTGTAAGATAGAACCTGATGAATCAATAGCTCACTATAATTCTGACACTAAAGCTAATAACAAGATTATTATTATGAGAATAACAACCATTTACTAAGTATACACTAACTGCCAGGCATAGTGCATAGCACGCATATTCTATACATGACCTCATTTAACTCTCCCCTAAATCTGATAAGATTTGGTATCCTCATTTTACAAAAAAAGAAACTTAGACTCAGAAATAAAGTAAATTAACTAAAGTCACAGAGTGAGGTATGAAACTCAAAGCTGTCAGAGTCCAAGGTCACGATGTTGACCACTGAGATGTGCTGCCTTCTTCCAACTGGAAGAGATCAAAGAGGAACTTGCTCTAGGAGGTGTTAGGGAAGAAGCAAAGGGCTTGACACTCAATACACCTTATTTTTCAAGAAGTAGAGTAGCCGAGAGGAATGTTTCTATGGCCTATGGGGATTCGATGGGTTTCTTTTTCTGCTGATAGCCACCAATTGGCCAATCTGGTCTCCCTGCTTAGGGACCAGGTGAAAAGGTTGAGCCAACTCCTGTCTGCATATGCCTGCTTGTTATATTCGACGCAGTGTTGTTCCTGGGTGGGGCGGGGAGAGCGGGGAATGAAGAAAAATAACAATTTAGGATATCGAATGTTCTCAGGATACGGCTTGGTGAAGAAGAAAAGAAGAAGAGAAGATGCTTGGAAATGGTCCACCTGTAAAGCAGTTCTAGCCCATCTTCCACAAACAGTGAACCAGGACCTGTCACGGATCAGCCAGAACCACACTTCCTGCAGGAAAGAACCAGAGGTCCCAGCACATTCACACTAAGAGGTCAAAGACCCAAGAAGAAAAAACCCCATGTGGATAGCACAGTCCAGCCATACATAGACTTGACTTAGCCAGGAGCATGTGACTGGAAAAATCCCCAAGAGCTGGAAATGCTGGGCAGGAAATTAAAGGGCTGGGGGCGGGGGATGGGTGTTACAGATGTTGTTTTATCTTTATTTCTAATTCAGACTTTGAGAGAAAATGCAGAATGTGAGAAAAACTTTGATAGGGTATTCATATAATTTAGAGTCCATGCTAGCACAGTTTTAAAAACAAAAGAGGGAGGTGTTAATTATTCATTACCCCAGGAACAACATATAGACTGGGACTGCCTCAGGCAAACTAGGACACGGAGTCGCTCTAACCTTTGGAGATATCTGTCAATATAAGAATAAAATTTTAGTAAAGAAATCTGGGGGATGGTAAAATATATCCACACATATACATGTGTATATATATATGTACAACATATAGAGAGGGGAGCTAGGAAGGCACTGTAATGGGAATATGCTAAAGAAATTGGTTAACTTTGACATGGATCATAAAATTGGCACATGGGCAACTTATGGAAGGGAGACGTCAAATACCTAGAAATATTGGAACTTTCCATCTGAAAATCACGTCATCCAATAAATGTATGGATTTAACTTGGCTTGCTTACGATTTCACCTCTCACGAAGTAAAGGAAATGGCAAAGGAACTGCTGCTTTGAACGTGATCCTCCTCTAATAAACAGGACTTTGAGGAGATGTGAGATCTAATGCATCTGTGTCCTGCTGCAGGTCCCAACGGTTTCCAAGGAAAGAGAGCTAGGGTCCTTGAGACTAAGATGGTTCGAGAGGGAGGAGAAGCCCATGAAAATGAAAATCACGTAAGATAGTCACAAACAGTCTCTACACCATAAAGGGCACAATACTAAAAAGACCTGTAAAAATAGAGCCAGAGGTGACAAAGCCAAGGCGGCGTGAGGCAAGTGGAAAACTCTAAGCCACAAAGGAGACTTTCTTTGGAGCAAGATGGAAGACAGTCTCGGACATGTCTCCCCTTAGAGGACCCCTGTCACCATGAATGAGCACAGAAAGTAGAAGAGCCGAGTGATGACACACAGGGTTGGTCACATTCTTCAAATCATGGCGGGTCACTCGTTTATTTCCACTGCAGAATTTTCACTTTGAAGTTAATCCCTTGCCCCATCATCTCTCTCTCTCTCTCTCTCTCTCTCTCTCTCTCTCTCTCTCTCTCATGCTCTCTCTGTCGCTCTGTCTCTCTCTCCGTGTCCCCCCTCCCTCTCTTTCTCTATTCCTCTCTCCCTCAGAAAATACCCCAAGGAGAATTTAATTTATAGTCAGTCTGTAGGAATAAATTAGAGAAGAGATGTAAGGCACTGATCATAGCAATGGGATTTATGGGATTTGAAGTAAATAGGAATATGGTTTGATGTCTGGAAGTTCTTCCCATAAAAACCCAAGGGAAGAAAACAGTGGAAAAGAGACATATTGAATATGGAATACTTAAATAGAGAACTTTCGGAAATCGGGTTTCAGCTGATGTAGAAACCAGCATGCATTACCATGTTCTCAGGCGCTGGGAGTCTCGTGTCTTCCTGCTGCCTCACAGTGCCATGTATTGGGTAGTGCTCAGTAGGTATTCGCTCAATAAATAAAGGTAGGATCAACATCCATCAATATAGCCCATCGCTTTCTATAGTACAGTCCTCTAAGGACTCACCACTTCATTAGCAATCCAAGGAAGCTGAGAATAAGAATATCCAGTTCTTATCAAGTAAACAATATTTTTCAAAGACTCAACTTACTTGCCTGTAAAATGGGGATCCAAGTGTATCATGTAACTGTAAAGTAGCAAAGTAAACCATGAAATGGGCAAAGCATGCAGGATTCCTGGGACTAAACTGGCTATCTCACTTGGAACACAGCACGGGAGGGCGTCTGGGTCTCCCTCTACTCTGTCTGCATCTGCCTTTGCTCCTCCTGGCACTTCCCACTCCAGCCACACAGATGGACGTTGGTCCTCACTCTTGTCTCCTCTACCTGGAACGCTCTCCTCCCGGTTATCTGCATGACTACTTTCTCTCTTCTTCAGGTCTTTGCTCAAATGCACTTTCATGGCGATTCCTTGCCTGGAAACCCGATTTATATTTGCAACACCATCCCCACTGCTACATTTTCCACCTTAGCGTGGGGTCCCCCAAAGCAGAGCCTGACCAAGGGGTTCTATACAGAGAGTCATTTGAAAGTGTGATCCTGTGAGCAGAAGGGCAGGACCGGGCACGTGCAAGAGGCAAGGAGGGATGGGCTATTGAAGATGTGCGATCTGGCTGGCTGTCCCCATGAGATGACAGAGCCTCTCGGGTTGGTCCTGAGGAACCTTGAGAAATACGTATCAGAACCGTCCCTCTGGGGAACAGAGACAAGAGGCATTTATTGACCTTCTCCTGCCCATCTGGGCACTAACCGCCTCCACTTTGGGGCTGTGCACATCTGAGTGTAGACATGGTTCCCATTGAGCATCCGAGGATGGTCATTAGAGAAGCCGCAGAGCTGGCCAAAGCCGGCCAGGACTGTCCTCGGCAGCAGCGGCTGGAGTCCAAACGGGGGTGGTGAAGACTAGAAGCAGTACACAAAGAGAGCCCATCTCCCTTCCCTGCTCTGTGTTTTTCCATTGTTCTTGCCAGCATCTTAAATTCTGTTTCACGTGTGTATTTATTCAATGCCCGTCTCATCCCACGACGATGTAAGCTCCACAAGGACAAGAATTAGTACAAGCTTAGTTCACTTGTATCCCCAGTACACAGAAGGCTGTCTGGCACAGAGTGAGCACTCGGTATACAATGAATGAATGAATGAATGAATGAATGAATGAATGAATGAATGCAAACATTCGTTTTGAAATACTGTGAAAGATTGTATCTTAGTGGGATTTTAGGAACAGAAACTCACAGGTGATGTTTAGTATCACACATTATCATATTATTATCGCATTATCCTCAAAATTTATCCAGAAAGAATTCATTTTCTCTATGCCATAACCGAGCGCTGACCATAATTTAACCCGGAGAGACAGTAGACAAAAGCAACTAAAAATCCTTCAAAAGAAAATAGAAACATTTTTAGCACTTTCATTTCTCTTATTTTCTATCCAATTTCACCCAACCATATGCCATTTAGAGATAGCCAAGGTCAGCCACAAAACCTAGTTCCCTTTGCCCAATACTATCCATTGCTTCTAGCAAATATTGCTTTCAGCCTTAATTAGCTTGGCTTACATTCAAAATATATGTCTAATATATATTTACATACTTTTTTTATTTTCATATAAAAATACAGTCACACGAATGCAAATTTCATGTCTTATTTCCTGAGTTTACAAATTAATATCCCTTGCTTTCCTTTCTTATTCCCACCCGAGGCCGTATTTCTAAGCCCCTACCTCCACATACAACACGTTTGAAAGGTGACCCAAAACCTGCTCAGTTAAATAATCCTGTGGGTAGTCACCTAATTCAGGCGCTGACCTCTTTGTGTCAATGCAAATAAAGATACTGGTGTCTTCAAGAAGTTCCAAATTCGCCAGAGACAACTTACTCTAATTCAGATTTCTTTATTAAGTAGCATACCCTACCTACTGGTGCTGTTAAATCCTTGTAGACTGATGACTGTTGAGCAGACTTCCAGCTGCTTGCGTGGTTCTGCCCTAATCACCTCTTTAGCATGGCAGTAACACAAGGTCTAACATTATGGTGGGCTTTTCCCTTATTTGTCCTAAGGTGAGATAGTCAGTCCTCATCGTTTACAGATTGGGTATTTGTGAATTCGCCTGCTCAATAACATTTATCTGTAAACTCCCAAATCAACAAAACTTCCGTCAGTTTCATGATTATTCACGGATATGTGTAGAGCAGCAAAAAATTTGAGTCACCCGGTAAGTTCCCAGCTGAGGCAGAACCAGGTGACACTCTGCCTTATAGTTTCAGCTCTCATACTGCAAACAAGTGTCATTTTCAAAGTCTATTTAGTGCCACAATTTTTGTGCTTTTTGTTGTGATTTTGTTCCTTAAACATGGCCCCTAAGCATAGTGCTGAATTACTTTCTAGTGTCCCTACGGGCAAGAAGGCTGTGAGGTGCCTTACAGGGAAAATGAGAGCATTAGACAAGCTTCATTCATGCATGAATTAAAAGTGCTGTCAAGACACATCGTATGTTAAATAAGCTCTCTTTCAGCAGAAACACACACAACAAGGGTCTGTATTGATCTGTTGGCAAATTAATGGCTCACAGGTACGGAGCCCTGTATTTCTCCCGGGAGCGAGGGTTCAATATTCGCTAATTTGGTGTTCACAGTGACGTTATAGGACATAACCACCACAAATAACAAGAATCAACTGTACAAGGTGCTCTCTGGGTACAACACAGATCTCTCCTGTCATAGAGATTCTGTCAATCCTCTGTCACATGCCCACAGCCCTCATCACTACGTGGCAGTGCCGGCCACCCTGAGCTCTGCTGTCTGACTTCGAGACAGGCAGGAAAACAGGTCCAAGTAAGTTCAGGCCCCCTCAGCCAATAACTTCAGAGGACACATGGCAGTCAACACGCAGCTTCCTGGAGCCGTAAGTGAGATAACTCTGAAGCATGCTCTAGTCCACACTGCTGCCCAAGGTCCCCAGAGGAATCGGGCTCCAGAGCCTTCAGGTGACTGATTTGATAACACAATCTTTTTTGGCTATAACCCCTTCCTGTCTCACGCATCCGGGACCATCTCTCAGAAAAACTACTGCGCTCGAATCCTCAACTCAAGGTCTGCCGGGAACTCAAAGACACATGCTGATCCCAAGCATCTCAACTGAGGTGATGCGACAGTGAAGTCAGCACCAATTCAATGGTACCCCCTACGGAGAAAGGTATTGTGACTTAGGGACACACACACTCAGCACAGGGCTCCAGCCAAGGCTAGGGATCATTCTGCAGGCTAATCCCTCATGACCCCCTGGAGTTCCTGGAGAGTCCAACGCAAGCGAGCTCCTGACATTGCCTGGCACGTGACACGTGCTCGAAACTAGTCGTTCGGTATAGTAGACTCTCAACATCATCTTGTGAGTAATGCAAAAACCACTGTGGGGTTTTGAACAATGAAATAGCAGCACAAGTTGTGTTTCAGAGACATTAATCTGACTTTGGCATAGAGGGTGGGTAGGAAGGGAGATTAAACTCTTCTGGCTAAATGAGAGACTAGAGCGTTTATTTAGACTTTTTTTTCATGTAAATAAATTCAAAAGCAAGAGATCAAATTTTACGTGGAGAAAGAAGAAAGAGAGAGAAGAGAGGGAAAGAGGGGAGAGAAAGACAGGAAGAAAAGAGAGGATCGTAGAGAAAAGGAGAGACAAGAGCGGAGGGAGGAGGAGGAGGGATGGGAGGGGGCCAGAGAGAGAGGCAAAGCCCTAGAATGAGCCCAGCAAAGACATCCGCCCCACCACCAGCGTGTCACCCACAGACCCCGGCCATGAAAATAAACCTACAGAACAAAGGTCCAGGCAGAGCAGGGCTCCGGGGGCAGGGAGGTCAGGCTTCGCAGGACTACCGATAGCACACACGGCAGCAGCCAGCTTCCTGTGCAAGGGGAGGAACCGCAGGCAGGAAGCAGCCTGGGTCTTAATTCCCTTCTAAGATATTTATACACTCCACTGTGGCCAGCAGACATGACTGGTGTAACTTGGATGAAATTTTAATTATACAGGATTTTAATGATTTAAGTTGCTGTGGGTGGAGAGGGGAAGCCAATAAGGAGGCAGCAAAGGTTCACCCAAGTACAGCTGCCCGTTTCCCCTCAGCCCTGTTGGAAAACCAGCATTCCGGAGCAAGGTCTTAAGGTTCATACGAAAGGTAGGAGCGAGCCACATAATTCTAGCTACTGGCTATGGGCACTGGCTCTGTCAATACTCAGCTCACCACATCACGTCAACAAGTTTACAGATCTGGACTTGATAATCTTGCTATAAAAAGAATTATGGGGATAATTGTCATCTCCATATTCCCCATTCTTTACCCACAATTTTCTTCTGGACTTCTTTATTCTTCTGGACTAGCCCAACCCCACTCCTCTCCATTGTCCAGAGCTGTACCGGAAGGGGACCACTCCATTCTGCGCAGAATAGTCTCATCTATGCAGACGGGGAGGACGAGGTTGGCTAGACTGGCCTCATCGTGGAGCTAGAGATGGGGCCTCGATGAGACTTTCTCCCAACACTCACACTGCGGACACATGCCTGGCCTGGCCTGGAATGAAGTCAGTGCTCGCTCAGTGATACTCATCAAAAAATCTTTTTATTATTCCATAGCCCTATTCAGCAGACCTACAACTGATTGGATGTTCCGAGGGGCTTTGCAGGATGGCTGAGTTAGCCACACAGTCATAAAGTATGTGTTTTTATTCATTCAACCATTTACTGAGAATCAATGGCTGTTCTAGATGCCTTGGTGGCTACAACAATGAATATGGCTGAGATTAGGCCCTTGAGTTGTCGATAATTTGGCAGGAAGCAAGACATATGCTCAAACAATAGGACGTAGAAAGCACCCTGACAGAGAAATGGGGTGACAGCTCTCAGCTGGGAGTTCAGAGAGCATCACAGACAGCATTCGAACTTGACTTTGGAGGACAGATAGTATTTCCATATGGAAAGACAAAGGATTTCAGGTGAAATGAACATAGGTAGGAATGGACAAGGTCGGAGGTGGAGGCATTCAGGGACAAGCAGTATCTCACTTTGGCTAAGGTACACATCTGTTCGTGGAGAGAAGGCCGAAAGAGCTAGTTTAGGGCTAGAAGTTGTTGTGGGGTTTTTGTTTTGTTTTGTTTTGTTTTGTTCTGTTTTCTTTACAGGCGGTGGGGAGGCGATGAATGTCAGAGCGCTTGGTTCAGCTCCTCACTTCAAGGATTAGAGCCCCACACCTAGAGAGTTACGAGTATTTCCATGATCCCATTGCAAGTCAGAACTGGCTCTGGGTCCCCAGTCCAAGCCCCCCTGACTGTGTGTGGCTATTTCACAAGCAGAACTGAGCCTTAGGACAGATAATCTGGCAGCAGAATGAAAAGTAGATGACAAAGGTAAAACACTGAAGGCACAAGGAGGCCTTTACAGGTTTCAGGAAAAAACGACCGGGCACCTGAGCCAAGTCACTGGCAGTGGGAATGCGCAGGAAGGCACGAGTCCAGGAGCGATTATGGAGGGAGGATTTACAGGACAAGATGACTGTTTAGATGTGTGGGCTGTGGCAGTGGGAGGCAGGAGAGTTGATTCCAAGGTTTCAAGCCAAAGTGACTAGGAGTCCCTTTTATGGGAAGAAGAAATCGCCCACTCTTTCCTTAGCTCCTGGCAGTGCACCTTTTTCTACGCCCCTCCACTGCCAAGAGCGCTCCCTGTGCACAGAGCCCTGGCCTCCCAGCACGTGACATTGACACTGGTGTCCCCCCTCCTTCCTGGCAGTCTCCCCCTTCGTGGACTACTTGTCTCCAGAGGCTTTTAGAACATACTCTCTATTTTCCTTCAGCCCTGTAAATATAACTGTTTTCTAAATTTGTATTATTTTCTCTTTTTGTAGTAGCAACATATGACAGAACCCAATTAAACTAGTTCAAGTAAAAAAGAGAATTTATTGGTTTCTAAAATTGAAAAGCCTAGGGGTACGTATGATGTCGGTGCATCGGGATCCAAAGGAAGAAACTGCATTGCTTCCCCTTTCTTTCTACTTCTTTCTTTCTTTCTTTCTCTCTCTCTCTCTCTCTCTCCCCTTGCCCCTCTCTCCTTCCTTCCTTCCTGCCTTCTTTCCTTTCCTTTCTTCCTTCTTTCTTTCTTCTCTGTCCGTCCATCTGTCTGTCTGTCTGTCTCTCTCTCTCTCCCTCTCTCACACTCTCTCTCACACACACACACACACACACACACACACACACACACATACACATATGAGTTCTGCTTTTGTTTCTGTTGGCTCTGCTCCCATAGTGACTCCACTGGTAATATGGCCTCCAGCAGCTCGATGGCCTCCCAGCTCAGCTGCTCCAGTGGAAGGCAAAGCTCCAATGGTTCCAACAAAAGTTCTGGAATTCAGTTTTATTACACCCAGTTTGGTCAGGGGCCATTCCTCACACAATCACTGTGACCGGAGGGGTGGGATCTGCCAATTGGCCAGGCCTGGGGCAAGTGGCCGGGGGTAGCCTCACCCAAATCGCATGAACTAAGAGGGGGGTCCCCAAAAGGAGACTCAAAAGGAATTCCCAGCGTTGTGGTCACCAGAGAGAGAAGAGGAGTGGATGCTGGCTGAAGAGAAACAACACATTTTTGTTGTTGTTTGTATCTATTCAACCCTTGGTCTGATTTTTCTTTGGGTTTCTGAACTCGTTACTCTCTCCTAAACATCTCACTTTTACTTTAAACTCTATACATTCTCCTACTGTATTTCTTATTTCTCTACACAGTGCCACCATATTCTAAGTCATCTGCAATCATGACTTTAGAGTTATTTTTTTATTCTTCTCTCTTTGATACCAGACACAAGCTCTGCTCCTCAAAATGCAAGCACTTGCCTACACACACACACGCACATGCACACGCACACGCACACACACGCAGAAGCACACACATATGCAGATGCAAGTCTTTTCATTCCTTCTCTGCTTCATCTCTCACACCAGCCATCTCACCCTATGGGGTAGATTATTATAAAAATGTCCAAATCTTTCCCTCTTCTCTATCTACTCCGTCTCCAATGTGGTTTTCCACCTTCTCCCATCAATAGCTAGTTTATTTCCCACTCAGTGAATCTGAGTGGACTTGTCACTTTCTTTGGCCAATCTGACGGGTCTTCATGACTTTGCCTGTGACTTGCTCCTCTGTCTCCACCATGAGACCACACTCAAGCTAGCCCATAGAGCAAAGATAAACCGTCCTAGCTGAGCCCATTCTAGACTAGCCAGGCACTAGATAACCTAGCCGCTGACCACAGACGCTTGAGAATACAGAGCCCAAAACAAAAGACTGCCAGGCTGAGCATAAGTCAACTCGATGACTCATAGAACCATGAGCTAAATAAACAGTCATGATTTTTAAAGCACTAAATTTTACACAGCAAATGCTAACTGATACACCTTCCCTCCTTCTGACACTGACTTACTTCATACTTTCCATTTCCATCTTACCTGGCTGGTGAGTTGTTTAAGATGGTCTTACAATGGTTAGTAATAATTATTTAAACACTTATGCAGTGTTTATTCTATGCCTGACAGAATTCTAGGCATCTACATATAACTCACTAAGTTTCACGGCAGCAGACTATATCACTGTCCAAAATACAGAGAAACCAGAGTGCATGTGACAGAGAATCACTGGAAAATATTATTTACACTGGAAACAGATGCAAACATTCAGGAATATTTGGTCACAAGGAGGCATATAAACTTCCATGACCGATTTCATCTGTTAGATACCATATGAAATCTCTCCGATATGAAATCTACAATCCGAGATTGCATTTTTCTTTTTAAACAACCACACTAAACCATCCATCACTTTTAAAAAAATACACAAGAATTTCATACAAATCAATGGGAATTGCCTATGCATCTCTGAGAACTGCATCGATCTTTATTGATGAAAAAAAATGCTTATCAAAGCAATTTTGTTAAACAGACAAATTTAATCAAGAAAGTTATCTATTAAGTATTTAATGATAGCAATAATAAGAATTCTATTCAAATGGTTCTAACTAATAAAGATTGCCTGAGCCTCGTGCCCACCCCCATCAATTAATCTGCCATTGTTCCCAAAATAACCCATATCTAAAACGAATTCAATGACAATTCTACTACAGAAAGTTCTCCATTGTAAAGGAATTCCCAGAGTAGTGGTGAAGGGTGGGGAAGGTGGAGGAAGAGTTTTAGAAAAACTCAGCATTTTTTAAAAATTAAATTAAGGATTATAGTTGAGGACTATCTGAGAATCTTACAGAATTTAAGACTAGCCTCAGTACCTTTTTTTTTTTTTTTAGTTAGTCCAGTATTTCTAATAACTGTATTACTTGTTTTTATTCCATGTCTTTCAAGTACAGAGAGAAGGGCCATTTTCCCCTGCTAACAGGTGGGGTTGAAAATAAACATTTTATTGTCGGTCATGAAAATGAGCCCAGTTAAGAATTTTATTTTTGTTGGAAAAAAAAAATGCCACAAGATAGATAGAGGTCGAGCTCAACAAGATCATAAAATAGGAAAAAATTTGCAGAATAAGTCTGGCTCTGATTCCCCCCCCCCCCCAAAAAAGTTCATTGTGTTTGCAGCGCTATCGAAACCCTAGGTAGGCATTCTGTGCCCTGGAAAACATCATTTCGATGTTGTTCTTGGAGCCTGAACTATTTTCACTTTTGTCGCTGCTAAAACACACACAAGTGGTTCATCAACATATATGAGCACAGGAGCAACGTGGCAATAGGAACGGGGCACCAAGGACCTGATTTTTGAAGGTATAAGATGAAATGGTCTAATGTCACCGAACAATCAAATATATGCCACGTAACCTACCATGTATCTAATTATTTTGTATCCTATTAAGATGCTCTTGTTATATGGCTGTGAAACAAATTGTTACTTCGTTTTCTAGTGCTGGTAATTGCAGAATGCAAGAGGTGAAAAAACTCATTATGGGAAAAGCATTAAAAACGACAAAAAGAAAAATCTCCTAGATCAGGTGAGAAAAAAAAATGATGGTGGCAATGTTATGTTTTATTGACTGCCCAGGAAAAACAATGAAAAATGTTGTAATAGACAAGTTCTATTTTGTTTTACTCCAGAATAACTTCAAAGAACATACGAGGGAGAAAAATGCAATCCTGCTTGCCAATTGTTATCTCTCTTATATTGCTGAGTGTTCTTTTTGTCTTGAAATGCAACCTTACAGTGATTTTTTTAACCTTCTCTCAGTCTCTCGTAAAGACAAACTTAAGACATATTCAGCTGTGAAGAGGTCATAGACATTTCTTTAATCTTATAGCACAGTAAACATACACAGTTAGACGAGTCTGATGTGGCAGATCCAAGACTTGCCCCCAGTAGCATTGCTGTGTCTGCCTCTTCAGGACAGCGTCA
>NW_011888875.1:1158345-1183740 GCF_000151845.1 Pteropus vampyrus
GTTATGTTTTATTGACTGCCCAGGAAAAACAATGAAAAATGTTGTAATAGACAAGTTCTATTTTGTTTTACTCCAGAATAACTTCAAAGAACATACGAGGGAGAAAAATGCAATCCTGCTTGCCAATTGTTATCTCTCTTATATTGCTGAGTGTTCTTTTTGTCTTGAAATGCAACCTTACAGTGATTTTTTTGACCTTCTCTCAGTCTCTCGTAAAGACAAACTTAAGACATATTCAGCTGTGAAGAGGTCATAGACATTTCTTTAATCTTATAGCACAGTAAACATACACAGTTAGACGAGTCTGATGTGGCAGATCCAAGACTTGCCCCCAGTAGCATTGCTGTGTCTGCCTCTTCAGGACAGCGTCATTCTATAACCATATCTTAGTTGTTATGTACTATTACAACCCACGAAACTAATAGCTGATAAACAGGCTAATCTTGGGCAGCCATTGCAAAGGTGGTCATAATTTCAAAATCTTAGTGTTCCTTACACTCTCAATTTTGAGTATGGGTCAGAAGTTTTAAGCATGTTGAGTTTCCTTCTGCGTATCTGTAAAAATGCTGTGCTGTCATGTTGCTTGGTGTCATGGTGGTTCTAGACACAGACATGGACCCAGATACCACCAAGCCTCATTTCATAAATGAGGAAATGAAAACTTGAAGGAAAAAAAAAAAAAAAAAACAAGAATTTTCCCCAGGATCACGCACACAGTCAATTACAGAGCAAGGATGAAAAATCAGGTCTCTAGTCTTTCAGCTGAGAACTCTCTCCATTTATGAGAAATAAGTGACCTTGAAGCTTTTGAAATACACGTGTTTCCTTGTAGCAGAGCTCCTAATTATAGAGTGTGGAAAACAGATATGTAATATGAGTGTTATGCTTTCTAAACATATCAGAATATTTTATGGAACGGTTCTATGATCTAGTTAAAGGGAGCATCATTGAAAGTCATCATGGGCTTCTAAAAATGTTAAGCCCTCTTTCTACAAAGGATAATCTGATAGGGATAATCAAAGCTCCGTGATGTCACACCCCCTGACAGCAATGATCACATGTGAAACTGCTTTAAGAGTGCCAGAAAAGACTGGTGAATGCTGCATAATGATTGCTAGACGTTCTCTCTTATCATTCTGTTGGTTTTTCTCATCTACTCTTGTTACAAATTCTGAGATGGCCACCACCATCCTTGAGTTTCATGTGACGCGCTTGTCCTTCAGATACTGTTAATACAGAGTGGAAATTTCTATATGTGGCGTAATAGCTCTGACACAGAAAAGTAGCATAAATGTGGCCATCATTTAATAAACATTTGCTCAGTATCTACCCTATATCAGGTACTGAATTAGATGATACAATAATTCAAAAAAAGAATAAGCTTTGATTGCTGCCTTCAAAAATTTTACAAGCTTTAACTGTTAAGTTTTAGTACAATTAATGAAATGCTAAGGGAGCAGAGGGGAAAAAACGCTATTAATTCTTGGCAAGGGAGCAAACAAAGAGGTTAAAAGAGTAGCTTCAGAGAGGAAATGTTTGCATTATTTACTGTTGTTTAACAAACTACAAACTACCTTAAACTTAGTAGCTTAAGATAAAGATGATATTTATTTTGCTCCTGAATCTGCAGTTTGGTGCAGGACTCAGTGAGGACAGCTCATCTCTGCTCCCTAGGGCATCAGCTGGGGCTGCTCAAATGCTCAGAACCAGAATCATCCAAAGGCTCATTTATTTACTTTTCCTGGAGATTGATGCTGATTCCTGCCTGGAACCTTACCTGGGACTTTTAACTAGAACACCTACATGTAGCGACTCCCTGTCACAACATGGTGGCTGGATTTTCAGGGTGGGGTGGGGTGGGGTGGGGTGGGGACGAGAGAGCACCATATGACCTTTGACCCAGACTCGGAAGGCATGCAGCATCAATTTTGCCACACTCTATTCACTGACATGATCAACAAAATCCTGTCCACCACCTGATGGAGAAACGGTGAGGTTCTGAAAGACCTTGTGAGATCAGAAATATTGCTCTGGCCATTTTGGAATGCAAAATCTACTATAGCAGATCATTTTTGAGCTAGATCTTGAAAGATGAGAATTTTTTTCCAGGTAAAGAAAGGAATGTTTAGATAGAGAGAATATATGAAGAAAGAATCATGTAGATGGAAATGCATAGCATGTTATCTGACCATAAACAACACAGAAATCATAGAGCAAATAGCGAAAACTCACTAAATCAAAACCATTTTTCCAATAACGTGGAAAAGATCAAAGTAAAATATAATTTCCATTCCATCATTGACTATCATATGCCAGACATTGTGAAAAGTACTTTCTACATAATCCTCACAATAATCCTAAATAGTATTATGTCCTCAGTTTATAAAGGAAAAACTGAGGTTCTGAAAAGTTAAAATATCTACATAGCTATTAAGAGAATCCTGTCCTAGGTCTGTGTGATTCCAAAACTCATGGACTTAACAACAGTGTTATTCTAGGAACGGAAAAATGAAAACTAAATTGGAGCCAAAAACATAGGGCTATCATCTTGGTTAAGGAATTGCCAGCTGATAAGCAGATATTCTCTCAAATCTCAGCAGATTAATATAGCTGAGCTTTATTTTTGCTTATGAAAATTCTGAAATGGATGTTTCTGATCAAGAGTCTCCTTCAAGCAGTAATTCAGGGACTAATGTCTCTTTTCTTCTGTGGTTCCACTGTCATCCACATTCTCCCTCCAAGTTTGCCCTTGAAAGGCAAAGAGCTTAAAGACTTAATGGCTCAGGCTGGAGATTTAATGGCTCACCACCACTCACATTCAAGTGCCCAGAACTAAGTCATGTGATCATACTTAACTGCAAAGGAGGCTGGGAAATGTGACTCAGCCATAGGAGCTTAGCAAGCAAAGTCACCCTCTCATAGAGCTATGAAATCTGCTCAAAGTGTTGAGAGGTTTTAATAAATATTTCACTCATGTTGTTTAAATGAATAGATTCTTATTTATTTCTCCTCATACCAATGTATGAATTTCTGAAAAGCATTAGCATATAATTTAAATATAAACCATCATAAATCATTTCCCATGCTTGTTTTTATGCGAGGCAATAAATATTCTAAAACGAATACCATAGTCAAGGGGGAGAGTTATAGGCTGAGTTAGACACTGTAAAACAAAAGTGTATAAAGATTTTGGATTTTTCGATAAATGGGCTAATCTATAATTAAAAATTAGTAAGGAATAAAAACACGGTCCACAGTAATAATGTTAAATATACTTTGTGTTGTGGATTTGGAGAACTTAAACTTTTATACTAACTACTTTGACTGCTTCTATCGAGGCCTACTCCCAGGCACATTACTTCCCTCCACAAGTCACTCCCAGTAGTAAATGCCCCCCTGGCCATTCCTTGAACACTGAACATGCTCTCAGCTCAGGGACTTTGCTCTGGGAAAACAGAAAGGACTTTTCCCAATATAATTAATGAACAAAGGAAGATAATCTGGCCATGATGGTGCATACGGTTGAAAAGTGGCTATTCATGCTGTAGAGCTTATTTGCAAATCTGATATGTAAAAGGAGAGATCCAAAATATTGCCCAAAACCAAACAACAGACTTCATAGGAGAGTCACAGACCATTACATGACTCTAAAACAAACTTTGTAGGTGGATAAATTGAGTTTGAGCTGAGTTGCATTGGAGAAAACAGAACCACTCTCTAATAATTCTCTTCCTATAGAGAAAGAGTATATTAAAGAAACTACCAAAGCTGAGAATTATTTCTTTATCCTCATCCCATTCTACCCTAACAAGGACATAAAACAAAACCACTAAATTACAATAAGATAGAGTTCAGTTAAGCATAAAAACTTCGGAGGATTGTTCATGAATAAGAACAGGAAACCATGAGAAAGCCTCAGCTTTGCTCGTAAGTTCCTTCAGGGTAGAGATATAACATGATTCTCATTAAGTCATTTTAAACTCCAGTTGTAAATATACCACGCTTAGTGACGTGAGCAGAGATCAGATGGTGTCATCCTAAAAATTCAATTGTCTCTGGAGCTCACATTTCCACTTCAGATGATCCCGTCTTAGAAAGCCCTCTACCCCTAACCTCCTGAAGGAAGTTGCTGCAGACTGAATGCTTATGCTCCTCCCAAATTCATATGTTGAAACTTAATCCCCAAAGTGAAGATATGTAGAGGTAGGTCCTTTGGGAGGTAATTAGGTCATGAGGATGGAGTTGTCACAAATAGGATCTGTGCCCTTTTAAGAAGAGACATGAGAGAGATGATCTGTCTCCACCATGTGAGGACACAGCAAGAAGACGATCATTTGCAAACCAGCACACAGGTTATCACCAGGCACTGAACTGGCTGCCACATTGATCTTGGACTTTTCAACTTCCAGAACTGTGAGAAATAAATGTTGTTTAATCCATCTAGTCTACAGTATTCTGCTATAGCAGCAACCTGAATGGACTAAGACAGAGGCTAAAACCAGTATTACTTTAATGCTAAAAGTATCAACTCTTCAAATGGGCTTTCCCTTAGCACAGAAGATATTGTGCCTCTCACTGTGTCTGTGTTTACAAACAAGGCTATCTGGGGTAGAGACCAAGGTACAGGAAAAACAAGGTCAAGGTGCTCTTCAAAACCCAAACATACCTATCCAAGAACAGAACAATCTAAATGGAGAAACAAAAGCATAATGCTTTTGCCCTACCCATTACTCAAAAATAAATTCATTTATTAAGTGCTTCCTTTGATGATTTTCTCTTTCAAAAGTTTGGCAAAATAGAAACATTTAATTAATTTTGAAAGACCCAATGAGCTGTGCAGTATGGAAAAGATTACAAGTAATATCAGGATTTTTTTTCAACAACTATTTCAAACATAGATAGAAAATTAGGTCAATTTTGTCAACTTCAGATACAAGAACATAGAAGTAATCCTAATTCTAGTCATCTCTGTTACTAATTTACATTTTCCACAAAGGTTAGCTACAGTAGTAAGAAGGGAAACCAAATGAAAGGACTTGAAAGCTAATATTTGTGCCTTTGCTTCTTTAATTCCATAATCTACCCTATACTCTCCTACGCTGGAAACAGAGTCAACACGTAAGAGGCCAGTTCAGTAACATCAGCAAACGGTAGTGAACTAAATCATTAGCAATGGAAGATGAAAGAAGGAGGTGGATATAAGTGAGATCTTGAGGGTGAATTGGACATCAAGGTTAGGGATGAGAGAGAAAAAATAAGAGCGGCCCACAGATTTCTGGCTCGAGAAAAGTGGGTATCATTGAAATAGATCAAAATAAATAAGAGGGGCGATCTGGGAGTAAACATAATAAATCCAATTGGGGGCGGGCTTACCTTCAAGAGTCTGTGGATATAGAGATGGAAGCTAGAAGCAAGGCCTGTGACGGCAGAGTTCATTGGGATTATTGACATGCCAGTCAGAGTGGTAAGCATAGGTGACATAACCCAGCAAGAGTACAGAGAGAGGAGAGCAGAGGACAGGGACGGCACTCTGAGGAAGACTGAACACATCATGAGGAGTAGAGGTTCCTGAAAAGGCAACTCAGATGGAGCGAGCAGAAAGGAAAGTGAAGACTGGGGAGAGAATAATGTCCTGGGAGCCAAATGAGGAAAGAGGGATGTGGTTGGATGACCAAGGTCACTGAGGGCTCGAGTAAGAAAGGACACAAAGTGTCCACTGGATGTGACATACGATGTCAGTGGCAGTGGGGCAGAGGCCAGGTCGCAGCAGGCTGGGCAGCGAATTAAAAAACAGTGTCTAATAAGTGTAGAGTGGGCTCTAGAGTGGCAGGTCTCAAACTGGGTCCCCAACCATCGGGACAACTGCACACTTGTTAGAAATGCACATTCCTGGACTGTACCCCAAACCTACGGAATCAGAAACTCAGGGGATTGAGCCCAGAAATCTGTGCTTTAACTAGTTCTCTAGGTGATGCTGGTGCATGTCAAAGCTTGACATGCCCAGACCTAGAGAAAGTTACACCTGGAGAGGAGGAGAAAGAACTGTTGGTGGAAGGAAGAAGGCACACAAGGGAGGGTTTTGTTTTCCAAAATGGGAGAGATTTTTAACATGTCTGCACACAACGAGAAAAAGAATCAGTGTTGAAGAAGAAGAGACCAAATATACAGGAAAGGAAAGGTAAGTGAAGGAGCCAGCTCAGGAGAACCAGAGAGAAGGTGGTGACTATTCTGAGACAGAAAGACAGACAAGCAGCCTGAGAATTATATCTCAGTGCTGGTACCCACCTATCCATCAGGTAAAGCAACGATGACAATTCTGTTAATACTTCAACCACTGCCTCCTCCGAGAATCTCCGTATTTTCATTTACTAAGCGACTAACATCTTCGGGATTTAGAGCATTTCATTTCATCTGAGTTTTGAAGTCCAGGCAGGCCCATTGCAGATTAAGGGTCCACCTCAACCAGATCCCAGGGCTCTTGTAACATGTGAGCTCAACCCCATCACACTCCAGTACCCTGGCTAAGGCATTTGCCTCCACATTGGATGGTCACGTGACCCACAGTTCTCAGAGTCATGACCCAGAGAAGCCGGGAAAAGCAGTATTTTCCTAGCACATGTCTGGGAATTTCTCCAGACAAAGTAGGTAGGAGATGCTCTCCCAGTGGCTTCATCAACAACCATATTCCATCCTCTGGGGTGATTCAAAATGTCAAACACAGACAAAATTTTAAAGGGAAAAAAAAGGGGTTTGTCTGGTGGGAAAAAAAAAAGAGGGAGAAGGCTGCCGTTACGACAGCCACCACTGGTGATGTTTACTTTGCTTTTCCTCTGGTCGAGCTGGTCTGCAAAGACCTGGCAAACCCGGGCAAGAGACAGTAGCAAAACAAGTGTCTGTACAGGAGACCTACGGGGAGATTCAAAGATTTTTCACTTTCATTAACCCCAATCTTGACATCCTTTTTCTTAAAAACATGGTGCTAAATCGTTGTGGTTAAAACCCTAGGTTGACAGCCTTTCATAAAGAAGTCCAGACACTGGAAACCCCAAAATAAACAGAACTACAGATCAAATGACATACTCCTTTGAAATCTGCTTTTGAAAAGCCAATGGAGCACCATTAACAACATAGGAAAAGCAGGCAATTAGTTTCTCTTCTAGGGGCTTTTAGAATGTGTACCAGAATTGACCGTGGAGAGCAAATTAATGTCGCATCAAGGCATTAATTCAGATCACCAATTAGTTAGTCTACTCAAAGTCCTGTCTGGTACTAACTTCTGTTTACAACCAGCTTGAAGAAGGTGTGAGAGTTGAAAAAAAGGTCCCTATTCCCAGCATCGATCCATGCACTGTCCAGTTCCAGCTAATTAATTTTCTTCTTTCCTTTTCCCATTCCACTTGAAGAAGAAAAAAAAAAGTCGAGTTTGGGGACTATGTATGGTGAGAGAGAGAGAGAGAGAGAGAGAGGAGGGAGGGGGGATAGAGAGGGAGGGAGGGAGGGAGGAATAAATACAGCATCCTTGTGTGCATCCGTATGGTACTTCAAGAGCACAGCTTTCCTTCTTCTCCTCTTTATCCTTCTGACCTTGGGAGGAGCATGTTGTCCAAAACCAGAGTATCTGTGGGCCCCACACTGTTCAGTACAGAAGAGCTTCTTTCATTGCCAGTGCTCATGAAAATGCACCACCACCGATGATATTTTCTAGGAGTAGATCCAGTGTTTTCTACCAAACATTAAAGTGTTATAAAATTAATTTAATGAGTCGTGGCGAGTAGTATTTTGGCTACAGATAGGGTAGGATAGGTAGTATAGGATACAGTGGATAATCTAGGGTAGGATACAAAAATCAGAACAGATCACAGGTACCAAGGAGCAGAACTGGTCTGTGAAACTTTAATTTAAGTTTTGTGTGCAAGTGTCTGTGCACATATACAAGTGTAGCTGTGTTCTAAGCCACAATGTGAAATGGATCTTTTATCAGAAGTTGAACACTGTTGTAATAGAAATGCGACTCTCCGCCTAAACCCCAGGGATTGCCAGTTTGCACCTATAAAGGACTGCTCACAGTGCCTGAGCTTGTCAGCAACATGTTCAGAGGCAAAAATGACCTCGCCCTTCCTCACTGAGCGAGGTCTCCCTAGTACTGTGACGCTCTGAAGCGTGACCTCTCTGGGATACTGCGGGACCAAGTGTCATGGAACTAAAAGGAGATGAAAGTGGAAAAATTGTGAGGTTTATTTCCAAGGTTTCTCAGAAATAATGTGTCCAGGACTACCCACACCTCACTCACCCCAAAACACTCATCCAAACACCCAATCTCAGTTCAGCCTCTAAAGACCACCTATCAACAAACTAAGGAGCCCCACGGTTTGCATTTTCAATCGCAAATGATGTTTTAAGAAAACGCTTAAGTATGACTTTCCAAGAAAGTGGTTACAAGAGGCTCAAACACAAACACTCCCGTTTGTATTTCATCCTCAATCAAGACGAAAAGGGCTAGGATAAAACTTTTCCTTTGCATGCAGCAGGTTCGTCCCCTGAGTTTTACCTCCACAAGTTGAAAGCATCCCCTGGTTTAGCAGCATGACTGCCCTCACTGTCCCCACCCTTTGATGACTTTCCTTGTCGGTCCTGCTCTTGTTAGCTCACTGGACATGCACTGGGGACACTCCCATTTGCACAAAATGTGGACAACATTGCTTTTTACTCAGGTAATAAATGAAGTTGCAAAGTTGCTTAGTTTTTTTTTCCCTTAGAATTCTCTCAAGATAATTTTTATAAAAGTCAAAATCATTTTAAAATTAAAACCTTCCTTTTCTCTTCACACACAGGAATAGAATTTGGAGGCCTTAAAAAAATATAAAGCCGAGGGTTTGACAAGGAATATGTCATGCTCAGAGAACATCAAAGCATCTCGGTGTGTGTTTAATATGTTCGTATCAACAAAACTTGTATTTTAAAGTTATATTAGATGAAAGGCAAGCTACTACCCAAGAGATAAAAGGATCAAAAGAGATTTTGGTGGAAGAAAAAGAATTCGTACAATTTTATTCGACAAACTACACTTGAGAAATAATTGGGTAATTATTCCCCTCTGTAGTTCACCTTGATGGGTCAATTGTTGTATTGGCTTGGTGACCATGGACTCTAGACCTATTTCTTTGAACTTAGACCTAGGTTTCTTTCTTACTGGATGCACATTACATTCACTCTCATCGCATTCATTTTGTACGTTCCAGTATAACATATACTTAAAACTACAAAATTACTAAACACACTAAAGAAGCTGTATGAGTCAAATTTAACATTACTCCACATGCAAAAAATATAAAGCCACAGTGAAAGTTTCTACAAATAAATATTGAATGGCCAAGCACACATTTTGTGCTCTTTATTCTAAAAAGAAACATGACCCACAAGTAAGGAATTCACCCCTACAAGAATTGTATTCATTCTGGTATCTTCTGAATTAAGAATCCTTCGGAACACAGCACAGATGACAAATTCTCAAAGGCCTTTTCCTACAACCCATTCTCCAGAAACAAAGGCGAGGAGATAGTTGACTGAGAGTGTGGATATTCATCTGTGAAACTTTCTTGACAAATCAGAGAGTCTGGTGTCCTGAGCACGTGCCTCCTATCAAACCTATTAGGAGCCACGAGAACAGGACAGCATGAGCATGATCTGACTTTCGCGGCATAGGAAGGGCACCATTTAGAAGTGGGGGAGCAGCAGGCCATGCAGGCGAGGCCTCTCAGGGCTGATGCTCCTGACAGTGGACATACTGCATGGCATTTTCAGATAAATCCTTTCCAACCAGAGGTGAGTGTTTTAACTGTGATGGTTGGTCTCATGTGTCGACGCAGCAAGGCTACAGCACAGTCCTTCCACCAGCAATGGTCCAGGTGACTCACATCCACCATCAGCAAACTCTAAGGAATGGCGATTACCTTCGGCAGCGTGAGTGGACCATCCACTGAGCCCTGAAGCATAAAACCGATGTTTCTCAGGGGAAGAAGGAATGTCACAGGTCATTGCAACATTAGTTCCTACCTGAGAGTGTGCAGACAGCAATTCCCGACGGCCCACCTGTCACACATGCCAGCCCACACAGTCACTGGTTCTGGTTCTCTGGCAGAAGAACCTTGTCAACCAGTCTGGGATGGTATCGATCTAAGTTCATGTAGAAGTGAAGGGCCTCATTATGCCCTAAATTTTAGTCAGTTGACAAATCCCGAAACATTGTTCTTATAAACTTTAGAGCACACAGTAGTAGACCTTTAAAATGATTTGCTGCTATGCTCTAAAACGTAGGTGGCAGTTAGTAAGAATATACGCCATTGTACGACTAGTTAATACCAATTTCTACCAGGTTGAAAAGACACTTGAAATTGGTGCTTCAACTAGTTAAGTTCCCATTGCCTTTAAATGGCTGTGGCCTTTCAAGGCAGAAAGAACACGAACGGTTTCTGAAATGTTACCAAAACCAGAGTCACCTAAAATAAGTACCACTCGGTGAGTGTTAAAATGGAGTTGAAATTAGTTTCAGCCCATTTCCTAAGTCATAGCTGTTCTGATAATTCTACCTTACCTGGCTTATTTCAGTAGTTTCCTGGAGGGTTGTTTTCTTTTTAATCCTCATCTTTGAAAGAATTTGTATTCTAAATTTTTCACTCAAACTATCACTGATGAGTTTTAATGGTTTTTTCCCCACCACGAAAGGCTACAAATTTTCTTCCTCTGACATTCCTCTCTTGCCAAAATAGGCCCCTATGGCTGGGTGGTTTTATTTTGTTCCATCATAAGAGAGTTTTAATATAAGCTTGTCAAAAAAAGAGACAGCAGTGACAGTTAAATTAAAAGTGGCACCAATTAACATATTTATAGAATGCCAGACACAAACAGACAACAGATGAGGAGAGAATAGTTATACATGAGAAGCACACCAGATTCAGCAATAATCAATTTTTCAGAAAGGCTGTGCTTCTCACAATTTATTAGTAAGAGAAAATCTCAAAGATCTAAAGAATATAAAATGGGGTCATTTTTCCTGCCACCTGACTTCTCCTGGGCCACAACTGTGACCTGGAAAGCAGAGGCCCAAGGGTAAAGGTCCTTGGAAGATGGACTGGCTAACTCCTTCTCAGTTACGCATCATCTACTGAGGACCACGGGACCACAAAGGAGATAAAGGCTATCTAGCCACCTGGCCCCTCTGGTTGTTGTGGCAATGGCGGGCTCACCTGCCTTCGTCCTCTAGACAAGCTAGAGACATATACCAAGCATTCGCAGACTGTGTTCCTCTTCTCTGCCTCTCGCTGTCATAGCATACCTGTCCCCACCTCCCAATCCTGCTCTTAAGGAAAAATCTGATATCTGCCATTCATCAGAGTTAATATGTTAGCTACCTGTGCTCTCAGAGTTTTGAAAAGTTTAAACTTCCATTGGCTGTAGAGTCTCTTCCTTGTTGAAGGGGTTTTTGTCATCAAGGACAGGCTGGGGTAGGAGAGGGAGAGAAGGTGTTTAAAGTCTTGGGGGAGAAGGTGTCTCTTAGGTTCCCAAATGACATACTCAGACAGTCAGTCACTCCCTGCAGTATTCATGTCACTCTGGAGCTGCAGCTGAGGTGAGATGTGGCTCCACGGAGAGTGAGGTGCTCTCTCTCCACACTACAGGCCAATTCAGAAGGAAGAGGGTCTGAAGTTGGTAGTGTTCCCTGGGACAAAGCAGTTGCTGTGACTTCTCTCCATCTGTAGACCCGTTAAGCTCCACATATGCTCTAGACTGAATGCCTGTGTCCCCTTAAAATTCATATGTTGAAACCTAATCCCCAAGGTGATGGTATTTGGAGGTGGGAGACTTCAGAAGGTGATTAGGTTGTGAGGGCAGAGTCATCATGAATGAGATCAGTACCCTTATAAAAGAGACCCTAGGATATTCTCTCACCCCTTCTGCCATGCAAGGACACAGCAAAAAGACAGCTGTCTGTGAACCAGGAGTCCGGCTCTGGGCAGACACCAAATGTGCCCGCTGCTTGATCCTGGTTTTCCCAGCCTCCAGACTGTGAGAAATAAATTTCTGTTGTTTACAAATCCCTCAGAGTATATAACAAGTGTTCTGTTAAAGCTGCCCAAATGCACCAAATCACTATAATAGTTGGTTTCCTAGATGCCAAAGGCTTCCCAGATGTCAGAAAATATATGTACTTAAAGTATAATTGTAAGATTTTTTATTCTGGCCATGATGGAGTAGCTTAAAGAAAACTAAAGAAATACTTAAAAGAACAGATTAAATCTTTTTTTTTTTAATTGTTTAAAGGCACAAGGGAGCTGCCAACGCAACCAGGCACAATTTGGGCCCCAGATCCGAGAAAGAAGGGCAACTGACAGAGGTGAGCCCAACTTTCTGCATTCCAATTTTACCTTTGGAGTATGTGCCAATTCTCGGTGTTGGGCTACAGACGGAGAAGCTGGGCAGAGAGGGAAGCTGCTGAGGGGCAGAGAGGACAGCAGAGTTTTAAGCAATTTTCCAGGATAGGAAGACAAAATGGGATTCAAGGCTATGAAGTGGCCTTGAGAGACCAAGATACCGAAGCAAAGGAGAGAGGGCACCAAGAATCATCCAACACTCAGCAATGTTGCCTCCAGTGTGTCAGGCAGAAGACTACAACACAAAAATACATACGAATAATTAGCAATGCAAATTTATGTGAATCCAAATGAAAATTAATTGTATGAAACAGTAATAAGGTTGGCTTGTGGAGATGAGATTTAAATAAATGTAAAAATAAACTGCAGGACAAAAATAACAAAAGGAAAGAGTACATGGAGTTAAATTGTTCTAAGGATTTAACATTATCTTATGAAGGGTAAAGAATTTATTTATATTAGACTTGAATAAGTAAAGGATAATTTTTTGATCTCTAGGATAACTTGCAAAAGAATAGTATAAGAACATCTTTTTTTAAAAAAAGAATAGAATAATTTTTAAAAAGTTGATTAATCCAAAATAGACAAAATGAAACATAACAACAAAAAAAAAAGAGCATAAAGACATAGGACAATCATAAAAAATAGTAATATGGTAGATTAAAAACTTATCTATTAATAATTACACAAAATATAAATGGTATAAATAATATAAACAAAAGACAAAGACTGTCAGCCTACATAAAATAATAAAACCTAACTAATACTGTTTTTAAAAGATACAAATATTAATATAAAAAGACATAAAGGCTTAAAGAAAAAAGACGGAAAATGTACACCAGGCAAATTGTAAAATACAGGCAAAGCAAAACTTAAAAAGAAACTTATAACAACTAAATCATGTTGGGGCCACATTACTGACTACAATGATATATAGGCTTGAATGTGAATAATTATTGTACACTGTATTTACAACTTTTTTCTGACTTTGATACATAAATTTTCTATTTGGTCAATGATTTAATCATATCATAATTTAATTAATCTGTTTTTTCAACTATTTGTGCTTTAGATATAGTTGCCAGATGATAAATTTTACATGTATGCTCAGTACTCTTGTAATAAAAAAGCATGTAGACTATAAAAAAAAAAGCTTAAAAAGAAGGGCTGAAAATCAATTACCTACGTGTTCATCTAAGGAAGTTAGAAAAGGAAGAAATTAATTTCAAAAGTCATGAAGAAAAAAATTAATGTACAATAAATACTATTAGCAAAATTGACAAACATAACAAAACCGATTAAAAGAAAGGAATGCTACAAAAATGAATATAAGGAGTGGGAAAGGGAATGTCATTGCCGATCTCACAGGTATGTAAAAAGATCTTAAGTGGCTCTTACGACCTTTATTCAAAAAAAAAAAAAATTTAATGCAGATGAAAGGACAGATTTCTTTTTCTAAAAACATCCTAAAACTGATACTAGAATAAATAGAAAATCTGAACAATTAGATATCTAATAAAGAAATTAAAACTGTATTTATAACATTAACCCCATGAAGATTATCTCTAGACCGTTAGAGAAAAACAGAGCCAGGCAATGGTTAGAACAGATTTTATTCAGGAACTATTGCAGTTGGGGAAAAGATACTTCAGTATAGAAGTGGGCTCAATTCTGAATACAGGAAAGATGGCTGGGGATTTGTAGCCCACGAGCAGAATGAGGGGGTCAGTGGATGGAAAATCAAGGGTAAGGGGGTTATTGCTAAACCAGCCTAACAGGATTCTTGCGAAGCCAGGCAAAGTCGGTCAGATATCGAAGGCGGGCTATTTTCTCTAACCTGATCTAGCAGGATCTTGCTACAAATGGGCCATACAGGATGGGGTCAAGGTGAAGGCCTCGTTGAGAAGATGGCTCAGAGGAGCCTGACTAAAGTTTGATCAAAGAGAGAGATTTGTCAAGGCTCAGATGACTTTACCAGTAGATTTTCTCTAAATGTTTAAAGAATAATTGACACCAATAGTATATAAAATTTTCTACATAATAGAAAAAAAGAACTACACCTCCTAATTCATTTTATGATGGTAGCTTAAACGAGATAACAAAATCTGAAAAAAAATTCCAAAAAAAAAAAAAAAAGAAAAGTCTGTTTACAAAACCAATATTAAGAAAGTACTGCCTGCCAACTGTCTCACAAACATATTGGTGAGAAAGACAACAGCAGCCTCCGATGTCTGGAAGCTGGCCGGTACTGTCTGCCCACCCTTGGCGTTATCCCACTGAACAGAAACCTTTCCACAGAACACCAACATCAAGTAAAGTCACTCTATAACCATGATGGATCAAGACAAACTAACACTACGTAACCATGTCTGAACATGGACAAAACCAAGCCCATTGTTCAAACCATAAAAAGGACTAAACATCCCCCCATGCCGGCTAATATGAGTCATGGCTGATTCTTTACTAATTATAACTTTAACTTCAATGCATCCCTCCTGCCTTATATATAAGATTTATTAAAACACCCAAACAGAATTGTTCTTGCTTCCTGACAGCATGATTGGAGCAAAGCTCTACTTCTTTAAACCCTCCCTATAAATACGAAATTCTATAATAAATTGTTCTTAACCCCTCTTACCAAGATGCCCCATGGGTCCCATTGCATGTAGTCCCCCTCATTCTAGTAAGAGATAAACCCAACTTGTTCAAATTCAAGTATGTTCCTGGTGGCCTTTGGCAGGAGGATATTGAGAGATGACAAAGTACCCGTCAAATATTTATGTATCAACTCCAACAGAATAGAAAAAAAAAACAATGCACCCAACCAATTTGGGTTGATTCCAGAAGTGGATTCAAGATACTATTCAAAAATCAATCAATGTAATTCACCACATAACAGGAAAACAAAAGAAATGTCATATGATCATATCAATAAATACACAACTTGCATTTGATAAAATTTAACACTCATTCATGTTAACAGAAATGAAAACTTTTAGAAAACATAGAAGAAAACTTCCTGTATCCTGATATAGAGTATCTACGGAAACTATATAGCAAACATTATACTTAATGGTGAAATATGAAGAACTTTTCCTGAGATAGAGAATAAAATAAGTATGCCACTATGATCACTTCTGTTCAAACACCTGGAGGTATTGGCCAATATAATAAAGCAAAAGAATAGCCAGGAATAAATCTGACAAATATTTGCAAGATTTCTACATTGAAAATTGCAAATATTGAGAGAAATCTTTAAAATCTAATTTAGTAGAAAACTATGTTATGCTCATGGATTGAAAGACTCAATATTGTAAAAGTATCAGTTAATCCCAAATAAATCTATTTCCCAGCAGGGTGTTTTAATGAAAATTGAAATTTGATTTAAAATTTGTGGAAAAATGCAAAGGTCTAAGAACAGCCAAGAAAATCAGAAGAACTTGCAATCCTACATGAGTAGATATCAAGACACATTATAAAGCTACAGCAATTAAGAGAGTGTTATATTAGTTCAAGGATAGACCAAAACACTTATGACAGAATAGGAGGTAAGGAAACTGTCACTTGATTTTTTATAAAGGTGACACATCATGATGTGAGTAAAGAACGGCCTTTTTAATAAATTGCACTGGAGCAATTGGAAATCTATATGAAAAGAAAAAATATTAAATCTCTACCTCACACCAAACTCAACAATCAACTCCAGGTGGACTGTAGCTATAAAAGCAGGTAGAAATAAAATAAAGATTCTAGGGAGGGAAAAAAAGGAGAAAATCTTCATGGCCTTGGGGTAGGTTAAAGAAATATTTTAAAAGATACAACAGTAATAACCACATGTAAAATGACAGATAAATTTGACTAAATGTGAAAGTCAGAATTCAGTTCATCAAAAAGATACCATTAAGAAAGTGAAAAGGCAAACAACCGACTGGAAAAAAAATATTTGCAATACAAATATCCAAAAAAGGGCTCATATCCAGCATACATAAAAACTCTTACAGGTTGATGAGAAGAAAGACCATCTAATAGAAAAATAGGCAATAGACTTGAACAGGAACTTTTTAAAAAGAATGTGCAAATGGCCATTGAACATATGAGAAGGTGCTTATCATTAGTCATCAGGAAAATGCAAATTAAAACCACAATGAAATGTCACTATGTGCCCACCAGGACACCAACTTCAGGTGAGGCTATGAAGCAATTGGATTTTCCTTGGACTGCTGATGGTAATGTAAATTAGCACAACCAATTGAAAGGAGTTTGGCTTACAGTGACCATATGCTTCCTCTATGATCAGTGATTCTATGCTTACATACATCCCCAAAAGATAACAGGTTCACATCTGTACCAAGACATGTACACGATACTTTTAGTTGTACTCTGCAGAGTAACCAGAAACTGAAACAACTCAAAAGTCTATCAACAGTAGATGGATAACGGTTGGTTTGTTCACATGATGAAATGCTATGTGGCAATGAGGATGAACAAACCTGCTACGTGTAACAACATAAATGAATTTCATTGACAGAATGAAAGAAACCAGACACCGAAGAATACCTACTGTATGATTTCATCTATATGAAATTCAAAAACTTGCAAAACCAACAATCAGTGGTTGAAGTCAGGATATTGGTTACCTTTGAGGGGAGGAGAGAATTTACTGAGAAGATGCCTGAGGAGGGCTTGTTAGTCGTCAGTATTATTCCATATCTTGGCCTGGATGGCATTTCTAATTTGTGTTTACCTTGTGAAAAATAATGCATACAGAACATTTCTTTATTTTTTTCATACTTTAATAAAATGTTTATTTTTAACGTACCAAATATAGTAAATGTGAAGGAGTGGGGACAGTTATTTCTTCAAAAATATATAGGTGTGTAGAATTATGGAAGGAGCTAATTCTGCTCAGGATCTGAATGGGAAACTTTAGAACACTCTACAGAAGCTCCAATTATTTCCAAAGACATTATACAACTTATCTGCACATTTATAATGATCTTTTGCTACTTTATGTCTCATTCAATTCTTTCCACTCGATTTTCTAAATTCCCCCAAAGAAACATACATAATACACTAAGCAAATCATGCTGTTTGTTCCCAACCCATTGGCATCACTTCAAGGCTTGAGCAAAAAGAACTAAACCCTTAAATCCATATCTCCTCACTAAATCAGTGCCACCCAAAGCACCACAATGGCCCAGAAATGGAAACGAGCATCTTGACCATTTCCCCAGGGAATGCCACAAAGGCTCATTGTGCCATCGCAAAGGGCAAAGGGCAAGGCTTCCAGGATGAAGTCCCTCCACAGGAAGAATGCGTCTCACGCTGAGTTTTCCAACACAGCTTATTCAGATCACACTGCAGAATTGAGTTCTTCCTCTTAGAGGCTGGATAAACAATGTTCAGGGCAGAATGTAAAAAAGAAAATAGGTAATAGGATAGTGAGAAAATGCTACTGAATTTAAATTTGGGGTTTGTTTCTAACCCGTCGTTTAGTACTGGCCAGCTTATAGAATCTATCAGCATTTAACATCTTTGCAGATGGATATATGACTGGACGGTCACTAAGCCCCTTTGCCGTACAAACATTCTTTGATACTCTGGCGAATCCTTTAAAGTGATTTTAGAAAATAATAATAAAATAAAGTAAAATGAAATAAAGTAAAATTAAAAGCCCTACCTCTATACCATGGGTTCCAAACCTGAACTATGTACTGGTGCCCCCCGGTGGATGGCATATGCCAATGCGTTGTTACACACACAAATACTAACTGAGCGTGTTGCAAAACATCCTTTCTTCATTCACTCCCCACCAGAGAACGTGTGTTTTGAGAACCTAAGATTATATTCCTTCTGCTAGAGCCTCAACCACGCAATGTGCTATCTAAGCTTATGACTTCCAGTTCTCCATTTTTCTCTTATCAGTGAATAGAATAGTACACACTAACAAATAGAATTCTTAAATGGAGCCAAAACCCGGCATGATTCTTTTAATCCGCTAGTCAGATAGCCATAAACAAGAAGGAAATTTTCACTCCTCTTTTCGCAAATGTTTGAATAGGAGGTGATTTCTGATCACAGGCATTTTAAATTGTTCTGGGCAAAATCGAAAACCTGTCTCCAATTAACATGTTCTAGAAATAGAAATTTTTCAATTTACTTCCCACTGTACGGCCACGTTAGACAGCTTCTGACCTTAATCATTCTGAGTGTGATGGGACCAACATGGTTATAAGTTCCAAGGGACTCAGGACTCAGGAGGAATGTCTGCCCTCCCGTGCTCAGGTCACAAATCAGCCCTAGCAACAACATCTTTGAACTTCTTGAAATAGCCACAGACTGCACAGTCACTGAGAACTTACTATGTGCCAAACACTGTTCTAAGCACGAGAAATACAATGGTGCACAAAAATAGACACAGCTATTGACTTCATGGAAATAAAACTCCAGGACAATCTTAAGAAGTATAAGAAAACCAGAAGTTCTCTATGAAATTTAACTGTGTGAAAGCCCTTCAAACTTCCAGTTTAGAAAAGATCTCTTTAACTTTATATACAAGGGGACAGGACTTGGGGGCAGCGGCTGAGGGGGGGCATCATTCTAAGGCTCTTAATTATTATCATTATTTAAGGTTGGTTTTATATGTTAAAGGTGACTCCCATATATTATTTGCAGATGTCAATGAAAAAGCTCAATATACAGCAGAAAAGCAGACCTTTATAAAGTAGATGCATTCTCAGTTTGGCTGTCAACCAACTAATGATAGAGATTGAGAAACTCTAATATTTTTCTGGAGAAGACAACTAGCAGCAAGAGTCTGTTTCACCTTGCTAGATGGGTAAACCATTGGAGATAGAGCTGCCAGAGAGAAACCTGTGCATTTAGGGAATCTAAGACATTTAGGAAAACTGAGTTCAGAAGATAGTTCGATTAATGGAGAAGAATCATTCGCTTGGATCTCTGGTTTGGACTGTCTTGTAGGAAAAGATTGATTTAGTTCCCAGGAAGTTTTTACTTGTGGATTCTAGAGGGTCCAGAGAGAGGATCCGCTTGCTCAGACTCATGAACGATCAGCTAAAATGGCCGAGAAAGCAAAGTGATGCCGGTTGAAGGCCAGGTGAACGACATAAGGGAAGAGTATGAGGCAAACCAGAGACAGACCCTTCAAGGTGATGGCTCATTCCTTCTCAAGGGAATTCCAAAAACGGCCTATTATTTGAACAAATAAAGTGCCCACTTTGAGGATGGATGCATTTATTGTTAGGATTGTTTAAAACCATTCCCCATGACTTAAGTCACATATTCTCTACTTGTAAACAACAAAAGGAAAAACAGCTCTAATGACAGCTGTACTTTTAAAAGCTATAATACTGGCCTTGATTTGGACAGGAAGCTTTCTTCTGGAGATGTAGGGTCACTCTCAAGACTGTGTACCTTAAAATCAGCCATCATTTTAGTAGAAGCGGGTTTTGATTTTCGGAAGAGATAATGATAGATTAAAAGATAAGCATTTCTGTGTAAATTATAGATACGCTTTGTATAAAATCAGGTGAAAGCTAACAGTAGGGGTAGCTTGAATAATCAAAGATAACTGAGAAATTTTCTACAGGTTCCATGACCCCGACATATCTTTTTATTCATTTGATGATTATAAAATAAGGCAGGACTGATGAAAATGAGAATTTTGAATAATGCCATTATACTATCTAACTCTAAATGCAACTTTGTATGATTGGTTATAGGGTCTAATATATGCTTGTGTTTTTAAGCTATAATGTTTTTCAGGTACCTAATTTATAGTAGATTAAATAAAGTGTCTTGTCATTTCTATGAAAAATTGAGCATCAACATAATTCCCTCTCATACCAATATTTCAAAGTACAAACCACTTCAGATAATAGCTCCCCTAAGTGGTGTATGTATACACTGGCAAACACTCATTGAGCCCTAAGCAAAAAAGAAAGACATCTGAAGTTAAACTTCATTATTTTTAGTCAGTTTTAAGAGTCTATTAAATAATATAATCGTGTCATTCTCCTCAACCTACACTTTTGTGCGAGGATTTGATAAATGTCACGTCGATGAGTAAGGTAAAGAAACGGAACTATATTTAACATGACAGATGCAAGTCGCTGTCAGGTTTGAGATTTGAGGTCAGGTAATCCTTTAGCTCCTGCCTCTATGAATATCGACAGATAATGTAATTCTCCTGAGACCGTGAAATTGGGAGAAAAGAGTTTTGCGAATATGGTGATTTTGATTTGTGCTGTCAAATAGATTTCAGATTTTCAGTTTGTCTTAACTATGGTTTATTTTTATTTTTGTTTGGTACTTAACAGAATTAAAGCATAGAATAAAAATATACCAAATCACCCTTGTGCTCATATCCTGCTTGCTAAATAGGAATGGGATAATGAATTCAGAAGGTTATTTTTGAACCAAGCTGATGTCAGTTTCTAACCTGCTGAGCTGTCACATACGCAAGAAGTGAAAAGATAACCCAGAAAAAAAATGTCTAAGATAAAAAGTACATTTGATTTATTTGTTTTGATAGACTAGTTTTCCAGAGAAAAAGGACTCCATGTCTCTAGGTGCCCTGGGTCTGTAAGCATGGGAGGTAGGTTTTTCAACTCGATGAGGTCTCTTCATCCATCCACAGAGGTACTGGGAAAAACAGAGCATGTGGGTGCCTGTTTCAGGATATTACACCAGGTACTCACTTCCTTGTACCTTCAAGCCCAACTTTGCTCTGGGAAGAATTAATTTTCCCCTCAAGAGATGACTGCAGTTGATGAAAGAAATATCTGCCACTTTGATCTTTTTAATTCCAAAGCATAATGGAAGAACGGTCCCTATTGGAGATCACTGCCTTCTCTACCTATATTAAAATAAAAAAAGGCGGCGGGGAGGAGGGGGGATGACAAGAAACATGCCCTGAAACTGAACTTTCAGAAAATATTTTCACAAAAGCATATAATACGGCTGCAGTTCCCAACATTGGGGAGAAAATTAAATATCAATGCCTTTACAGGGGAGCATTTAAAAATCATCTCTTTTGACTAACTTGGTCAACCTCAAGCTTATTCTTTTCTTTTCTCTAGAATGTAATGTTCTGAGGATAATTTTATAAGGCTTTCCAAAATGAATTGTTTTGGGGCATGTAAAAGGGTTCTTGCTAAGCATTTTGGGATATAAGGGTAAAAGGTTCTATGAAAGAAAGAGAAAGAAAACTCTTCAACCGTTCCTGCTAGGAAACTGAGCAGTTTTTTTCCTATGAACTTCTTGGAGTCATTACCCTTAATTGTATTTAGATAACTATTAGTCATGATTCATGATTACATGATCAGTAGATATTTTTCTAGACAGTTTGTATGCTTTGTCATGAGCATAAATAGTTATTCTTGCCGCAACTTCAAATGTTCATCTAAATATAAGAAAAGGGACAGAAGTCAGTAAAGGAGAAAGGCTAAGGGGCACCTGGTCACTAAACAGATTCCAGGCCTCCAGAAAACAAGTCAGAGAAGGATTTGGGTAGGTTGTCCACACCAGGAATTTACCAGAAGATTATCTCAATTGACATTGGAAGCCTTGGGTTCTCAAATAAGTCCCTCAGGGGATCGAATAATAAAAATGGCCCTTTATACAGGCATGGCTTTAATTATAAACACTGTAAACAGCTGCCTTCGTGGATTCGTAAATGAAGACACAAAATAAACAAGGATTTGTCTTATTCCAACAAGCTTTCATCAGGAAGAGCACTTTCCATCATTTCGAAACACCGAGAATGTCTTGCTAATAATTTCTTTCTCATCAGATAGAATTTTCTTTATCAAGGAAGAGACAGAAATGTCCTTTTGACTCTGGGTAATAATATTCCACTCTGGATTGACTACAGGTGAATACAAAAACAGCAGCCAAAATGGAGTCGACAAATTGCCAGGAAAGAGATGCAGAACTTTAGAGTTGCTATTTCTCTCTTGCCAATACCTTGAGGCTCATTTTTTATTCCTGCAAAAGTCATTATAAGGTATAACCAGTATCCTCTTGGAATACTCCAGCCGCAGCTTTCCTCTGCCAGTCCAAAAAGCATAGACATTTCATGCATCTCAATGTCTTCAACTGGAATTGCAAACAGAGAAAAGTGTGTGGTTTAAAATATCTTACTACACACACAATATTTTGTCTATCTGTGGATGGAAATAAGGCTTATGTTCCCTGGTTCACCTCACTTTCTTGTTCTTATTTCTTCGGAGAAATGGTTGGTTTGATAGTGATGCAGAGCTAATTAGCTCTTTCCTCCCTTCAGCCTCTGCTCCACCAGATGACAACATAAGAATACATCGATCTCACATTGTGCTTTTGTGTAGTTGTTATTCAAGATAGTGCACCCATGGGTACACAGTAGTAGTTGTGGTGGTGGTAGTAGTAATTGTAGTAGTCATGGTAGTAGTAATTAACATTAATTGGAAAGATTCATTACGATAGCTAATTAACATCTGCTTTCTAGATGCCAGACACTGGGTTAAGTATCTTCCTTACATTATTTAATTGAAACCTTACAAGAACCCTCTGAGGTAGGTAATATTATTATACTTATTTTTCCAAAGAGGAAACTGAGGTAACTGAGGTATAAGAAGCTAATTAATTTGCTCGAGGACACACAGCTGGTAAATGATGAAACACCAAGATTTGAATCCAAGTAGATTAATGCCAGAGACCTCATCTTAGGAGTTTTGATGTACTGCAGTCAGCAAATTAATAAAAGAAGAGAAAGAGGAACCTACAAAATGCCATTCCTGAGGCTTTCCTTACTGTTATCATCAACATTCTTTGAATTTTCGGGATGCCAACATTATCAAAGTATAGTATTACTAACACTTGGAAATGTATTAGAGTCTCATACACATTTCTGAAAGCTAAGAAATAATTTCCCAAAATGTTTACCTTGAAATTGGTGTGTAAATTCTTGTAATGAATAGATTTGCATTGGGGTGGATACTACAATGGGAAAACAGAGAGAATACACTCCATCCTTCACCTGCCTCCCAAAGCTACATAGAAATCTCAGATAAGCCAATTAGAGTGGCAACGGAACAGGAACTAGACTATCAGTTTCTTCACTCCGGTCATGATCTGTCTGGGTGACAACATGGGCAAAATGGCAGAGGCTTTGCCGTCTCCATCAACAGGACAGCCTTAGAAAGAGTCTACTTCGGAGAGTTTGCTTAAAATTTACACACTGTCAAATGGCTCATTTTCTCCACTCTCTCTTACAGTAAGTAGTCTTGGTGGTTGACTCCCCCCAAAATCCATCCAACCCCAAGTGGTTAGCCACGGTGATCTCATTCCTCTTGCTGGTAATTGGCTTAGAAGTGTCATCCAATTCAATCCCGCCCAGAAATAATAGATAGATAGATAGATAGATAGATAGATAGATAGATAGATAGATAGATAAAGATAGATAGATAGATGCTTTAGGGAAAAGTTCCCCCTTCTTTCTTCAGACAATGCCCTGCAGCCCTGAGGTCGACACATGGTAAAGGTCAAACTAAATAGAATTTTAGGAAAGCAAAGCCAGGGCCCTGAAATAACACAGCAGGCGATGCCCTACCCGTGAAACTCCTGTCAAGTGAAATGAAAAAAATTCCTCGCATTTTCTTACATGTAAATCAGTTTGAGTTGGAGATTTCTGTTGCTCAAAATATAAGTTGTTCTGAGAGCTTCTCTTAACATTTAAAACCTCATAAATTCTTAATAATCACTACGGATTTAGAACTCTTTCAGAATTGCGCTTATCTATGTAGAAATTAGTATCTGCAGACAACATATGAACTAGCCAGCCAAAGTCACCTCCATAAAAATCTTTTCGAAAAGTGTTTACGAGGAATACCTGGGATGAATAAGGGGGATTGGGATCCTTTTTCTTCCTATCTTCTGCACATCTATATACACAGAAGAGAATAAAACAAAGCTAAAATATTTTTTTATAAATGTCAGAAATATGACTGAGACAGGATCCTCTTCCTCTTTTCACAGTGCTTTATACCATGAGAAGTATTTTCAAAATACTTCTTGTGCATCGTATTTGATGTTCACCACCACCTTGGGATTCAGGTAGAGCCCGTATTAACTTCCTTTAACAAATGAGGAAACTGTGATTCAGAGAGATCATATGATGTTCTCTTATTAAAGATACATCTATGACTAGCACCCGGGCCCCTGCATTTGTATCACAATGCTTTCTCCATTGTCGGTAATTGGAGGTCAGTACAGTGGAGTGAAAAGGGTATGAGCTTTTAATTCCAGCTCTGCTCCTAACTACTACTAACCATGTTACTTTGCTCAAACTGCTTGTGCCTAGTACTTCATAGATGCTCACGGATGACTCATTACTTTTATTGTTCCAACAGCCATTCTTATTCTCTATGTCTTTATCATAGGGATACACAGACTCACAATCATATAATGGAGAGTGATTACTAAATGTAAAGTCTTGCCAAAGTCAGACAAGTAACTTTTATCATATTTACCTAAACTAATTATTTCTGATTTTTAATCATTTTTAACCTTTAGCCCTTGGAATCGTAAATGACTTTCCCATGATTAAGCATGTTTATGTAATAGCTTTTATCATGGTGATGATTGCCTTGCTGTGAAATGTGCTTAACAAAAAAATGACAGGGAGTAAAAGTATTCCTTATAAGAAGGGTTATCTTGCTCAGTTCCTTCTAATCCCTAGAAACAAGTCCAGACCAAACCTTAGGTCTTTTCCAAATTGCGCAGGCCCTGGTGTAACTGAGGTGGTCCAGGCTGCCTTATTTTAGTGTGAAGTCTGAAGGGGGCACAAGAATGGCCAAAAAGATCGCTTTACCCTGGTCTTTGCATGGACCTAAACCCAGCAGGTATCTCTGTCATGGCCATACTCAGTGTCAGATGATTTGAGTTGACCTCTGTCTACCCTCACATC
>NW_011888875.1:1184962-1187113 GCF_000151845.1 Pteropus vampyrus
GTGGTCCAGGCTGCCTTATTTTAGTGTGAAGTCTGAAGGGGGCACAAGAATGGCCAAAAAGATCGCTTTACCCTGGTCTTTGCATGGACCTAAACCCAGCAGGTATCTCTGTCATGGCCATACTCAGTGTCAGATGATTTGAGTTGACCTCTGTCTACCCTCACATCACCAGAACAGGCCACTCCAGAAAAGCACAGAGGTAAGGGCAACCACCACAGCAATGGACTCTAACCTCGTCATCCTTTCCATTGAAAATCTGGCTCACAGGTTTGAAGAATAAAAATTTCTCTTGTTACTAATTTTTTTCCCAGGATAAAACAATGGTAACAAGGAAAATAGAAACTCAAGTGGTCCAATGACCTTAGTTAGCATGATGAACCATCTCAGTTTGTCCAAGATAGTACTGATTTATGTCTGTTGCCCTTGCGTAAGTAATAGTGCATCCCTTTTTTCTCAAAAGTGTACTAGTTTGGACAATAAATTATATGGTCCACAAGAATAGGTTGCTTAGGAAACAACCATCTGTTTTTGGTCTAAATATTTATTGGTAAAGCTATATTCAAATTAGCCTCTCTTGTAGGAGAAAATTATTAATCCATTTTCATAAGGATGAGTTACTGTGATGTTTCACATCCTTTCCCTGTCCCCTTTATCAGAAATATGTCGGAGATCTCTGATTTAAAAGATTGTTTTATCATTTCATATAATGACTGATTTCCCTGGCATTGACAAGGAATGAGATATGCAATGTAAATATAAAATCCGTGAAATTGAATCTTTCATTACTGAAGACTTTTTAATTTCGTGTGTGTAGAACTTTTTGTTAAATGCAGTGAATGGGTTTTGTCAGACATAATTTGGTCTCTCATTGCTAACTGAAGGTCATGATAAAAGTTATTGATAGCCTTATAGAATGCAATGGTCACTGAAGTAATTATTACTTCACTTTCCTTTTCACTGAATCCTTCTGACTGCTCTTCTTCCACAGTCTCCCTTATTGTCATTTCTCCAAGTGTCAGCTGTTGGCAGTTCCCAACTCTCCCTCACTGCTTTTAATTCATTGTATGTTATAAACTAAAAAGAACCACAAGTTACTAAGGAAAACACCAAGCTTACTAAATCAGAAAGCTAATTTTAGAAGTGATTTTTAGTCAATTGGTTCTTATCAGAAAGTAGACATCGAGAAAAATACAGATTTGTGATGATCATTGTCTTCCCCCTGAGAGAACTATTCCAATATTTTTACATTCTTAGATATATTCTAGATAGCAATTTGCCAAAATGCCTAACCTCAGAAAGGGTGGGGCATTATTAAACCACTGGCTTTACTTTGTGAATTGGAATAGATGAAAAATGTTCTGCAAAATTTATTACTTTCAATAGAATATTAAATAGCAATGGTGAAAACAGGCATTTTTGTCTTGTGCCTATTTTCATCACTGTTATTCAATATTGTACTGGAAGTCCTAGCCAGAGTAATTTGGCAAAAATAATAATAATAATAATAATAATAATAATAATAGGCATCCAAATTGGAAAAGAAAAATTAAAACTATAATTATTTGCAGATGGCATGATTCTATATACAGAAAATCCCAAAGAATCTCCCCAAGAAAATGACATGAGCTAATAAACAAATTCATCAAAGTAGCAGGGTACAAGGCTAAAACACAAAATTATCTGTGTATTTATACATTAGCAATGAACAATCCAAAAAGAAAATTAAGAAAACAACTCTGTTTACAATAGCATACAAAAAAATATAAACCTAGTGATAAAATTAACCACAGAGGTGAAAGACTGGTACACTGAAAATTATAAAATATTACTGAAAAACATTAAAGAAAACCTAAATAAATGAAGACATCCAGTGTTCATAGGTAGGAAGACTTAAAACTGTTAAGATGTCAATACCTCTCAAAGCAATCTACAGATTAAATGCAATTCCTATTGAAATTCCAATGGTCTTTTTTGGAGAAATGGAAAAGTCGTTCTCAAATCTATATCGAATTGCAAATGGCTCTGAATAGCCAAAACAATACTAAAAAGAAAAAAGAAAGAGTTGGAAGACTCACACTTCCTGGTTTCAAAAGTAACTAGAAAGCTATAGTAATGAAAATGGTACAGTATTAGCTTGAAGTTAGACATATA
>NW_011888875.1:1187163-1188464 GCF_000151845.1 Pteropus vampyrus
CATATAGACAAATGGAATAGAAATGATAGTCCAGATATAAACCCAAACAACTATGGCCCATTGCTTTTTGACAAGAGTGCCAGGATCATTCAATGTGGCAAGAATAGTCTCATCAACAAATGGTTCTGGATAAAGTCTATAAACACACGCAAAGAATAAAGTTGGACCCATATCTCTCCATAATCAAAACTCAACTCAAACTTAATCAATTACCCAAACATAAAAGCTAAAAATATAAAAATTTTGGAAGAAAACAGGAGTAAATCTTTATGACCTCAGATTTGGCAATGGATTCTTAGATATGACACCAAAAATATGAGCAACAAAAGAAAAAAAATGGGTAAATTGAACTTCATAAACAGAACATTTCGTGCATCAAAGGGCATTATCAAGAAAGTAAAGGGGCTTCCAGTCAAGATGGCTGAGTAGGTAAATACTGTGCTCTCATCCTCTTACAACCACGCCAAAATTACAACCAAACTACAAAACAACCATCATTGAGAATTGTGTGAAATTTACCTGAACAGAAGTCCTACAACTGGGGACACACAGAAGAGGCCACCTTGAGACTGGTAAGAGGGACAGAGACACAGAATGGATTGGTCCCACACTTACCTGTAGTGGTTAAAAATTGAGAGTGATATCTTGGCTGTGGAGGTGCCTCTAGAAGAGCAAGGGGTCCTGGCCCCACACCGGGCTTTCCAGCTCATGGTTCCAATGCTGGGAAGAGAAGCCCCCACAACAGCTGGCAGTGAAAATTAGTAGAGATTGTGGCTGAGTGAGATGGAGAGCAGCTGAAATTCCTTATTGGCCCCACATGCGGACTCACCACTGATGGACTCACTCGCTCTCAGCTCCCGCGCTAGGATGGCTGCTTGAAAAGCGCCAAGGACACACAGGGAGGAACTGAATTATCTGGCTTCAGGGTGAGGGCTAGAGAGGCAGATTTCTTCCATGCAGAGGTGCTGGCAAAATCCATTGTTCCTGTTGAGCCCTCCCCACTCCAGGCATGCCGATACGGGCAGCTACCATATCTACATCACCCTAGCTAGGGCTGGTCGCTCCACCCAGGTGATTTCCTGAGATCCCTCCCCTCCCAACTTGTGGACCCACCCAAGCCACTTCCGGTGGCTTTTGCATACAAATGGCCTGTCTTGGCTCCTGCTGTGGACTTTTCTAAAATCTCTCAAAGGTTCACAAAACTTAAACAAGCAGCATCTGGCCTTAATATGCCCTATACTTCTTGCTGAGCAGCGGCAAGCCCAGTACTAGCAGCAGCCGGCCTCGGTTTGCAACTTGGC
>NW_011888875.1:1189214-1191282 GCF_000151845.1 Pteropus vampyrus
AGTAGATTAGATGAAGCAGAGGGTCAAATCAGCAATTTAAAAGATAAGGTAGCAGAAAACACCCAGTCAAAACAGCAACAAGTAAAAAGAATCCAAAAAAATGAGGATAGTTTAAGGGGCCTCTGGGACAACATTTAGCATCTTAACATTCACATCGCAGGGGTACCAGAAGGATAAAAGAGAGAGCAAGGAATTGAAGACCTATTGCAGAAAATAATGACTGAAAACATCCCTATTCTGGCGAAGGAAATAGATATAGAAGCCCAGGAAGAGCAAAGAGATCCAAACAAGACGAAACCAAAGAGGCCCACACCAAGGCACATCATAATTAAAATGCCAGGGTTAAAGACAAAGAAAGAATCTTAAAAGCAGCAAAAGAAAAGTAATTAGTTACCTACTAATGAGCTCCCATAAGACTGTCAGCTATTTTCTCAAGAGAAAATTTGCAGGCCAGAAAAGACTTACAGGAGGTATTCAAAGTGATGAAAAGCAAGGGCCAGCAACCAAGGTTACTCCACCTAGAAAGCTATCATTCAGAATCAAAGGACAGATAAAGAGATTCCCAGACAAGAAAAAGCTAACGGGTCATCACCACAAAGCCAGTATTACAGGAAATATTGGAGGGACTTCTTGAAGAAGAAGACAAAAAAAAAGAAAAAAAAATGATAAAAAAAGATGAATAATAAAATGGCAATAACTACATATCTATCAACAATTACTTCAAATGAAAAAGGATTAAATGCTCCGATCAAAAGGTAAAGTGGCCGAATAGACAAGAAAACAAGATCCTCATATATGTTGCCTACAAGAGGCTCACATCAGGTCAAAAGACACACACAGACTGAAAGTAAAGGAATGGAAAAAGATGTTCCATGAAAATGAAAACAAACAAACAAAAAAGCTGGGGTAGCAACACTTATACCAAACAAAATAGACTTTAAAACAAAGGCTAACAAGAGACAAGGAAGATCTCAGCAATCCCACTTCTGGGTATTTATCCAAAGAAAACCACATCACCACTTTGAAGAAACATGTGAATCCATATATTCATTGTAGCATCATTTACAGTAGTCAAGATATGGAGGCAACCTGGGTGTCCATCAATGGGTGAATGGATAAAGAAGAAGTGGTACGTATATGCAATGGAACATTACTCAGCCATGAAAAAATAATTAAATTTTGCCATCTGCAACAACATGGATGGAACTAGGAGATATGGCAATGAGTGGAGTAAGTCGGACAGAGAAAGACAAATGCCATATAATTTCACTTAAATGTGGAATCTACAGAACAAAATAAACAAAACAGAAACAAACTCATAGATAGATAGAATACCTTGATGGTTGCCAGATGGGAAGGAGGGTGAGAGGTGGATGAAAAAGGGGAAGGGATTAAGAAGTACAAATTGGTAGTTACAAAATGGTTATGGAATTATTGACTATATTCCTTATGCTATACTTTACATCCCCATAACCATAACCAACTATATAGTAACAACTATGTATGGTGTAAGATGGGCACTAGACTCATCGGGGTGATCACTTTGTAAGTAATATAAATGTCTTATCACTATGTCATACACCTGAAACTAATATAATATCATTTGCCAACTGTAATTTTAAAAAATAAATTATTTTTAAAAAATAAAAAGATAACCTACAGAATGGGAGAAAATATTTGCAAATTATATATCTCATAAAAGCTTAGTATCCAGAATATATACAATTGTGACAACAAAAAGACAAACAACCAAATTAAAAACTGGGCAAAGAATTTGAATAGACATTTCTCTAAGCAAGGTATACAAATAGATCTACGTCCATGTCACCCTGAACAAGCCTGATCCCGTCTGATCTCGGAAGCTAAGCAGGGTTGGGCTGGCCTGGTTAGTACTTGGATGGGAGACCACCTAGGAAGACTAGGTGCTGTAGACATAAAAAATAAGAAATAAAAATAAAAAAATAAGAGATTGTAAGCTGACAAGGTCCTTGCAATCTGTTGCCTCGCCTAAAAAAGAAAAAAGAAAAAAAAAAAAGAAAAAAGAAAAAAAAGATATACAAATAGCCAA